>NC_037670.1:119522642-119841775 GCF_003255815.1 Theropithecus gelada | reverse complement strand
AAAAAAAAAAAAAAGAAAAAAGAAAAAAGAAAATAAAACCTTTGGTTAAGAAGGGTTAAGCCAATAAAGAGTAACACAACTTCCCAATATTTACAGCAAAACATTTTGACTGGCCAGGCAGACAAAGGAAGAAGAAGAAAAGGAAATTATCTGCAAGATGTAGAATAAATAGCTGTTTCTGCTTCTAAAATTCATTTAATAAACTCAGTGAGCCACTGGAGAGTACGTAAACCATAGTAACTCCCCTTACCCCAGTGACCACCCACCGCCTGGTAGCTGTTGGTAGTTGTCCAGAAGCAAGTGCGAGAGTACTGCTGCCTGGAAAGTATGAGTCTTAGAAGAACTTAAAAAAACTACAGATAGTGACGACTCAGTGTTTAGAAGGTAAAGTATGTGATGAGTTTAAATTATTTCTTAAAGGTCCTTTAAGCATGATTTACCTTCTGGATTACATCTGCATGAATTGACTACCTAGGCTCTTTTATAGTTTATATTTTATGTTTATATTTTCAACATGAATCATTCTGCTTTGTGTTGGGCAGTATAAAGAAGTCATTCTCTTGTCACCATCCAATAAATAAATGCTTACGTAAACAAATAATCATTCATACTATGTACCTTTATTGCTCCAATATAAAAACTGACATATGTGGTCTCCTTTCCAGTAAATGACAAACATAATGAATGCTTAAAAATATGTATTTAGGCTGGGAGCGGTGGCTCAAGCCTGTAATCCCAGCACTTTGGGAGGCCAAGACGGGCGGATCACGAGGTCAGGAGATCGAGACCATCCTGGCTAACCCGTTGAAACTCCGTCTCTACTAAAAAATACAAAAAATTAGCCGGGCGAGGTGGCGGGCGCCTGTAGTCCCAGCTACTCGGGAGGCTGAGGCAGGAGAATGGCGTGAACCCGGGATGCGGAGCTTGCAGTGAGCTGAGATCTGGCCACTGCACTCCAGCCTGGGCGACAGAGCGAGACTCCATCTCAAAAAAAAAAGAAAGAAAGAAAAAAAAAGTATTTAAAGATAGTTTTCCCATGTTGATGTTTTCCCTCAATTCTCTGCTTTCTCTTCAAATAACTTTTAGTTCGTCCTTTAAAATGGCTGTTAATAATTTATTTGAGGGAAAATTATTAAAATTGATTTTTTTTTAAGTACTTCAAATTCTTGACCATGCCACTCTGACAAATTAAAAGCACAAGTATTTTCTACAGCCCTCCTGTGTGTGTGTTGTATGCCCGGCATGCAAATACTTCACAGCAAAAGGGAACTGGGAGAAAAACCTTTTGCTTGGAGGCTGTGGCATGTGGTCAAGCAAATAATGTCATCATAAACTGAGCATTCACATGTCTTTTTGTGAGAGTCAGCAGATACACATTTATATTCCTCTACAATGTGTCTCTATTCTGCCTAGTGTTAAAAACTGCTTTTTTTTTTTTTTTTGGCTCCGCTATCTATGAGGTAAAATATTTTTTTCAGACACATGTTTCAATAAACAGCATGTCCGTGATTGTTTATAGTGTTAAAAAGTTTTCTCTAAGCATATCACCTAAAACAACTCCACTCTTTGATCTCTCTCTCTCTCTGTTTCTCCCTCCCTCCCTCCTTCTTTCTCTTTTTAAAATTACACAGTGTGTTTTAGGAGGGCCTCTATCTAGGAGAAACTACAAAAATGTTCCTTAAGACGTAATAGCCCAGCGTTCCCACTATGAGGAAGTGTAAGGCTTCAAGGAACAGGAAACGTACTGCTCCTCAGAGACTGCGTCTTTCCTCATGGCATGATCTGGGTCAATGGAAGGCTACATGTGACTAGATGTCTATGAACCAGTTCTAACCTCATGAGGAATGAGAGTCATGGGTGTGTCTAGGCTTGGCAAATCATATACAATATTTCATGCAGTTCAACTTTTAGCTTCCCTGTTTCAGAAGAATAAAGTGCTTCTCTGAACTCTGCTAGATTGCCAGTCCTGTGGCTCCTCAAGGGAGCCATGTTCCTGCCTTAGCTACTGTATCTGGAGATTGCCCAGAATCTAAAGTATCTCTTAAAGGGTCATTCTTCAAACCGGCCCTTCCACTTGTATTTACCCACACTGAAACACTTTTATATTAACTTCAAGTAGATAGTATTTGTTCTGAGAATAGCAATTAAGATAAAGATGGAAAGGAAATTAGTAAGGAGGAGATTTGTGCTGGTCACAGTCTCTCTGTCTCTCTCTCTCGTTCTATATAGATATAGATATAGATATAGATATACACATATTTAACTTCTTTTTGCCACCATATGCAGGTAAAATAAACACATCTGGCTTTCCTGTTCCCCATGATGATGGGTTAAGATATATTTGTCATATACACAAATTTCAGTAAATAGTATGTCAACTATTGTTTATAGTGTTAAAAATGTATTCATTAGGAATGCCACCTGTTTTTTAAAGAGATAAAACGAAATACTCTATGATACTTAAAAGAACCATGATTCCAGGTCTTATGTCATGTACATGTAATATGTGGAATTAGCAGTGCATTTGAGTCTGGTTCCAACTCTTAAGACATTAAATATGTCATCTTGGGCAAGTTACATCATCTTCCTGATATTCCTTTCTGAAAAAAAAATTGTCAAATATCTCTCTGCCTTACACAATTATTTCAGAAGTCAAGTGAGATAAAAAATATGAAAATTATTCACATAAAATAAAATAGGCTGTGCTTGCTTAATGCTGTAAGGAAGGAGAAGCAGTTGCATCCTGTGTTTTTTTTTTTTTTTTTTTTTAACTCTGAGACTGGTATTCTTTCTAATTGACTATGCTCAAACATATGAAATATTATTACCACATTTCAACAAGCCTGATTTCTTTCCTCTCTAATCCAAAATTATAGACTTCCCAAGTCTTCAGACAACATATTGCAAAGAGAAAATCTTATAATCAGTTACTTGCTGGAGATATACAAACTATACTGCTGTGTGATTTCTTTTGAAAAATTAATGTATAGAAACATATAATTAGGCATAAAATGCAATTTCTTATGTATCACTTTATTACTTAGAGATATATACAAATTTTCATTTTGGTTACATTAATAATTTTTTTCCCATCTGTGGTTTAAAACCAAACCAAAAAGAAAAAAAAAAAAAAGTAACATTTAACTGTTTAATTGCTTCCATTTTGTTTGGGAAACTTAACCTCAATTTAACCTTTGTGGCTACTGTGCAAGTCAAAATCAAATGACTTTGACGATCTCAGTCCCAGAATAATAAACTCATTGGGGGCTTTAAGACTCTTTACCTTAAGCAGGGGGAGCTGAGCAGTCTTCAACTTGTTTGTGTTCATTGATTGATAATGAGCAGTTTCTCTGTCTACATCTGTGTGGGACCATGTGAGGTCTGCTTTAGCCTGCTGGGAGTTGAGAGGAGGGAGAGGCAATCACAGTGTGTTTAAAAAATTGTTCTAAGGATGACATTTGGGAGGCAAATATTTTGGCCACAAGCCAATGTAATTTTTTTAATGCTAAGACAAGCTTGGCACTTTACATTTTAACTTTAATCTGTTTTCATAATTCAATATAAATTGACACATCACTATGTCTACGTAATGGAAAATTTCTTCAAGTGTTTACTTCTATCAATAGATTATTTTAAAAATACAGTTATGAAATTTTATTCTGATTTCATCATTTGCTTAAAAAAATCTATTAGGCCCCAACTCTTACTTGCCAATCATTAAATACCAGTTTCTTACTTTTGTTTTCTATTCAATTTCACAAAGTATGCATGTATCCAGGACGTAGATAATCTCAAGAGATAATTTTTTCTTATTAAATGGAGATGAGACAGTAGTGATTAAATTCTTAGAGCTTACTCTTACTAAGGGTTTCTCTTATCTTTAAAATTTCAAAGTATAAATAGGTTCAAATATAACCATTGCATTTTTTTCCATTTATGTAACAAAAGAAAGGTATGTCAAATTTCAACATATCTATGGTTTAATGACACCATTAATTTCTTTGTTCTTTGCTACTGACTAACTTTAATTATACCAACATTCTGGTTCAGTATTGTCTTTTCAGGAGTATTGGTTAAAATGAAAAATGTCATTTGTTGATCCAAGGTACTATGTTTTGGAAGTGATCAGGAGAGCAGCTGGGCTGGAATTTCTGATTGAGAAATTCCGCAGGGTAGGAGCCAGGAGAGCTGATTTACATGATTGTTAGCCAAGAGTGTGCTTCCAAGTGGACAGGAGGACTTGAAGCAGGTACACATGGTCAGAAGAACTAACTCCAGCATAAGCAGCAGGTTCTCATTTATTTTTAAGTGAGGACATCTATGCTAAAGTGAAGACAGAGAGATTGTCTTTGAGCCAGAAGGCTGACTCAAGAAAACTATATTCCTTTATATCTTGAAAGGCTATTCATGGAGTGGGTGTCCCACAGAAACCATGCTACACAGTTAGTGACCGCCCTAGCACTCTTTACATGGAACTTATTACTATGTGACTCATCCAGCCTCACCACATACTGAGCTTCTCCTAAGCAGCAAAAGCAGTTTGTTTTATCCTGAGAGTAACTGGTAGGATTTCCTGGGTCACTGAATCTGTAGAATTCTTACAAAATTTAGAAACTCTTTTCTGATTAACCTAGGACAAGAGAACCTAGACCTTCTTTTCCTACTTATGTGAGCTACTGATTAAAGAATAAGGATTAAAAAATTAATTCTTAAGAATGTGATTCAGTGTTCACAAAATAAAAAGAAAACAATTGCAGAGAACATATACTTATTGAGACTAAAGAATTTGGAGGGGGAATTATTCTTATAATTAAAACCACGAAAACAATATGGCTTTCAAAATGTCCTATAATTCCAAAAAAGTAATTCTACCTGAGGTCAAAATGATGTAAATTTGAATATTCATCTGAATCCAACAATGCACTCTTCTGAGTAACTGCTAGACTGGATAGAAAGTACATGCTCCCAGCAATCCTCTTCTCTGAAAGTCACTGTTCCCTGCAGAGACTTTGGTAAGCGTTCAACAGGAGTAAGATCAGTGTTAGACCACTTAATTGTTACCTGGTGGGCATTATTCTATGGTGTTGCTGAAGTGTAGCATCACATAATTTAATAGTCAGTCATGGGGAAATAGGATTGACAGTCACTTATGAAAGAAGAAAGATGGGAAAGCAATTCATAGTCAAATAGAAGAGTACTGACCTCCGTATAAGGGCAAACCACACAATAACACAGAAAGAAAGAATTTTTCCAGATGTGGCTATAGCACACACAACAAAATGGGCTACATGTAACAGAGCCATTGTTGAAAGTGAAGTCTCCTTCATCAGTTATGAGACTGTCATAAAAATTACTGCTTACCTCAGATACTTTCCTAATGCTTGAAAGACATTTATCATTTATTGAAAACCAAATTTCCCCATATATAAACCAGGAAAACAAATTGTTACCTATACAGTAATTCAGGATGACATGAAAATTAAGAGCTTCTGCTATATAGTGAATAATAAAAATATATGGATGATATAAAACATGATATTTCACTTATCTATTTACAGAAATTGTATATATAAAATTATCAATTTATTTTAAAATACTAAGTGTAAATTTTAACAAAGTTTCTAAGAGAACTTGGATCTAAAGACTTTGTGGGTGTATATTTCTGTGCTGAAGTTACTTATCTTTATTTTTATTTTATTTTTATTTTTTGAGGCAGGTTGGAGTGCAGTGGCAAGATATCGGCTCACTGCAACCACCACCTCCCGGGTTCAAGTGATTCTCCTGCCTCAGCCTCCCGAGTAGCTGGGACTACAGGCATGTGCCACCATACCAGCCAATTTTTGTATTTTTAGTAGAGAGAGACAGGGTTTCACCATGTTGGCTAGGCTGGTCTCAAACTCCTGATCTCAAGTGATCCACCTGCCTCAGCCTCCCAAAGTGCTGAGATTACAGGCATGAGCCACGGATCCCAGTCCTGAAGTTACTTAGAATCATACTTTCTACAAAGGCCTGGTTAAGAGCTACATGGCGTGTTATAACATTAATTAAATCACACAGTAAGTATTTCTTGGGCAGCTTCATTGAAGGGTTTGGAAGTATATGAGTAGCAAGACAGAACTAGCCTCAGATTATACAGATTCTCTAGCCTGGTGGTGAGTCCAAATAAAAAAAAAAAAGAAAAACCCCAAAATGTGTGCTAAGGGTCACAATGTGTCTATTAGATTAAGTGACCCAGTTACTTGCTATCTGCAACTTTAATGAGGTCAGTTTTGTAGAGATAAAATGTGTGCAAGATATGGATATATATTTATGTTATATATTTATATATATACAGTATCCATTATGTTAGATATGGATGTATAATGTATGTATTCCATATATATGCATATAATATGCATGCTTTATATTTAATACAGGTGGTGCAAAATTGGGGTGGTTCTCTCTCATCTGATGGTTAATATTTTCTCCATTGCAGTAAGCAGTTGAATTGTATCTTGGAAGGAGGGAGGGATAGAGGAGAGCAAATGCTTTAAGAGAAAAAGATAAAGATACCTTGAAATGACTTCTGTGGAGAATTGCAGAGAGGGAGTTGACACAACTAAGAATCTCTGGGCAGGATTAGGACCTGGCTGCTGCTGGTCATCGTGAATGTGTACCATTACCAACTTGCATTGATCTGTGATTTTCTTCAGTAGTTCTAGTGGAAGCATGGAGATGCTAGACTAGTACAAACTATCCCAAATTGGGGTTTGGCAGAAAGATGCAAAGGTTTGATGAACTCAGATAAATAAAATATTAACATGATAGTGAATAACAAGGAGGATAGAAAGGAAATGACAAAAATGACAACAATTGAGAAAATAGAGAGATCAAGCCATCAAATGTGTGAATGAGACAAAATCTTGAACTGCTCTCCTGAAACATCTGAAAGAGAGAACTGGAAAGAAGGAGGCCGTGAGAGATTTAGTTATCTCAGTCTTTTATTCTAAACTTCTCATGATGACAACAAGGGCCAGATGTGACTATTGGGATTTTTTTTACTGAGGTTGAATCAAGTGGAGATGAGGTCAAGGAACTGAAAGGGCAGGTTGTCATCTGAGCAAAAATAAAGACATTAAATTTCCTTAAGATAGCTATAGGTTTTGCATGGGGAAAACAAAACAAAACAAAAACTTGAGTTGGTATGCTAAAGTTTTCAGCAAATTACAGGAAATGATTTGAATGTGAGTGAAACTCACTAGGAAGTAGAATGAAGAGATAGATAGAGCTGAGTGCTATGGCCTAAAAGTATATGTGTTTGTACCCGAGTTGATCTTCAGTGGCTTAGAAAATTCCCTGAGAATTAAAATCAGAGGACAGTGACCCATAATATTCCAATGAGAATTCTAAATATTGTACATTTCGTGAAAATCCTTAGTTCTTGATATCTCTTCTTCAAAAATGTAAGCAGTTTTACTACAGTATGATGATTATAAAGTACACATATTTTAACTGCCAATTGACACGTTTACAAAGTGGACTTTCCATGTAATCACCACCCAGTCAAGACATGGAATTACCTACAACCCTTGCTTTATAAACCTAATCTTTATCCATACTCTGACTTTTGTCATCATGGATTGGTTTTGTCTATTTTTGTCTGCTTTTATAAACTGCTTGACCTATTTGATGGCCTACACATATGAACCAAAAGACATTTATATGAAGTTAATGAGTATTATTTGCAATTTACTTCCTCAAATTTCAATGAAATAAAATTTGGCATGTACTTCATTTAAGAAGAATGTGAGTCTTTTCAAGTTCTAGTTTTTGACTGCTGGGGAAAAAGTTCAAGTGAAAAGCAGACAGAAGCAGGATGAGGCTCCAAAGCTTTGGAAGTAGAAAGTGGATTGTCATCATGGAGTGAAGCACTTGAGGACATTTCGTACCTGGCTATATGTATGAGTACTTGTCCATGGGCAGAACTTCATTCAAAGGTGAATTTATCAAAAACACCATAGCAAATAGAAATATTAGTTAATTTTTTATTGAGCACGGATCACAATACAGGCATTCTTTTAATAGCTGCGTATATATTATCTTGGTTATCTTCACAGCCATTTTGCAAATTTGCTATTCTCCTGCTTCCATTTTATATCCCTCTAAACTGAAACATAAATAATTGAGATTGTCTTCACCCAGGATTTCCATCCAGACTATCTCCCCCAAAGGCAACACTCTTTCATAGCCAGACTCCTTTCAAACCAAACCTTGACCCCTTCACAAAGATTGTAGAATTCCAACTGGAAATGGACAGGAACACATCTGTTACCCCACAGCAACTCTGATGAAATCTGATACCTGAAGAATTACTCAAATAGATAGTCTTTGGTGAGTGTTTCTGGAGTCTACATTCTCCCTTTTCTTTGGTCTAAACTAGAAAACTTCAAGGACAGATCTCTCCTGTGTTCTTGTCGTAATTTCATTGATTGCAAAAGTCTTAATGGTTTTATGCTAAGGTCACATTCATTATCAGCCTCATCATGAGAGCTGATTGGTAAAGAGAAAAATGGCACATAGATTAGTAGGCATACCAAAATCACCTCCAAAAATAAAAACAGAAACACTCGGCATTGATTTTTTTTCTGATCCTTTAAACAATTGCCAACTGATAAAATAGGCAAGACTTTTAAAATTTTAATGTCCTCTTTATTATGATGGCAGATAAAACAATCCTGCTTCTATCACTTTTTAATTCAGATTTATTGAATATCTAGAGGTTTATAATCCTTTCCCCAAGCACAAGAATAAAATGTAATATATAATTAGCATCTGGAGTTTTTTGAAAATGATGTGATTGACGGACGTGACAGAGATGATGTAAAGGTGTCAATAGCACTTAAGTCAATAGCACTCTGTATGTTTGATTGTGTGCATTTACAGTCCCATACCTGCTTAAATACATACCAAATGCAGAGAAAAATATGAATATGACTATCTTCCACAAGAAATGACATGCTACAGTAGGTGAAAGAGTGTTGCTTTAACATATAAGTGATATGTGAATTTGTGAGGTAAATGTAGTACATACAGATGCACTATATACCCTGTGATACTTAAAGTTACATCATTATTTAAAAATAATGATTTGTCTCGAACTCATTTATCTTTGAACAAGGTAAATATATTCTTAAAGCCCTATTGAAGTGTATTACAACTGCTCTGAGACTTAGAGATCCTTTGGACATTTTTAAAGCCATTATTTAAATCACTATTTTATCTAAAAATATTGTTTTAAAAAAAGGCAAATAAGGAAAACAAAAGCCTAGTGAATTTTAGCATCTGTCTGAAAGTAGTCTAGTAAACCACTGTAATAAAAATGATGTGATATACTGAGTTTGCTGAACAAAGGGAGCTTACAACACACTCCAGGGTAGCAATGAAGGGGTTACTGTTTATCATAATGTACAACGGGATGGAAAATGCATACTGACTTTCAAGTTCAAAGGGCTTGAAGAAACTTTGGTAACTTTATCCCCTTTAGTTACAAACTGTGAGATGACATATGGTTAACATCCTTTTTTTGGTGTTATTTTTAAACTTGTTTATAAGACATAAATGCAAAGCATTCTAAACCCAATAATGACTTTTCTCTCTGAGTGGAAACTTGATTGTGATCACCAAGCATTACTTCTTGCAGTTTGACTATCTGATGAATTTTCTCTTCACTGGTGAAGCAATAATGGATGCTGGAGAAACCAGAATCTAAAAGGCTAATATATTATATTGTTGCTCTTCTTTTTTTTTCTCTTTTGAGTTTTCTTACGGCATAGGTATTCCAGACATAGACAGCGTCGATGGTTGAAAAGGGGATTTAGAGAACTGTCAAAAATCATTTGGAGAAAGAGAGTGTCTCCACAATTTTCCATGAATCAAATGGTAACAAGGGAATATTATTTTCTGACTAACTTAATTTCTGACTCTATAGCAGCTAAAGGTTTGGTCCTCCTAAATCACACAAGATTTTTTTTAAAGAAAAGAAAAGCCAAAGGAAGTAATAAATGTCAAACTCTCATCAAAAACAGGCTGGGCACTTTAATTTTTTTTTTTTTATTTTAGTCTTCACTGGAGTTCTTTGAACTTGTAAAAAATAACCCATCTGCAGTTCAAATCTACTGTAAAGCTGGTTTACCATGCTACCTGTTTTAAAACTTACATTTTTTTCCCAGGAGATTAGGAAACTGGGACCATAATACATTATTAAATAAAGGCATCTATTCCCTTTAATTTTCTTTGGTATATATTTAGAATCCCATACACTGTAATCAGGTAACATTTAAAGTATTAAGATGCATAAACATGTGGATACTAGCTATAACACTGAAGTCATTTGTTTTAGGACAAGAATGTGTACCTGCTCTGAAACATTAATCCCCGCAGAGGATGGCCAGGGCCTCCCAGTAGAAATTAAACAGTGCCTGCTGTGATTTTCTCTAATCTGATTCATCAACTGTGTGTGTATTGGCTCTCCTTAAATGAAACTGAAAAGCAATAAAGACCCAGAATGAAACTTCATAAAGACACTACTTTTTTTCTAGTGCTTAATTGTGGCAAAAAAGTGTATGTGTTTTTATTCATAAAATGTAAAGAAAATGGTTTAGATGGAATGAATATCATGACACAAACAAACTAGTGAGACAAAACATGTGGAGCAAAATAATATAATATGATTAACATTTTATTTCTATATTAGACATATAAACAGAATGGTATTTCATTTCTTGTGTTTCTTACTTTTTCTGTGACAACTCAAATGTTATTGCAAATACTCGTGTGACATATCTGATATAAGACAGAACAATGTCTCATTTCAAGCTCTGAGATACAGGTCATTGTCTTCGTGTTCAAAGACTGGTTCTCCCCTTTCTTCTAGCAACACTCCCTCACACAGGGTCAGCGTATCACTGGTTCCCCTTTCTTCATCATGAGGATTCACATCCAGTATTTCATTGACTTAGGGTGTTTCTTCTTGGGGGTCAATTGGTAGAAGAGATCTGTGGCTTTCAAGCAATCCTGATATAAGCTGGTATTTCCAAAGGTCAGATGCTGCTATTGCTTAGTTTGTAACTGTTATTACCTTGACCTCACTTCCTATGTATAATAGGTATTCATGGATGGATGTTTAGTATTGTAAAGTTTCTACTGAACTCTTGGGGAATTCTTTCCCACCACGTAACCATTCAAGGGAAAGAGAAAATGTGACATAATAATCCAAAGAAAGATTTATATGCTATATTTTGAGAAGATAATTCTACCCAATTCAATATTATGCTCTCAACCTTGTGAAAAATAATAGGGACAGTCACTTTGGTTTCTGCAGGATTTTACACATTTTCAGACTAGCAAAAATATCCCCTATGTTTCATTTTTTGCTATCTGAGAGTTGAATAATATTTTAAATACTTCTGGTCACAATGAATATTTGCTCGGTGTACTTTTCACAGAATCCTAGAAACAGTCAGTCAATTTTTATTTATTAATCAGTGCTGCTTTACTGCTCCATGAGACAATGAGTAAATGGTGCAACCAAAATTATAGCCCAAGATTCCTCACTTCTAGTCATAAATTCCAACCATAAAACCTCATTTTTCTTTTTAAGGTATTGCTGTAGGAAACTTGTTTTATTCCAAAGCCAACACTCTAGGGATTATCTAAACCAGAAGGGATGATTTTTTTTTTTTTTTTCTTTTCTGAGCTGTGGCCTTGCCATCTGCTATATTTCCCTTGTTTCACAAAACTGGTTTCTATGACCAACAAACTTAAGCTCCAGCAAAGAAATAGGATATCTTATGATGGTCTTTTAGTTTAGAGAACAGTATGTTTCAACAATCTCAATGTTGAGATACCTGTATTTTACATACTTTCATATTATTTAGTTTTTCAAAGAATAAAATAAAGCATTTGAGCATTAAAAAATCCACATGTATCTTAAACTACTCAGTAATAATTTCCAGCAACTTTTCACTTAGTTTACACTACAGATGACAGGTTGTATGTTATACTATTTTTCTATTAGTGCTATGCAACACACAATTTATGAAGAGAGTTTTGTTTCTTCTATACTTGGTCTGAATAGTATGCTACCTCCAGGATAAAGTATGACCAAAGAGACGAGTATGTTTTTTTCCTCTTTCATATCTCCACCCACTTCATTCTGAAAACAGAAATTGGTTCCCTACAGCTATGCAAGATTAACTTCTCAGTTCAAAAGTATGTAAGATATATATATATTTGTCCATGAGATGGGGAGAATTGGGGGTGAAATGAGGAAGGGGTTTGGAGAAAGAGTTACTTGAATATACAACTGAGAAAAAAAGGAAAACATGAAAATAAATAATTATTATTTAATTTTCCTGCAATAAATCCTAGGTACTTTTTAAAGAAGAAAATAAAGGAATATTTACGGTACTGAAAAAAAAAGGGAATCTTCCCTTGCTAAGATTAAATGTTGCCTAGAAGGAGATACAGATGTCATTAATGAAAACCTTGGGTAGGAGAAAAATTAAAGCAAGCTACAAGTGAAGATCTAAGTGATTAGTGCAGTTAAAACAAACAAACAAAAAACAAAACAAAAAAAAAAAGAAAGAAAAAAGAGCAAGCAAGTAGAGTAGTTGACATAAAATGGCATAAGGTGAAGGCAAGCCCCTGGCTGTTCTCTGGAGAAGGGGAGTGGTCTAGAGCACAGCTCACTGTAGATGCCAATACACAGCAAAACTTTTGATGTTTTGTGTCATGTGCCTACAGTTATTTCCAAAGACATTTTATCATATACTTTGCTGCATCTACAACAAACAGAATGATGCTTAGCATTTAGTTGGTAGTAAATAAATACTTCTTGAGTGAACAAGTAAATGAATAAATGAGGGAATTAATAAAATATGAAAATAACTGAATCATTTAAGTGTGGTATACCTTTAAGAGATTCATAGAACAAAATAAGTAAAACGCTACTCTCCATAATACTAGGTCACTTTACATCAAATAAATAATGTGTACTATGTACCATAATAGGTATACTACTGATGGCAGCGGCAACCCATCTGGAGCTGCCATGGCAAGGATGCCAGCTGCAGGAGGAGAGGTGCAGCTGTATACTACATAGGTCCAGAGGCAGCCAGGAACAGGCTACAGCGCCACTCACCACCAAGTTTGTGGGGCAGGAGCCCACACTCCCAAGCTCAGCCACAGCTGCCCAGACACAGCTCCAGACCCCAGCATCCCTGTACTCTCCAGGGACCAGGAAGCCCTTTGTCTCTGCAGGCCTGAAAGTGCCTGCTCCCACCATCTGGCCTCTCCCCACTCCCAGCACCCACTCCAATTTTGGACCAGAGTTGTAGCCAACCCCAGGTGCTGTCACAACCCAGTCAGATATGAGTGCTCTCAGGGGTGGCTCTGACATGCTGGCCCCTGCTGCCTTGGCTCCCTCTGGACTTTAGGCACCAGTGAGCATGGGAAGGAGGCCAAGCGGGAACTGAGGGAGGCTTGGCATAGGCCTTCAGGCAACCCTCGGCATGAACAGCCTGTGCGTCATGGATGATATGTTGATGGCAGCAAAAGGCAGACAGCCTTAGGGGCAGAAAGGGGAGTATCCTCGGTGAAACCCCACCTTCAAGCCAGGGATGGCCTGAAGCTTGGGGCCCACACTGTCCATTCCAGGTGGAGTCTGTGGCCAAGAGCGAGAACTTATGGGGCTTTGTCTGGGCCCACCCATGACTGTCCATGGACCAATCAACATGCATTTCCTCTCTTTTGAAGTCCATAAAAACCCCAGACTCAGCTCAACTCACACAGACATAGGAACTACCAACTGTGAGAAGGAGATACCCAATCTAGGTCTCCTCAACTCATCGGGATGACCTGGCTGTGGAAAGGAGCTACCCACTGAGGGTATCCTTTCTGATGAGAGCTGGAGAACCATCAGGACTACCTACTTTGAGTCTGTGGAGAGCTGTTCTGTCATTCAATAAGGCTCCTCTCTACCTGGCTTACCCTCCAGCTGTCTGCATATCTCATTCTTCCTGGACACTGAACAAGAACTCAGGACCCACTGAAAGGCAGAACTGAAAGAGCTATAACACAAATAGACTGAAGCAACCCCCTTGCTGACCACACTGTGGGCAATGAGAAGGAAAAAAAAAGCTGTGGCCCTTTAGGGATCTCAGATCTATGGGCTCCCTGAGCTAGGACTGTAATACCTTATTTGGGGCTCTGTGATTTTTGGCATCTCCATGCTTCCAGAAGCCACCACATTCCCCTCATCCAGACATGGGTGCCCACAGCAGAAGCTGTTTGAGATGCATCTGATCCAGCTGCAGGCTTGCACAGAGCCAGCACCTGTGCTGATGCCTGGAGCTGCCCACCTTGCTGCACCAGCTGGCATACTTGGCTGTGCACAGAGACCAGATCCAATGCTCGCTCACTCATGCACACCTCACTGCTCTCCGCCTGGCTCACCCTTGGCAGGCATGGCATCCAGGCTGGCTGTGCAAGCTGAGCACAGCCTGCCATGCCAAGTGTGTGGAACAAGCCCAGTGGGCCTAAGAAAAACCCAGGCAAAGGTGCCACCAGTCACAGAGGTTTCAGCTGGAAAAGTGATACCATAAGGATCTTGTGACACTACTAATATTTATAACGCTTATAGTCATTCTTTAATGTGAATATTATTATCTTTCTTCTTAGAGAAGAAATCCTCTTTTAGCAGATCTGCAGGACCCTTTTGAAGCAAAACCATATGCAAAAGCAAGAATATATATTGTGACCTTGTTTGTGAAGACTTTGTATGCTTACATTGAAGATTATCCCTAAGTTTAATGACACTTTTTAAAAATCAAATTACTGCTTTATATCAATGGAGAAACTATAGCAGGTATACTTTCAACTGATGGTCAGCACACTTTTTAGACTTACCTCTATTTTCAAGGTTTTTTTTTTTTTTTTGAGACCGAGTTTCACTCTTTTTGCCCAGGATAGAGTGCAATGGCATGATCTTGGCTCATTGAAACCTCCGCCTCCAGGTTCAAGAGATTCTCCTGCATTAGCCTCCCAAGTAGCTGTGACTACAGGCACCTGCCACCATGCCCAGCTAATTTTTGTATTTTTACTAGAGACAGAGTTTTGTCATGTTGGTCAGGCTGATCTTGAACTCCTGACCTCAGGTGATCCACCTGTCTCAGTCTCCCAAAGTGCTAGGATTACAGGTATAAGCCACCATGACCAGTCAATGTATTTTCAGTCATATTAATATATTTATTCAATGAAACTTATTCAACATTTTAAAAAGATGGAAACTTTTGCCTTAAATTACTTTTTATAAGAAGAAGAGCTAAGGAAATCTATATCCATATTCATATCTACTTCTATATCTGTAAACTTGTAGATATATGGGTGATAAAAAACGCTTTCTTAGAAATATAATCAGTAGAAGTGCTTAAACTTAAACTAGTTTTTATTAACCAATTCTGAGAAGACTAGTCTAATGTTTGGCAAATACCTAAAAACTTTTCCTGTTCATATTCTATGAGCCTTACATGTCAGATGAATATTTCAGGAAGAGTAGACTAAGAACTTGTATAGCCTCTGCCAGGCTTTATTCAGTGTATCAGAGTCAAGCTCAGAAAAAGAACAGATATTTCATGGATGACCCGTGGAAGAGGAAAACATGTGGTTTGTTTTTGGAGGAAGTGAAAGGTTTGGCTTTAAGAAGCTATAATGTTGGGTATAACATATACATTTATAAGTCTTCTTAAATGTGGCATGATTTTAAAAATAAATTATGACATTTATACATGTTCCCAAATGTGACTTTTTCATTTACTTATGGAATCTTCCCTCTATATTATTTTTTGGGCAAAATATTTTCCCACTTCCTTAATTTTTGAAATATATCCCCAAATTCCAAAATACATTGCATTATATGGATATGTGATGGAATTTGTGCTCTTATTCAGTCTTGTGGACAAAGAGCAGGCATGTGTAGGTGGGAATACTTGAGGTCTGGAAGTCCCAGTAACTCCCACTTGGAAAATTGTGTAGGTAGTGCAGAACACAAGGTCAGACTTCATTGCCTCAGAGCAAAAATATCTGTCTTTTACAGCATGTAACTTTAATATTGGCAACAAGAGCTATGGTATTTTTTCTTAGCTTGTCTTTGTATTACTTTTAGTTTCCCCATTGAGATATTTTATACTGTATATACCTCCGTGTCTATGGAATGGGTTTGATAAAAGTATCTAATGCACAGAGTTGTTGTGAAGATTAAATCCGTTTATACACATAAATCATTAGCAACATGTCTGGTACATGGTCAATGCCATATAAGTGTTTGCTACTATTATTCCCTCTCTCTTTCTTCTCACTGACACCTCCACCTATTGCATTTAAAAGTTATCTCTGAAAATGATGTTCCATGCTCATTACTTCCTGTATCAGTTTTTGGAGTATTTGAATGGAGATCTGTTCTATATCGGTACAGTGCTTAGTAAAGATGGAGTACTTGTTAGGTATACATGATAATCATATAATCATAGCCATGACTCTTGGTCTTAAAAGGAAATAATGCATTCCAACCTAAATTATACTAACAATTAATAAAACTTTTCTTTATAGAGTTACAACGGAGATTTGAATAGTGGCAACACAATCTATTCTGGCATATTTCAAACTGATATATGTAAAATATAACATATACTAACTTATTTTTAAATGTAAATTGTAGGCCGGGCGCGGTGGCTCAAGCCTGTAATCCCAGCACTTTGGGAGGCCGAGACGGGCGGATCACGAGGTCAGGAGATCGAGACCATCCTGGCTAATACTGTGAAACCCCGTCTCTACTAAAAATACAAAAAACTAGCCGGGCGAGGTGGCGGGTGCCTGTAGTCCCAGCCACTCGGGAGGCTGAGGCAGGAGAATGGCGTAAACCCGGGAGGCGGAGCTTGCAGTGAGCTGAAATCCGGCCACTGCACTCCAGCCCGGGTGACAGAGCGAGACTCCGTCTCAAAAAAAAAAAAAAAAAAAAAATGTAAATTGTAAATAAATTATGAAACAGTCAGCATTATCACTGCTACAACCACAAACAGACATTAATAATTGACCCTCCACTACTGTTTATGATAGTATATATATTTGTATTTTTTTGCATCCAGTCTTTATTTTAATCAAATAATGAATATTTTAAATGTTTATAAGTCTGTCTTCCTCCTAATACAAGTTTAGAAATCTTTCTCAGCTATTTGCATAGATGGAATACTTTAGAAAATTTAACCTGATGATTCCAGAATGTGTTAGGAAAGAATGTAAACATTTGACCTAAATAAATAGTAACCTAAAGCAAACTACTTGGGGAGCCTATAACAACAGTGTGGATAATTCTTTTTCTTGTTCTTTTTAATTTTCCTGAATATTTATGCACTGGGCTTCTGGCTAAGGATGGCAGCAGAATAGCCAAGAGTCTGTAACAAAAATTACTCCTGCGGTTTTTTCTGGCTGCTGTAACAGCAATAAATTCAGGGATACCAGATACATTAAGATAACGTATTTTCATTAGCTTTCTAACCCAATTGTGGATCCATGTGGTTCAGATGAAATGCATTCATGTATGCAGATCTGAAATGCTCATCATAACCAAACTGAACTCAATGCCCTGGAGCATTATTCATCATGAGAATGAGCCACATTCATGCCTAGAAAAACAAAATCCAGTTTGTAATTTGGGTTGGTAGGGGGAGGGTTTGGAAGGCCTTTATTAGACTGCTTAGAGCTGACTTGAGCCAGGGCAGACTCAGTCTTCTATCTTTTCTTTGTTCCGCAGTGAAAATTTAGGTACCAAGTCACTGTCTCCTGTAAGCAATCCTAGGTCATAGCATCTCATGTTGACTAGTTTGTTCCCAGATTCTAATAAGATTTCAAATTGTCTAAGCTTGTGTCCCTATTTTCTGAGCCAGGTTTCTTGTGTGGTCTCCACTTTGAGTTTCTCTCTCAGTCATCAGTTTGCTTATCCATTTCCCTAGTACACTAAGGCTCTACCAATAGCACTACGAATAGCACCAACTTCCCAACCCAGGATACCCCACTTCGAAGATGAAGGCTTCTACTTGAGTTTTGTTTGGAATTTTCAAAATGTTATATGGCGCTTAGGAAGTTAAGGAACTCCCCAGGAACGAGGACTAATAAACAGCAAAGCTGAGTATATTATTACACGTAATCATATTCATTTCATTTCAAAGCCTGTGAATTTCTAAGCTATTACTTTGATTTAGCTTTTGTCTTTTTTTTTCCCATGAATATAAAGAGTACAGAATATAAAGAGTACTTATATACATTCTGGAATCTGCACCCGATTCCAGAATGGAGCACAGCAACCCCTGGAACCACTCCTTAAATGCTGTTGGATGCCTGATCTTGAAGTAGTATTTAACCTGAATCCACTGTAACTGCGTTCTGCTTTCGTTAAATATAATATATATGATATATATTTTTAAATATATTATATAATATAAATATAATATATCTTATATATACTAAATGTTATATAATATATAATATGTATTATATAGTATATATAATATATATTTTTATATCTTATATATAATATATATTTATATGTATCATACATATATATTTAAGACATATATATATATTTGAGAGGCTATAATACCCCATTAACTGATATTTTGAACGAACTGGAACTAAATATTTCATTCCTATTTGTCTACCATGCCTGCCTGAAAATTTGAAAATCTCCTTTCTTAGTAGTTCTGTCTATACTCCTAGGCCCAGCCTAGTAGACTAAGCTAGTAACAGGTCTCATCCCTGCCACCTCTCCCACTGTCCCCTATAATTCTGAACACTTTGCCTTTTGTGAGCAAAAATTCTTATTTAGGTGAAGCCAAACTGTGGGTGAAAGCACAGAAAATGTAACTGATATTTTGGCTACTTTAATAATTACTGAGAAACAATGCTAGAAAATTTTTAGGATTATGGCATGGATGACTTCTTAAATGCTAAAGAATTTGAATATAATTTAGTAATAAATAAGATTCTACGGACTATTTGGATGGGTCAGAGAAATATTTTAGAAAAATTTTTCTAGCTGGGCATGGTAGCTCACTTCTGTAATCCCAGCACTTTGGGAGGCCAAGGTGTGTCGATTACCTGAGGTCAGGAGTTCGAGACCAGCCTGGCCAACATGGCAAAACCCTGTCTCTACTAAAAATACAAAAAAATTAGCCGAGCATAGTTGTGCACTCCTGTAATCCCAGCTACTCAGGAGGCTGAGGCAGGAGAATTGTTGGAACTCAGGAGGCGGAGGTTTCAGTGAGCCAAGATTATGCCACTGCACTTCAGCCTAGGTGACAGAGCAAGATTCCGTCTCCAAAAAAAAAAAAAAAGAAAAAGAGAAATTTTTCTAATTGTATCACAGTAGCAGAATAAACAAGAGGCCATTTTAGAAATACGGAGTATGGCGGGGAGGGGGGAGGGATGGCATTGGGAGTTATACCTGATGTAAATGAGGAGTTGATGGGTGCTGACGAGTTGATGGGTACAGCACACCAACATGGCACAAGTATACAAATGTAACAAACCTGGACGTTATGCACATGTACCCTAGAACTTAAAGTATAATTAAAAAAAAAAAAAAAAGAAAGAGATACAGAGTATGGGTGAGAATGGCTATAAAAGAGTGACTGCAAATTGAGAAGCTTTTTTGTGGGTCTGTAAGTGTCCAATATAAAATCATTATTCTTTGATTTGAGCAAATTTGGAGAAGTTAGATTTTGAGTTAGCAAAAATGTAAAAAAAAAAAAAAAAAAAAAAAGACTCATGAGTCATCCAGAGAGAAAGGTGTACTACTTAAAACTGCAATGAAATGGAAGGCCAGATATAACTCAAAAAAATTAAAAACATAATTGAAAAGAAACGTAAGGTGCCAACTGGCACATAAATGGAAGGAAATTGCTTTAGCTGGTGAGTGAGAAAATAGAAATGATGAATTAGCTGAGGTTTGGACACCACAGGACTTGCTAGCATGTTTCGAGAATGTTATGAATATTACACACAAGAGCTTATTGAGAATATTTACAACCTTAAGTATAATACAAGCATTACCTAATCATTGGTGTGTCTATCAAATTACAGTTATAGATTATTTATCATTATTATAGACACGATACAGATTATAAGTGAAATATAGTCAAATTTATGGAAATTGTTTCACATTCTCTAGCTTTATTTTTAATACATTGCATTAAAATATATAAAATCAATTTCACTTATTTTAGCAAGGGTACATATATGATGCCATCCTTTGAAATACATACACACTACTGAATACACAGGTTGAACATCCCAAATCCAAAAATTCTAAATCCAAAATTCTCCAAAATTCAAAACTTAAGTGACAAAATGAACTCAAAGGAAATGTTTATTGGAGCATTTCATATTTTTTGATTTGGGATGCTAAACCAGTAGAATAAAAATATTCCAAAATTTTAAAAAGTCCAAAATCCAAAACACTTCTGGTCTCAAGCATTTCAGATAAGGAATACTCAATCTAAATTACCAAAATAATATGTTTTCATGACTCTCTTACCCTTATCCATCTTTCTTGGTCTTTTGTTTTGTTTTGTTTTGTTTTTGGAGACAGAGTCTCGCTCTGCCACCCAGCCTGGAGTGCTGTGGTGCGATCTCGGCTCATTGCAAGCTCCACCTCCTGAGTTCAGGTCATTCTCCTGCCTCAGCCTCCCAAGTAGCTGGGACCATAGGCACCCACCACAAGGCCTGGCTAATGTTTTTGTATTTTTAGTATAGACAGGGTTTCACCATGTTAGTGAGGATGGTCTCGATCTCCTGACCTTGTGATCCACCTGCCTCGGCCTCCCAAAGTGCTAGGATTACAGGCGTGAGCCACTGTGCCCAGCCACCCTTATCCATCTTTCTTACACATGCATGTACACACGAGCACAATTAACAACTTCTCAATGTAGGAATTGTTAAAACATGTTAAAAATTCCCAGAACCTATTACTTTTGCTTGACAATGAGTAAATTTGTTAGTAAATAGTGTTAAACTATGTCCCTTTACCATACCCAACAAAGTATAAATATGATTTGTAAACAATATTTCACGGTTGTTTAAAAATTTATTTTTTCTATAAATATTTGTGTACACGTAGGTCTATACTTGAAAATGTATACAGTTTTTTTTGCGAGTTTTCATAAAAATGATGACGTGTGTCACAATTAACAAGATGATTTTGTGGCTGTGTCTGCAAAAAGTAGACTGAAAGACAGCTAAAATAAAAGTGATTTCATGGTTATTTACATGTCTAAAATATTTAATAAAATCACCAACTGTTCTTTAACACACACATATGCAAACACATATACATAGACTACTCAACCAAATTAAATCAACATTATATTTTATATGTAGCTATGAAGTTCAAGTTGTAATTTTAAGGCAGCAAAACTTTATTCTTTTCTAAATATTTATAAATGCTTGCTTGTATTTCTTTTTTTTTTTTTTTTTTTTTTTTTTTTGAGACGGAGTCTCGCGCTGTGTCACCCAGGCTGGAGTGCAGTGGCGCGATCTCGGCTCACTGAAAGCTCCGCCTCCCAGGTTCACGCCATTCTCCTGCCTCAGCCTCCGAGTAGCTGGGACTACAGGCGCCCGCCACCACGCCCGGCTAGTTTTTTGTATTTTTAGTAGAGACGGGGTTTCACCATGTTAGCCCGGATGGTCTCGATCTCCTGACCGCGTGATCCACCCGCCTCGGCCTCCCAAAGTGCTGGGATTACAGGCTTGAGCCACCGCGCCCGGCTTGCTTGTATTTCTTATGATTAACAGCCAGCTTGGTGTGTTAATTTCTACTTTTGTTTGTAATGTGTCTGATTTTCTTATAGAAATAAACATACAAAGTTTATTTGAATTACATTAGGACAGCTATGAAAATGGAACTGATAGCTGTGTAACTATAATACTTTATTGCTATTCTCTAAATACTATTGAAGCGACTAATTGGATTAAGTAGACATAGCACCCAATTTACTTCTGGTGGGGGCTGCACTTCATTAAACAATGGATATGGTACCTTTTCCATATGGTCATGGTGATTTTCCTGTAAGACGGAAGGGGCACCAAACTGAGCAAAGCAGAGATTTTTCCTGAGAGACACGTGCATGTGTGTGTGTGTGGTTTGTGTGTGTGTGTGTGTGTGTGTGTTTGTGTGTGTGTGCAGGTGCTCTGAGAGAGAGAACTCTGCCTTTCCTGCTTTTCCCTTTGGAGTTTCAAGGTAGGATGAGGCTAGTTGTGACATTTTCCTTCTCACCTCCAGCTTGGTAAAACACATGGTCTGCAGTACAGAAGAGTAAAGTTCACTTGGGACTGGGTGAAAATGAGAGGGTAAAGCTCTGTGAAATATCTGAGTGCCTACTTTAGTAGAGCCTGAAGCAAAGCCTACTCCTGTCCTTCCTAGTATTTTCCCTTTTTCTTTAAGATAAATTGGGTTGGCTTTGTGTAACTTCAATCCACAGTATTTCCTTGACGTTCTCAGCAAGAGAGGGACTCACCCTCAGGGTTACGGACAATTTACAGTCCTCTGTTACACCACCCTTCCTTTCCTCTCTAGATAGAATGTCAGAATGGAAGCAAGGAGGTTATTATTACAGGCTTAACCTAAATGTGTTCTGATTTACTTTAAAGAAAATCATTTGCAAACTTTGCTCCTTTAACAAATATCAAATTACTTGAAATTCACCTCCCAACTAATCACGATCCATCAGTGTATCCACACCTCTCTTGAGAATTGCAACTCCAGCACAAGGAAAATGAATGGTTTTAATTTGCTTCTCATACATGGGCCTAATCAATGAGCAATTTCACAGTGACTCCTCCTCCTGCTAGCAAAATGGACTTTACTGTACAACTAGAAGAAGGCTTTCATTACTCTTACTACTCCTTGCTTCTTTCCTTTCTTCATTCTTTCCTCTTTTTATCATTCTTTCTCTCAGAAATAATTTCTCCTTTCTCCCATCACTCTGGATCAATAAATAGCCTGAATTTGTTATGAGTAGGTTTTTTTTTCTGTTTATATCTCGTATGTATACTGTATTGTAATTTTCATTATCCCATACAACTGGAACACTCTTCTCCTTCCACAGTTTATCTTATTTGGTTTAAGTTATTGGAGTTAAAATGCTAATTATTTGATGAATAAACTTTAAATGTATTTTAACAAAACCTATAAAAATGTGAAACATGGCTTTGAAGTACTTTATTCTTGGACACACTACATATGTCAGTAATCTTTATGAACCCTGACAAAATCTGGGCCATGTGAACTGATGGAGATGGGAATTATGTGAGGTTAGCCTTCTAGCATCACAGAAATTTTAGAACTTATAGGGACCTAGGAGATAATGCAGTCAAACTCTCCAATTTTAAGGATAATTAAATTTAAATCAAGAAAGGGTAGGGGAATTGTATAAGATAAAACAGCTAATTGATGGCAGAGCACAGATGAAAATTGGGGTCACCTATCTCACAAGTCAAACATCTTGCTTCTGCAACATGATCTATGTTAGTCTAATGATAAGGAAATAAACATTACTGTATAATTATAGTGTATTTTTATTATTATTTAGGTTTGCAAAAGCAACTCTCCATTTAGAGCTTCATTTTCTAAATAATGTTGGTTGCTTCATATTCCATTAACGTTTACCTCTGCAACATAAATTACTTTTAGGTAAAATATTTAATTTAGTGTTTTTGGCATATGTATGCTTTTTTTAACCAACTTTCATGAAATATATAAACACATTACAGTAGTCATTTTAGAACAAAAAGTAATTTTTTAAAAGAAGCTTAATTTAACTTCTGAAGATGAAAATAAAGAAAGCAATTTCTTTATAATGAAGTCACATTTTCTCAAAACAAAAAATGCTTTTCTCCTCTACAAAACTTGTTGAGCAAGTGTGGTTTAAAGCAGGGATATTCAAATGGAGAATATGATTTGGCATCCCCTGAGGTAAGATCACTTTTCAAAGGATTAAGCTTGGGAGTTTTCTCAAATGATTTACCTGCTAATCTGGTTGGCCATGAGAGCCGGAGTGGCACTACGTTTTGCTTTATTTTTCAGCCTGGGTGGGCTTAATTCTGGGAATAAGGTAGAGAAATTTGTGCTTGGAATAATGGAAAATAAAAACTGAAACATCTGTGTGTCAAGTACAAATATCTGTATGTTTTGCAAAATATCAGTGAAACACATGGTATTTCAGAACTTTATTTACCTACTGTGCAAGAGAATACAAGTGAAGGGAGTGAATAAAGTTGAAGATGAAAGATGAATAAATAAATCCATCTCTTTAGTTGCTCTCAGCAAGTACTTCTGACTGCTTGTTAGTTTTGTTGTTTATCAGCCTTTGGCAATCTTTTTCTTTCTATTCATATATATATTATTCATATATATGTATATATATTCTATTCATATATATGATACATATGAATTTATATTCTATTCATATATATGAATATATATTCTTTTCATATATTTTAATATATATACACATATATGCATCTTTTATTTGCTTAGCTTTCTTGTTTGGTAAATCTCAGGAATACATTAGGAATGAGTGTTATTGGTTATAAGAATAAAAGTACTTGCAAGTATTAAATTTTAAAATAATCTAACAACATTTCTAAAAATAGAAGCACAATTTATAGGTAGCAATTGTGCTTTGCAAGTTCTAACAGTAGGGCAATTTCTATAAAATGGAACTTCCAGGCAGATTACTTCTTTTAATCCCTGATTCTACCTGGTTCACCTATTGAATGGGTTGACATTTTTTCAGATTAGTAGTACTCAGTTTTGCTGTTTCTATTATTGATTTATATCTGGAATCAATTTGCTATTATGGGACAAATTTAAGAATAATTAAATTTTGTAAGAAATATATAAGGACTATATATTGTGGACAATATCATCTTTCTAATCACAATCTGATTTCTCCTTTCCTCTTTCTTTTTTCTATTTATTTTTAGCTACCTCCTCTGATGTGTACTCATTTTAATGTTCATATATTTTTGAGACAAAGTCTCACTCTGTCACCCAGGCCGGAGTGAAGATGCGTAATCATAGCTCACTGCAGGTTCAAGCTTCTGGGCTCACATAATCCTCCCACCTCAGCTTCCCATGTAGCTAGGACTACAGGTGTGTTCCACTACACCCAACTTGAAGTGTGCTAATTTTAAAGACACAAGTACACACATTTAAAGAGACTAAGATAATGGACCAACAAAATGAAAGTGGCTCTGTAGTTTTCAACTTCAGAATAACCTCCCTCAGGTCATTATTCTAATATCTGGACAACCACAATCACTAAATCTTTAATAGAAACACAAATGTAAATAAAGAGAAAATGAAAATATCAGCCATATAGAACCATGTTATCTGCTTTCTGACAACTGTTATAAACCTGTTGTATCAAGTGTCTAGGTAATTCTGACACTTGAGGAGAATACTAATAACACAATCCTAAGCAATCTTACATAAGCCACCAACTCTCTTTTATGTTGCAACCATGACTCCCTTTTTAACCTTAGCAACCAAAGATGCAAGATGAGGCAATGGAGTGGGCACAAATCTGTCAGCACTTTTCAAAGTTCACGCCCCACTGAAATCTAGTCAGAAAAGTCTTCCTCAGAAATTCCAGAAAGCACAGTATCAGTAATGTAAACATAACAATTGTAATAAAAAGCTTCTCCTAGTTCAACTTTTGTCTTTGATATAAAATAATACTTTATACTTCATGGGATTTCTCTCAATTACTAAATGCAAACACTGAGTCTGTTTACTTGCCACCGTCTGTTTTTCTCACCATGCTATAAGCTCCTTACAGCAGATACTATGTATGTCCTGCTGATAGATATACTCAGAGTGTCTAGCACCTTGCCTGGCACAGCTAGGATACTTGATGTAATGAATGGATGAAATAACTAAAATAAAATATGAGCTTTATAAAAGTAATATCATAGATTATGTCAATAGGGTCATTACAATTAGTTGCAGGAAAAGATTGAAAAACAAAGAAAATTTAGAATCTGTGAAAAAAGAGCAAGATATATTGGGAACTGGGGTAATTTCATGTGCACCTGCTGCTGATTTTGTAGACTTTGGAATCTGTTTCAGTGATAATCAAGAACATAAAACTTTCAGATGCTTGCCTCTCTAATAGGTTATTAACCGAATAATTATTTAATTGTTTATTGTTACATAATGGACTATTCATATATATTCTGATCAATAATTAATACAAGATTTAACTGAGTATTAACAGCAATGAAGTGATAGAAAAAAAAAAAACATTTGGTTTTCTATTCAAATATATTAAATGATTATGGCCAAAGGAACCTAGTTCTGAGGAACTAGGCAACAAAATAAGATTATATTGGTAATAGCATCTAGGACCTTCTTAAATACTATTTTATTTCACCAATTCTATTGGCTCTATTTTATTCTTCAAGCTTTTATTGATTGTAAATGAGACTAGATTACAAAGCCCAGTGCAAAGAGATATTTTCCCACACTTCCACCAAGTTAACCTTAGTATAGGCAGGTCAGGTTACGCCATTATCTCTGAGCATCTGGAAAACGGTAGTATTTGGTCCCTAGCCATCTCCAAGCAAATCTTTAGGGAATTTTCCATTTTTCCAGCTCAGCTTTTTTCCACCTTAAGAAATAAATAATAATCATGAGTTGAAATGTAAATGCAATTATTTACAATGGTACATTTTATCATCCCAATAGCATCAATGATGATTTCTTACATTATACTTTTGAGAGTATATCTATCTTCTTTTAAAAACGTGCATATTGCTTAGAATAGATATAGATATGTGCATACTAACCTTTATCAAATCAGAGGTTTAATATTCAGGAATGTTTCAATATTATTTGTCAGGTTCCTAGTCAAGCAGGTCTTTTGCTGATACATTATTATTTTGTTACTACATTATTATTAATGTAGGCACGAAAATAACACTGCTGTTTCAGATGTAGAGGAATGCCCAAATAATTAAGCAATGGAAATACAAATTTACCTAAAATATTTTGAAAAAATTGTACAATGCTATCTTTGATATTCTTTAAACTTAGGTATTCATGTCAAGTCCAACCACATGCTAGGAATAGAAATATATCAGCAACATTCCTCTAGCCCCCAATTTCCATAATGTTTTCTGTGGGACACTAGTCTCCTAGAATATTAATAGATTGTATTCAAACTAAAAGTTCTGTAGTTTAAGAAGCATAATTAATGATGGAATAAACAACGTTAAACAGCTAGACTGGCTACTGCAAGGAAATCTAAGACATTTTAGTGCATGAATGCATAAAGTGAATTTTACTTAGGACAGTAATAGGGCACACAAGTTTCCTACATTTACTTGAATGTGGCACATTTTCCCCAAAGCATATTAGAAAAGCTAGTGTTCCAAGGAACACATTTTGAGAAATGTTGTC
Source organism: Theropithecus gelada (assembly GCF_003255815.1). Taxonomy (NCBI): domain Eukaryota; kingdom Metazoa; phylum Chordata; class Mammalia; order Primates; family Cercopithecidae; genus Theropithecus; species Theropithecus gelada. The sequence goes on along the minus strand of NC_037670.1, from coordinate 119,814,222 downwards.
CCACCCAAACCATCATTATGTGAAAAATATTAACAACTGTTTTAGGCAGTGTTGAGGATGCTGAGGGAGCAATTGCATGGTGATTAGACATTCTGTAGTTTAATATATATACATGCAATGTAAACTTTTGACATTCCTTGTCAAATGCTTGTTATATTTTTGTAGGCTCTGTGTCCTGCTCTGTTTTTTTTTTCTTACTATTAGAGTCATGTATAACAAATAATCCTACGTTTCTTTTATTTCCATATTGCAGGGTTATTTAATTGTTGATTCAGTACATCCCTCTTCACATGATTGGTCTGTCTCATTATGGGTCATTGAAATTTCATAGTGTATTCTCCAAAATTTGTTAATCTCATTCTTTTCAGTTTAAATAAAAAATAAAATTATATTTACATGGAATGGAAAAGTACATTTATGTAAGTTTTATTTTCTTGATATAGAATTTTGGAGTTTCAAAATATTTTCAGAAATTACATAAGAATCCATTTATTTCGAGTTTGGCCCATTTTTAACCATTTAAAATTCAACTTTTGCTCTTTCTGCTTAAACATAAAATTTCTATTTCCAGCATAGGTGTAACTTATCCCAGGTGAACCGTTTAAGTGGATGATCTACTTTGTGGTTTGCAAAGGGGCCTGTAAGGTCTCACAGGCCACTCTGATTTGATTTGGTGAAGTTGCTGCCTCCTGTTCTTGCGCCTTTCCTTTGGTCAGTAAACAATCCACCATGCAGGAAAAGCCCCTGAAATTCCTAACAATTATTTCTCCCTCTTCCCACAATTAAGGGAGTAGAGAGAAGAAAGAGAGTAGAGAAAAGTACACAGCTCTGCTTAGACTGTCACTTTGCATCAGTCTGAGAGGGAACACATTCCCAGGGTGAAAGGGGTTGCCCAGAACAATTAAGCATGGGCTAAGAGTGAAACTGGGAAACATTCCAGCTTCTCAGAAGTCAAGTCTTCATTGTGTGATCTTCAAAATAACAGAAAATAAATAAATGGATCTCTACTAGAATGCATGTTCATTCATTCTAAAATTATGCATAGGTACTCTACTGTACTTATAAATTTTTTATATATTATAAAATACCCAAAAGATACATTTTTTGTGTGTGCATGTGATAAGCAAGGTGATCAAAAGATTTATTTTGCAAACAGGGCTGGGCTTCTTTTGAAAGCAAAAGGAGGTGCTTTAATACTTACATTGAGACAACTCAAATCAATTGGAACTCCCTAGGCAAACCTGGACATAAAAATGCCTAGCACAGATTAAATAAAAAATAGTAACAATATTTTACTAATTATAATGGCTTTATATTATCATTAGGTAATATCTGTAAGTATGATACTTGCGTGAAGCCAAGTTCACCATTAACTATAGGGTTGTTAATCTACATTTCCAGGAGATATTTTGATAATTTTACTACAAGTTTCACTCTGCCACTTAATAAGTCTGATGATACTATTATTACTTTTTACGTATAATTCAGATTGAGAATGACTCTCTATAAGGATTGAAAGGGTTAGCTCTGCATTTGTTTTCTTATGTATTTGTAAAAATATTTTATAACCTTCATTTTGTGAGAGTTAGTTTAATCAATGCTAGGAAATATAATAATGACATCCATACATCTATTTACCAGACATAGATAAGAGATGATATATACTCTCTCACTTTTGCATAACTTTAAGTCTTACCTCAGGCTGCCAGATATTAATGACATGAGACAATCTGATATTTGGACCAACTAAAGGCATCTATGTCAATACAATATCAAATATTTGTAAACTCTAATTCACTTTGTACTTTTAAGACAAAATTAATATACTTTATTGTCCTAATCCAATCTTCTTGAAGACCAATAGCATTTATATTGTCTACCATCAGGGATGCACACAACTGACATTACAGCTGAGTCACCTGGACTTGTGCTTCTCTGATATCTACATACTGTCACCTGGAGAACTTGAGAAAATACAGATCTAATTTTGTTGATCTAGGGTGCAGCCAGGATTCTGCATTTCTAGAATGTTCTCAGGGGTTGCTGGTCTAGGGATCACATATTGAATAGCAAGAATCCTACCCCTGTACTCTTTAATATAATAACCATTAGCTACATGTGCCTATGGAACATTTGAAATGTTACTAGTCTAAGTTGAGAATTACTGTAAATGTAAAATGCATACCAAATTTCAAAGACTTACGTAGGGCAAAAAAGGAATGTAAAATATTTCATTAATAATTGTAATTTTTGATTACATGTTGAGATAATTTTATTTTTATGATATATAAATGTTTAGTGTAGCATATAGACACATTAAATATGCCTCCTGGAAATTTAAAATTATTTGCATGGTTCATATTATATTTTTATTGGATGATACTGCTTAAAACCACAAAATAATGTCCTGGTCATGTAAAGTGGTAGTGAACTAACTCACTATGTGCCTCAATTGATCTTCCCAGACTTGCCTTTTTCCACTCTCTGTTCCATGCCCTAAGTTCCAGGTATGTGTTACTTGATATTCACCCAAAATCTATTCTTTAATTCTTTCGTTTATTCAATAAATATTTATTGAGTGCCTACACTGAACCAGGCAAAACTAGTAGGCACTGTATGCACAAGGGTATAACATTGAAGAAAGATGAACACAAACCAAGTCTCATTTAACATAAGAGCTCTAATTCTTCTCATTTCTTAAAAGCAAAAATTCCTTTTAACCCTTACTCTCTCTTTTTCTTGAAGTCACTCGCTGGCTCCTTAATCTGTACTTCTATAGTGTTTTGTCTGTTCCATAAAAAACATTGCCTTATAACTGATATATATATATCACACATGTTTTTCTTCAAACAGGTTAATTAAGTCTTTGATGGCATGATTTAATTATGTCTTTCATTCTAGTACAATTTCCAGCACATAGTAGGTACTTAAAAAACCAGTTTTGAATGGAGTATTTCACAAATAAGATGGTACAATTTTAAAACAATTTAATTTCAAAAAAGCACTGATTATTTTAATTTGATTTCCTTTTGACATGGTTCATTCCAACCCTTCTTTTGTTATTACAAATATTTTATATAGTAATGTACTATCAAGCTCAGCTGGTTTAAAATCGATTCAACACAATTTGATCTATGCCTGACTAGTGTTGTTATTATACTTTAAGCATTTCATTTAGTCCTTCTGAATACTGATCTCATTAACAAAATGGATTTTTAATTCCTGCTACATGTTTTGTTGAAAAGATTGAAAGATTCAATTTATGAAATTGTTCCTAGATCATGGCAGTCCCTCAATAAATATGAAACTTAAATAGTTCAGACTTAGTCATTTTATTTCTTTTTTCTTAACTAAATGTAAAATAATGTTTTGTGGGTAAAGCATTAGGCCACTTGTGAGTTCCAAGTCAAATTTAGGGCTTTACATGTACCTAAATGTGCTGCTTTGCCAAGTAGTTTCACTTCCCTCTATATCAATTATCTTACATGTAAGATAAGATTGGACAAAAGGGCATCCCTCTCCTATCTACAGTTGTATGAATCTTTGAAGATGATGATGAAGTCTTTTTTGAAAATCAGCAATAACAAAGGCCTTTTAATCTTTTCCTTCCCTCCTTTCTTTTTCTCTCCAGTTGCAAACATTATTAGGCATGCATGAGTGATAGTAGGTTAAAATTGGGAGTATTGTTATGAAATCATGGTTTAATATATAGATATAGATGTAATGATAGATAGAGATAGAGATGTAAAGTGTGGGTGTGTGTGTGAATACATATACTTCCTAGTTCTGTACACTTAAAGGGCCTGTGAATAGTGCAATCCACAAAATAATGAGCACATCTAGTACTGAAATTTTGGTTGCTACATACTTTCAACGGAAAGAAATCAGTGCTTCTTAAAAAATGGGCTGTGACTGAGAAGAACCTGAAATATTGTGTTGTGCCAGATAGCAATGAAATACTCAAAGAATGATGTTGTGTTAGTCCATTCTTGCATTGCTATAAAGAAATACCTGAGACTGGGAAATTTATAAAGAAAAGAGGTTTAATTGGCTCATGGTTCTACAGGCTGTCCAGTAAGCATAACGCAGGCATCTGCTTCAGGGGAGGCCTCAGGAAACTTACAATTATGGTGGAAGTTAAAGGAGAAGCAGTGTCTTGAGGCTGCAGCAGAGTAATGGGAACCTAGGCCTGGCTCACAAAAGCATTCTTTCCTTCTAGGCTTCAAGACCTCTGATGGGACTGGCTGCTGCACAGGTCTCTGAAATGCCTTGGAGGTCTTTTTCCTATTGTCTTGGATATTAGTACTTGACTTTCTTTTTGTTATGCAAATTGCTCTAGCAAGTGGTAGCTACACAGCCTGCTTGAATTCCTCTCCCCTAAAAGCTTTTTCTTTCTCTGCCACATGGCCAGACTGCAAATTCTTCAAATTTTTATACTCTGCTTCTTTTGTAAATATAAGTTTCAACCCCGACCCCTTCTCTCCCTGTCTCTACCCCTTCTCTGCTTTTCTGGGGGAGGGGCAAGCACCCAAACCCTTCTCTCCCTGTCTCTACCCCTTCTCTGCTTTTCTGGGGAAGGGGCAAGAACCCTGACCTCTTATTTTTGCACCCTGATCTCTTATTTTTGTGCCCCAATACCTTATTTCTGCTCCCCAACTCCTTTCCTGCTTTTCTGGAGGACAAGAACCCCCGAATTCCTTCTCTCCGTATCTATACTCTCTATTTTCTCTGGGTTTGCCTCCTTCACTATGGGCAACATTCCACACTCCATTCCTCCTTCTTCTCTCAGCCTGTGTTCTCAAGAACTTAAAACCTCTTCAACTCACACCTGACCTAAAACCTAAATGCCTTATCTTCTTCTGCAACACCGCTTGGCCCCAATACAAACTTGACAATGGCTCTAAATAGCCAGAAAACAGTACTTTCAATTTCTCCATCTTACAAGACCTAAATAATTTTTGTCGAAAAATGGGCAAATGGTCTGAGATGCCTGACGTCCAGGCATTCTTTTACATATCAGTCCCTCCCTAGTCTCTGTTCCCAATGCAATTCATCCCAAATCTTCCTTCTTTCCCTCCTGCCTGTCCCCTCAGTCCCAACCCCAAGCGTCACTGAGTCTTTCTAATCTTCCTTTTCTACAGACCCATCTGACCTCTCCCCTCCTTGCCACACCGAGCTAGGTCCCAATTTTACCTCAGCCTCCGCTCCCCCACCCTGTAATCCTTTATTACCTTGCCTCCTCACACCTTGTCTGGCTTACAGTTTCGTTCCTCAGCTAGCCTTCCCCAACCTGCCCAGAAATTTCCTCTTAAAAAAGTGGATAGAACTAAAGGCATAGTCAAGGTTAATGCTCCTTTTTCTTTATCTGACCCCTCCTAAATCAGTTAGCATTTAGGCTCTTTTTCATCAAAAAAAGACTTAACCCAGTTCATGGCCCGTTTAGCAGCAATCCTGAGATGATTTTCAGTCCTAGACCCTGAAAGGTCAGAAGGCCGATTTATTCTCAATATGCATTTTATTTTATTATCCAATCTCCTCTCGACATTACATAAAGCTCCAAAAATTAAATTCCAGCCCTCAAATCCCACAACAGGACTTAAGGAACCTCGCCTTCAAGGTGTACAATAATAGAGTAGAGGCAGTCAAGTAGCAACTTATTTCTGAGTTGCAATTCCTTGCCTCCACTGTGAAACAAACCCCAGCCACATATCCAGCACACAACTCCAAATGCCTGAAGCGCAGCTGCCATGGGTTCCTCCAGAACCTCCTCCCCCAGCAGCTTGCTACAAGTGCTGGAAAGCTGGCCACTGGGCCAAGGAATGACTGCAGCTCGGGATTCCTCCTAAACCGTGTCCCATCTGAGCAGGACCCCACTGGAAATTGGACTGTCCAACTTGCCAGGCAGCCACTCCCAGAGCCCCTGGAGCTCTGGCCCAAGGCTCTCTGACTGACTCCTTCCCAGATCTTCTCGGCTTAGCGGCTGAAGACTGACGCTGCCGCATCGCCTCGGAAGCCTCCTGGACCATCACAGATGCTTTGGGTAACTCTTACAGTGGAGGGCAAGTCCGTCCCCTTCTTAATCAATACGGAGGTTACCCACTCCACATTACCTTCTTTTCAAAGGCCTGTATAACTGTTGTTATAAATTGTTATAACTGTTGTTATAAATTGCTTCCATAACTGTTGTGGGTATTGATGGCCAGGCTGCTAAACCTCTTAAAACTCCCCGCTCTGGTGCCAACGTGGACAACATTCTTTTATACACTCCTTTTTAGTTATTCCCACCTGCCTAGCTCCCTTATTAGGTCGAGACATTTTAAATTATCTGCTTCCCTGACTATTCCTGGGCTACAGCGACACCTCATTGCTGCCTTTTCCCCCAGTTCAAAGCCTCCTTCACATCCTCCCCTCGTTTCCCCCCACCTTAACCCACAAGTATAGGATACCTCTCCTTAGCGACTGATCAGCCACCCCTTACCATCTCATTAAACCCAATCACCCTTACCCCACTCAATGCCAATATCCCATCCCGCAGCACGCTTTGAAAGGATTAAAGCCTGTTATCACTCACCTGCTACAACATGGCCTTTTAAAGCCTGTAAACTCCCCTTACAATTCCCCCATTTTACCTGTCCTAAAACCAGACAAGCCTTACAGGTTAGTTCAAGATCTGCGCCTTATCAGCCAAATTGTCTTGCCTATCCTCCCTGTAGTGCCAAACCCATATACTCTCCTATCCTCAGTACCTCCCTCCACAACCCATTATTTTGTTCTGGATCTCAAACATACTTTCTTTGCTATTTCTTTACACTCTTCATCTCAGCCTCTTCACTTTCACTTGGACTGACCCTGACCCCCATCAGGCTCAGCAAATTACCTGGGCTGTACTGCTGCAAGGCTTCACAGACAGCCCCCATGACTTCAGTCAAGCCCAAATTTCTTCCTCATCTGTTACCTATCTCGGCATAATTCTCATAAATACACACTTTCCCTGCTGATCCTGTCCGGCTAATCTCCCAAACCCCAATCCCTTCTACAAAACAACAACTCCTTTCCTTGCTAGGCATGGTTAGTGCGGTCGGACTTCTTACACAAGAGCCCGGACCGCGTCCTGTAGCCTTTCTTTCCGAACAACTTAACTTTACTGTTTTAGCCTAACCCTCATGTCTGCGCACAGTGGCTGCCACTGCTTTAATACTATTAGAGGCCCTAAAAATCACAAACTATGCTCAACTCTCTACAGTTCTCATAACTTCCAAAATCTATTTTCTTCCCCCAACCTTTGCTCAAGACAATGCTTATGCTGATAAGGTAAAAAAGCAGCCATCAAAACGCATCAGATCCCATGGCTCAGGACAATGCTTATGCTGATAAGTTAGCTAAAAAAGCAGTTAGCGTTCCAACTTCTATCCCTCACGGCAGTTTTCCTCCTTCACATCGGCCACTCCCACCTACTCCCCGCTGAAACTTCCACCTATCAATCTCTTCACACACAAGGCAAATGGTTCTTAGACCAAGGAAATTATCTCCTTCCAGCCTCACAGGCCCATTCTATTCTGTCATCATTTCATAATCTCTTCCATGTAAGTTACAAGCCGCTAGCCTGCCTCTTAGAACCTCTCATTTCCTTTCCATCATGGAAATCTATCCTCAAGGAGATTACTTCTCAGTGTTCCATCTGCTATTCTACTACCCCTCAGGGATTGTGCAGACCCCCTCCCTTTCCTACACATCAAGCTCGGGGATTTGCCCCTGCCCAGGACTGGCAAATTGACTTTACTCACATGTCAGAAAACTAAAATACCTCTTAGTCTAGGTAGACACTTTCACTGGATAAGTAGAGGCCTTTCCCACAGGGTCTGAGAAGGCCACTGTGGTCATTTCTTCCCTTCTGTCAGACATAATTCCTCGGTTTGGCCTTCCTACCTCTATACAGTCTGATAACGGACCAACCTTTAATAGTCAAATCACCCAAGCAGTTTCTCAGGCTCTTGGTATTCAGTAAAACCTTTCTATCTTTTACTGTTCACAATCTTCAGGAAAGGTAGAATGGACTAATGGTCTTTTAAAAACACACCTCACCAAGCTCAGTCACCAACTTAAAAAGGACTAGACAATACTTTTGCCACTTTCCTTTCTCAGAATTCAGACTTGTCCTCGGAATGCTACAGGTTACAGCCCATTTGAGCTGCTGTGTGAATGAAAGGACACAAAGATAGATGTGTACCCGCGCCCCCCCCCGCTACACCCTTTTGTTCTGCTCTCTAATCTTTGCACATACCAGAGATTTCGTAAGTTCTGTGAAGTACCTGTTTTTCTGCACGTACCAGAGATTTTGTTTTGCACATACCAGAGATTTTGTAAGTTCTGAGGCAAGGTCACAAGACGTGTTTAAGTAAGATAAAACTCTTGCTGCCATAAACCTGCTCTCCCGCCTCAAAGGTTGAACCGAAATATCAGAAATGGCGGGAACCAATCATAGTTAGCCAAATCGCCTTGTTCAAACACTAGCCAATCATATATCTGATTTGTATAATAACTCTATGCCCACTTTTCTTAGACTATATAACACTGCTCAGAGCTCAGTGGGGGAGCTCTCCTGCCCGTCTCGTTTCGCGAGTGAGTGAGAGTTCCAGGTTCGAACCTGTAATAAAGATCCTTGCTGCTTAGCTTTGACTCTGGACTCTGGTGGTCTTCTTCGGGGAATAAACGGTCTGGGCATAACAAATGGGGGCTCGTCCGGGATTTCCCCCAAGCCCACCAGACCCCCAAGTCAATGGATCTTAATCTGTAGGTAAGCCGGCTTTGTCACTGTCTCTGTCTTTGTCTCTGTCTGTCTCCCTGAAATTTCGCAAAATCCGTAATCTGTAATCTGTATTGGTCTGTTTTGTAAGTGGCACGGTCTTGGCGGACGCGCTAAAAGACAGCCACTCGGGACTGGTGGGAGACGTCCCCCAGTGCCCATCTGGGGGCCTCCATCCTTGGTTGCCCCGTCTGACTCAGGTCAGAAGTCCGACACGCGCTCGCGAAGGCTCATCGTTTCTCACTGTCTGTCCGTTATTGTTAAGTGTTAAGTGTAAGTCCAAAACGAAACATAAAACCTTTTCTTCCCCTTCCAGGACCGGACCTGTCGGATACTCCCCTCTGCTTCACACACATTTTCGTCCCTCCTTCTCTTTGTAGGAGCAGTCCAAAGATGGGCAACAACCAGAGCACGCCTCTCTCACTCCTTGTTACCAATTTTAAGGATGTGAAGGCTCGGGGGCGTAACTTAAGCGTAGAACTAAAGAAGGGAAAGCTAGTTACTTTCTGCCATTCGGAGTGGCCCTCTTTCGGTGTAGGGTGGCCCTCCGAAGGAACTTTCTGTCTCTCTATTATTACTAAGGTAAAAACTAAGATTTTCCTGCCAGGGCAGTCAGGACATCCTGATCAAATTCCTTATATTCTAGTGTGGCAGGATCTTGTGGAAAACCCACTGCCCTAGGTAACTCCATTCATCCCTGAGCCCTGCAAGGTCCTAGTAACGCGACCTATAAGACAAAGGACTCCCTCTGCTCCCTCGGCCCCTGTGCTGCCAGACAGCCAGGACCCCCTAACGTTAGAACCCACACTTCCCCCACCATATCTGCACCTTATCCCGCAGGACCCAGTCCCCCAGGGTGGTGCTTCCGTAGAGGGAAACCGAGAAGCAGAAGCAGCCGAGAGCGAAAGTAACCCGGGGGGGCCGGCCGGCCGAACGCGAGGCCGCGTACTGCGGGACCAAGCTTCCCAACTCCCTGACTCCACCGTAGCCCTGCCTCTCAGAGAAATAGGATCGCTCGATGATACCGGGCTCTCCCGTCTCATGTATTGGCCTTTTTCCACTAGTGATTTATACAATTGGAAGTCCCAAAATGCTCGGTTCTCTGATAATCCCAAAGATCTAACCTCGTTGTTAGACAGTGTCATGTTTACTCACCAGCCGACCTGGGATGACTGTCAACAGCTCCTCCGAATCCTGTTCACAACGGAGGAGTGGGAAAGAATCCAAGTTGAGGCCAGAAAGCTGGTTCCAGGAGATGACGGCCAGCCAACTGCAAATCCTGACCTCATTAACGTGGCTTTTCCTTAGACTCGGCCCAGATGGGACTACAACACGGCAGAAGGTAGGGGACAACTGCTCATTTATCACCAGACTCTAATGGCAGGTCTCCGGGCTGCAGCTCGCAAGCCCACCAATTTGGCTAAAGTGTATTCTGTGTTACAAGGTAAGACAGAAAGCCCCACTGTGTATTTAGAGAGATTAATGGAAGCCTTCAGACAGTTTACCCCTATGGACCCGGAAGCACCGGAAAATCAGGCAGTGGTAGTAATGTCCTTTGTAAACCAGGCAACACCAGATATTAAAAGAAAACTCCAGAAATTAGAAGGTTTAGAAGGAAAGCAGATTCAGGACCTCCTTCAGATGGCCCAGCGAGTTTATAATAATAGGGATACTCCAGAAGAAAAACAGTTCAAGGCAACCAAAGAAATGACCAAAGTCTTAGTAGCAGCTTTCCCCCAGGCAGGGAATGGCCAAAGCAGAAAGTAGAAAAAGCAAGGCTCTAGGCAAGGATTAGAAAAGGATCAGTGTGCTTATTGCAAGGAACGTGGTCACTGGATTAAAGACTGCCCAAAGAAACGGAGACCAGCTAACCCTACCTCTGTGCTCGTTACCCAGGACTCTGACTAGGGGGGACGGGGTTCGGACCACCTCCCCGAACCCAGGGTAACTTTGCAAGTGGAGGGGTCCCCAGTTCGCTTCTTGGTCGATACTGGGGCGGAACGCTCAGTCCTAACCAAACCAATTGGAAAAATGTCTAAGAAAACATGCTGGGTGCACGGGGCCACAGGCATCAAAAAATACCCCTGGACAACCCAGAGGACTGTAGACTTAGGAACGGGAAAAGTCTCCCATTCCTTCCTGGTCATCCCAGAGAGCCCCTGCCCTCTACTAGGGAGGGACTTGCTGACAAAAATGGGGGCCCAAATCCACTTTGAGCCAGAAGGGCCCAAGATAACTGATTCCCAAAACAGGCCAACATCTATCCTGACTGTCACCTTAGAAGATGAGTACAGACTCCATCAAGAGCAAAAGCCCCCCGATCAGGAAATTGACTCTTGGCTCCAGCGTTTCCCTGAAGCGTGGGCAGAAACTGGGGGCTTAGGGCTAGCTAAACATCGACCTGCCATATTTGTGGAAGTTAAGCCAGGGACGGACCCGGTTCGGGTTCGGCAATATCCTATGCCCCTGGAGGCAAGAGAAGGAATTACGCCCCATATCCGCCGACTCCTAGACCAGGGAGTCCTACGGGCTTGCCACTCATCCTGGAATACTCCACTGTTACCTGTTCGTAAACCCAATAGTACGGACTACAGGCCAGTACAGGATTTAAGAGAAGTTAATAAAAGGGTCATGGACATACATCCCACTGTGCCCAATCCATACACCCTTCTGAGTGCTTTACATCCCGAAAAACAGTGGTATACCGTTCTTGATCTAAAAGATGCTTTCTTCAGCCTTCCTCTGGCTCCCAAAAGTCAAGAACTCTTTGCATTTCAATGGACGGATCCTGAGAGGGGCATCAACGGTCAGCTAACATGGACCAGGCTGCCACAAGGGTTCAAGAACTCACCAACCCTGTTCGATGAAGCCCTTCATGAAGATCTGGGTGAGTACAGGTGGCAACACCCTGAAATAACTCTTTTGCAATATGTTGATGATCTCTTAATAGCGGCCAGGTCCCCGGAAACTTGTGTTCAAGGGACTGAGGACCTCTTGAAGACTCTGGGGGAGCTAGGCTACCGAGCCTCAGCAACAAAGGCTCAGATCTGCAAGTTGGAGGTAACTTATCTGGGGTACCTATTAAAAGGGGGGCAACGCTGGCTAACCAAAGCCCAAAAGGAAACAGTCTTACGCATCCCTAGACCCCAGTCGACACGGCAAGTGAGAGAATTCCTGGGGTCGGCAGGGTTCTGTAGGTTATGGATACCCGGATTTGCTGAGTTAGCCAAGCCCCTATACCAGGCAACAAAGGAACGGCAGCCCTTCAATTGGACGGAAGAGGTTGAGCTGGCCTTTCAACAAATCAAAACTGCCTTATTATCAGCCCCCGCGCTGGGGCTCCCTGATGTCTCCAAGCCCTTCCACTTATACGTGGATGAAAGTAAGGGTGTTGCAAAAGCCGTGTTAACACAGTACCTAGGCCCCTGGCAGAGGCCAGTTGCCTATTTGTCAAAAAAAATTAGATTCAGTGGCTGCTGGCTGGCCACCCTGCCTCCGGATAATCTCGGCGACCACCCTAATGGTCCGAGATGCTGATAAACTTATCATGGGGCAAGAGTTGCGCGTTATAACCCCGCATGCCATTGAAGGCATCCTCCGGCAGCCACCGGACCGATGGATGAGTAACGCCCAGCTCACCCACTATCAAGGACTGCTGTTAAACCCCCTCAGAATAACTTTTCTGCCCCCAACCTCTTTAAACCCTGCTTCACTGCTGCCAAATCCAGACTTGGACGCCCCGTCCCATGAGTGCACTGAGATACTGGCTCAAGTGCATGGGGTGTGGGAGGACCTGAAAGATCGTCCGCTCAGACACAGAACTCATCTGGTTCACTGATGGCAGCAGCTACGTCCACCAAGGCCAGCGGTATGCAGGAGCGGCTGTAACGTCAGAGACTGAGGTAATCTGGGCGGAACCCTTGCCTCCAGGGACATCGGCCCAAAGAGCCGAGCTGATAGCACTCACACAGGCCCTCACCCTAGGGGCAGAGAAAAAACTGACAGTATACATGGATAGCCGCTATGCTTTCGCTACTGCGCACATACATGGGGCCATCTACAGAGAGAGGGGACTATTAACAGCTGAAGGCAAAGAAATAAAAATCAAGCAAGAGATCCTAGCTCTATTAACTGTTCTGTGGAAACCAAAGAAATTGGCTATCGTACATTGCCCTGGGCACCAGAAACCAACTACACCAATTGCTCGAGGCAACTTCTTAGCTGACCAAACCGCAAGGAGCATAGCAAAAGCTCCCAGTCAGCTCCTCGCGCTCCAGCCCCCTGATCCTGGCCCGCAAAATTTGCCAAGTTTTCCCGACTATACCGAACAGGATCGCAAATGGATGGACACGCTTCCCCTAAAACAGGTCCAAAATGGGTGGTGGACTGATGTAAATGACCAAACCATCCTACCAGAAAAATTAGGACGGCAGGTGTTGGAACATATCCACCGGACAACCCACCTGGGTGCCCGGCAAATGATAGACTTGATCAGGCACACCAAGTTCAGAATCAGGCACATAGCTGAACTGGCCAGCGATGTCACAACAAATTGCAAAGCCTGCCAACTGAACAACACTTGCCCCCAAACCCAGACCGCCGCAGGAATTAGGTGTAGGAGGAACTAGGCCTGGTATCTATTGGGAAATAGACTTTACTGAGATAAAGCCTGGAAAATTTGGGTATCAGTACTTACTTGTCTTTGTAGACACTTTTTCAGGGTGGACAGAAGCTTTCCCAACTAAGAGAGAAACTGCTCAGGTTGTAACAAAGAAAATTTTGGAAGAAATCCTCCCCAGGTATGGCTTTCCCATCCAAATAGGGTCAGACAATGGACCAGCCTTCGTTGCTAAGGTAAGTCAGGATTTGGCTTCCATTCTTGGGGCAAATTGGAAATTACATTGTGCTTATAGGCCCCAAAGCTCAGGACAGGTAGAAAGGATGAATCGGACTCTGAAGGAGACCTTAACTAAATTGACCATGGAGACTGGCGCTAATTGGGTAGTACTTCTCCCCTACGCTCGTTCCGGGCCCGAAATACCCCTTACAGACTGGGCCTCACACCAAATGAAATCATGTATGGCAGACCCCCACCCCTGGTCCCCAGTCTAAAAGATGACTTACTCAAACCTGAAACTGAAAATGTCTCTGAGCTCTTGTTCTCCTTACAAGCCTTACAGAAAATTCACCAGGAAATTTGGCCCAGACTACGAGAACTGTACGAGGCAGGACCTCCGCCGACGCCTCATCGGTTCCAGCCGGGAGACTGGGTCCTAGTCAAGCGCCACCGGCAAGAAACTCTTCAACCCAGGTGGAAAGGACCACTGCAAGTACTCCTGACTACTCCCACCGCTCTCAAAGTAGAAGGCATCGCTTCGTGGATCCACTACACACACGTCAAACCAGTGGACCCAACATCCGACCTTCTCGAGCCGTCTGAAGCACCGGTTACATGGACTGTAGACAAAGCTAAGAACAATCCCTTAAAGCTAACCCTGCGCCGTCACCCACATAGCCGTAACCACGTCTAGCTTGCCTATGCTTTTATGCCTTATACATCTGACTCTCCTAACTGCTGCGCTGTCTAATCCCTATGTCTGGAGGTTCTGGCTCTATGAGAACAAAACTCACCCCGGGGAAACCCCCCAAGTGGGTAAACTGCTAGCTAGCGCAGACTGCCCCCCCTCCGGGTGTAATACTATAGTTTACCTCAATTTTACTAAGTTCCAGATTGCCCAACTAGCAATACCCATGATCTGTTTTGAATATGATCAGACTGAATATAATTGTAAAAATTATTGGTGGCACCAGAGTGCAGGTTGCCCATATGACTACTGTAAGATGCACTCTGTCCGATACTGGACAGAACAACAAGGGTGGTATTTTTACCAAACTGAGTCTCCAGTCACCTACACTTGGATAATTAGAGACCCATGGGATTCTCAGTGGACAACCCCGCAACATGGGGGGGTGTACTATTCATCAACTAGTACCTGGCCCAGTAGCCACTTATATCTGTGGCGAAGTCTAGCCCAGATCCAACCCTTAATCCATACACAGATCCACAGACAAGAAACCAAGCTATCACAGGACTTGCAGCCCTTCTCTTGGCTAACCCTACTACAGGAAGGGCTAACAGTCGCCAAACTCACCGGCTTAGGCGACCTGTCCTCTTGCTTTATGTGTGCAACCCTAGGAAGACCACCATTAACTGCTGTTCCCCTATCCTCCGCCCCCCCACAAACTATATGCCAGATTCTAATTCATCAACAGTTGCAATACCTGATGTAGCCCTGTACCGTGACCCATACCAAGAAAAATACCCCTACTGTTATTCAGCATTTAGTAGCAGCCTCTGCAACCAGACGGCTACATACCCTAATAGCCCCATACGTGCTCCCCCTGGTGTGTTCTTCTGGTGTAATATGACTCTGTTAAAAACTCTGTCCAAAAGCATCTCTGACGGACAGTTGTGCATCCCTGTTACACTAGTCCCCCGACTGACCCTGCTAACTCCGGCAGAGTTCATAGGCTGGGCAGGGACTGCCCCAACTGAAACTGCGCGACATAGACGAGCAGTTTTTCTACCACTAATTGCCGGAATATCCTTAACCACCTCTGTCGTCGCAGCGGGGTTAGCAGGAGGGGCCCTACAATACTCCATGATAGAAAACGACACGCTGTTACAACAATTCTCTGTTGCTATGGAAGACTCCGCCTATTCCCTAGCCTCCCTTCAGCGGCAGCTCACCTCCCTAGCACAGGTCACCCTTCAAAACCGCAGAGCCTTAGACTTACTCACGGCTGAGAAAGGAGGTACCTGTATGTTCCTCAAAGAAGAATGCTGTTTCTATATAAATGAGTCAGGGTTAGTTGAGGAAAGAGTCCAACGCCTGCACAAACTAAGCTTAGAAATGAAAAAGCAACAATTCACTACAGCCGCTAACAATTGGTGGAGCTCTTCAATGTTTTCCCTTCTGGCACCCCTTTTAGGCCCCCTAATGTCTTTACTGCTTCTATTCACTATAGGCCCCTGTGTGGTAAATAAAATTTTACAATTTGTCAGAAAAAGGTTTGATACCATCCAACTAATGGTCCTCCGTAGCCATCACCAGCCTCTCCTGCACCCAGAAAGTGAGGCTATATTATAAGACTCTGGAAATCCAAGATTGGACATCCAGTTACTTGAGAAGGGGGAAATGAAAGGACACAAAGATAGATGTGTACCCGCCCCCCCCCCCGCTACACCCTTTTGTTCTGCTCTCTAATCTTTGCACATACCAGAGATTTCATAAGTTCTGTGAAGTACCTGTTTTTCTGCACGTACCAGAGATTTTGTTTTGCACATACCAGAGATTTTGTAAGTTCTGAGGCAAGGTCACAAGACGTGTTTAAGTAAGATAAAACTCTTGCTGCCATAAACCTGCTCTCCCGCCTCAAAGGTTGAACCGAAATATCAGAAATGGTGGGAACCAATCATAGTTAGCCAAATCGCCTTGTTCAAACACTAGCCAATCATATATCTGATTTGTATAATAACTCTATGCTCACTTTTCTTAGACTATATAACACTGCTCAGAGCTCAGTGGGGGAGCTCTCCTGCCCGTCTCGTTTCGCGAGCGAGTGAGAGTTCCAGGTTTGAACCTGTAATAAAGATCCTTGCTGCTTAGCTTTGACTCTGGACTCTGGTGGTCTTCTTCGGGGAATAAACGGTCTGGGCATAACATGGACACTCCTTTTTATTAAGCCCCAGTCTCATTCCAGACACCAGAACAACTTGAACTACACCCCAAAAACTTAGGGCCTAAAAACTAACTGACCAAGCAAGTAATTATGCTGAACCTCCTTGGGCACTCTCTAATTAGATGTCCTACGTCCTCCCAATTCTTAGTCCTTCAATACCTGTTTCTTCTCCTTCTCTTACCTTGTGTCTTCCATTTAGTTTTTCAATTCATACAAAACCGCATCCAGGCCATTACCAATCATTCAATATGACAAATGTTTCTTCTAATGACCCCACAATATCACCCCTTACCACAAAATCTTCCTTCAGCTTAATCTCTCCCACTCTAGGTTCCCACGCCACCCCTAATCCTGCTTGAAGCAGCCCTGAGAAACATCGCCCATTCTCTCTCCATACCACCCCCCAAAAATTTTCACTGCCCCAACACTTCACACTATTTTGTCTTATTTTTCTTATTAACATAAGAAATCAGGAATGTCAGGCCTCTGAGCCCAAGCCAAGCCATCGCATCCCCTGTGACTTGCACGTATAAGCCCAGACGGCCTGAAGTAACTGAAGAATCACAAAAGAAGTGCAAATGCCCTGCCTACCCTTAACTGATGATATTCCACCACAAAAGAAGTGAAAATGGCCAGTCCTTGCCTTAAGCGATGATATTATCTTGTGAAATTCCTTTTCCTGGCTCATCCTGGCTCAAAAAGCTCCCCCCTGAGCACCTTGTGACCCCTACTCCTGCCCGCCACAGAACAATCCCCCTTTGACTGTAATTTTCCTTTACCTACCTAAATCCTATAAAACGGCCCCACCCTTATCTCCTTTCGCTGACTCTCTTTTCGGACTCAGCCCTCCTGCACCCAGGTGAAATAAACAGCCATGTTGCTCACGCAAAGCCTGTTTGGTGGTCTCTTCACACGGACACGCATGACAACAAGAAGCATAGAGATATCTGCTCAGCTTCTGGGGACATCTCAGGAAACTTACAATCATGGTAGAAAGCAAAGGAAGGGCAAGCAAAGCACATGGTGAAAACAGGATAAAATGAGAATGTTGGGGAGGTTCCTCACTTTTAAACAATCAGATCTTATGAAAACTCACTCACTATCATGAGCACAACACCAAAGGGATGGTGCCAAACCATTCATGAGAAATCTATCCCCATAGTGCAATCACCTTGCACCAAACTTCACCATCATCATTGGGGATTACAATTCAACATGAGATTTGGGTGGGACACATATCCAAACCATATCACATGTCAAAATGATTAAGGATCTAGCTTAAGGGACTTCCATTCATCAAATGTGAGACAATAATAGTAATTATTAGAATACTCTAAATAAAATAGGTGTTCATTCGTTCACACTGATATAAACAAATGAATAAATGAGAAGGTAAACCTTTTACTTAGAATGCCAACTAATAAATGCATTAAAATAATTTGAAAATAACAATTTGACAATCATAATAATAATATAGGCAAGATTATCAACAATTTATAAAATAAATGGATAAAATGTGATTAAGAATGGGATATGTTTTTAGTTTCAAAGTATCTCTCTTCAAGGTACTTACTGATTACAAACGAAAAAAGAAACGAAACTTTCTAGTGGAGAAATCTGGCAGTGACCAGGTTACTTGGTCACTTAAGATAACTTGATAAAGATAACCTAATATCACCAAAAATGGAACACATCAATATTATATACTAACTAATGGGATGTAATAAGAAGGACATAGCATCACTCTTGTACTTTCCTACCCAAAATGCATAAAGTAGATAGAACCTTGGAGAAATCCTGGAAAATTCCGCATTGAGTAACATTCTACAAAATCAATACCCTATAATCTTAAAAAAAAAAAAAAAAGTCAAGACTGTAGAAGTTAAGGAAAGACTAAGGAAATGCTCTTATTATAGAAGATGAGAGAGACATGGCTACTGATTTCAAGGGACCATCCTGGATTGGATTCAGTTGTAGTATATGCCCGGGAAAATGGGCAAAATTGAATTTGGGGCAAAGGTTATGTGGGAGTTCTTGTTACTACTGCAATTTTTCAATAAGTTTGAATGTTTTCCTAATAAAATTAATTTTCATAAGAAGACATAAAGCCAACAAGATTTTCTAATATGAAATAATAGACTATATGTGAAAACTTCTTGTAGTCAAATACATAATAGTTGGAAGCCAGTGTACTCACTAGGAATGTGTGATATTGACTGTATCCATGCTCTCCATTGTTACATTTTTCTTTTTTGTCTCTTGATAAGTAATAACGTATTCATGTAATTTTATTTTTACTTATTTATTTATTTTTGGCATAGGGTCTCACTCTGTTGCTAAGGCTGGAGTGCAGTGGTGTGACCACATCTCACTGCAGTTTCGAACTCCAGGGCTTACGTGATCCACCCACCTCAGCTTCCTGAGTATCTGGGACCAAAGGCACATGTCATCATGCCCGGCTGATTTTTGTATTTTTTTGGAGAGAGGAGGTTTCATACGTCGCCTTGGCTTGTCTCAAACTCCCGGTCTCAAGCGATCCTCCACCCTGGCCTCCCAAAGTCCTGGGATTACAGATGTGAGATACCGCACCCAACCTCTTATTTTGAGTGAAAGTTATTTCAGTCGTTGTTCGTCCTCCCAGTCAATTTAGATGTTACTCTTTCTGTATGTCCACAGCATGCTTTCTATACCTTTATTAGCACAAATCACAGTATCTCGTAAGCTAAAATATAAGATCTGTGATGGCAGGAAGCTTGTTGTAAAAGACCACTGTACCACGGTAATTTATTTCAGAATTGAAGTTACGCTATGCTCATATTGTGAATTATGTGTCATTTATCAATATGTAATTAATCCTTTGTTCCGTTACATCTCTTTATTCTTTAAAATGTCTGTATAGTGGCCAGGCATGGTGGCTCATGCGTGAAATCCCAGCACTTTGGGAGGTCGAGGTAGGCAGGTCACCTAAGCTCAGCCTGGCCAACATGGTGAAACCCTACCTCTACTGAAAATACAAAAATTAGCTGGGCATGATGGTGCACGCCTGTAATCCCAGGTACTGGGGAGGCTGAGGCAGAAGAATCCCTTGAAACCAGGAGGCAAGAGGTTGCAGTGAGCCGAGATCGCCACTGCACTCCAGCCTGGGTGACAAAGTGAGACTTGGGGTCATAAATAAATAAATAAATAGGTTGTATAGAAATAATAATATAAAAATTGCATTGGCATTTTTCACAACAGCAAATTTTAAGCATTTGGTCTTTCATATAGTTGATCATTGAATTTAGTTTATTTTTTTTTCCTAAATGACAGATGAATCTTTTAATATGGAATGTTCCCACTTACTATTATAAATGATACACTTCTATGTCCTTTTCTTTAATGCCATGGCTCTTTGCCATCTCCTTTACTTTTGTTATATGGGTTATGTGTAATTTTATTTTGAATTCACTGCTATGTTAGAAACTGAATGCCACATTTGGATTTGCCAGCCGTCGCTCTTGAATTTTCAAAAGCAGTTTTAAAACCGTTAGTATTTTTTTCTAGCTGTGAGTGAAGATTGATCTCTAGGATAACCCATTTCTGACAGAAGACTCTGTCTCCTTACTTCTCAGTTACTATCATAATGGGGGTTGGATTGAGGAGGATGGCAGTGGAATAGAGATTATCCATAGAGGAGGTCTGCTGTGCTGAAAGGAAAAACCAGCCTTATGATAACCACTTGAAGAGAAGAAACAGCAGCCTGGGGATACTGTTGACATGATCCACCGTAGATCTAAGGACTTACATGGAAACTGGGTGGAAGTTAGTCAACATGTGGAGTTAACGTGTTAACAATCATGTGAGCATCACCCAGGGATTACACTTGGATAGGATTAGATAGGGGTGACCCAGACTACTTTCCACAAAAAAAGGGATAAACAGTTTAGTTAATGATAGCCTGGGTTTCTTTCATTAAAACTGTATTTTTCTCAGTTTATTCTAACTTGAAATCATTATCAATTTCTTATAGATTTTGATATTAGACAGTATAGTGTGGTGTTCAAAAGAACAGACTCTGTATCTACATTCAGTAGGTTCAAATCCCATCTTTGTTGCTCATTAGCTGTGTAGTCTTGAGTGTTTTACTTAGCTTCCCTGTCTCAATGTCTTCAGTTATAAAATGGTGGAAAATGTGGATAGCCATAAAATATTTGAAAACAGAAATGCAGTCAATATTTATGGTAATACTTTTTTGGCATAGCTAGAATTCAACAAATGTTCATCATTATTAAAGTGTGTTTTGATAGCATTGATATGTTTTCTTTTTCTTCTGTATCTTCATGGATATTTAAAAGAACAGAGAAATTGCCATTTGTCTGCTACCCAGAAGCCATACTGAAATGGAATTTCTTGATCATCCATTTTAAATGATATTTTCTGAAATACTCAGAATCACCTGAGCCCTTAACTGCACCAACCTTGCACTGACCAAGATGATGTATATAGAAATCCCACCATCTGCGTGCATGTCACAATGTCATCCTTTTTGGAATAAATCCACCACTATTAATTAGCTCCACAGTAAATTCTTGATTTTTAGTCACTGCTGGATCCTCAAAGCTGGTTTACAGTTAAAATAAATAAATAAATAATTCCTAGTTTCCTAGTTGACTCCTCGTTGCATTTCCTTTTGTGGCTGTTATAAAATAATTTCATTCTCCTTGACCTTGCCAATTATTTACTCAACTTTCAGAACAGCTAACCGCCAAAAGCTTTGTAAATAAACCTACTTTTTATGTTAGCAATTAAATTAATATATATTCTAAGCATCCTCATATATTTTAGCAACATCGTAATTCATTAAAATGTTATTATCTTTACTAAGTTTCCTCCATTTATTAACAAACATAATTGTCTTTCCTATCCTAAAACATCTTCTGTTATCTTCTCATTTGTGAAGTTTGTAGACTTCTCTCATTCTAACAACTGTGCTGTCTCTCACACTTTCTCCAAGAAAACTCCACCAAAACTAAACAAAAAATCCCATGATAAAATAAATTTTGGGGCCAGGTGCAGTGGCTCAGGCCTGTAATCCCAGCACTTTGGGACGCTGAGGCAGGCGGATGACTTGAGGTCAGGAGTTTGAAACTAGCCTGGCCAACATGGTGAAACTCCGTCTCTACTAAAAATATAAAAATTAGCCAGATGTGGTGGTGGGCACCTGTAATCCCAGCTACTTGGGAGGCTGAGACAGGAGAATCACTTGAACCTGGGAGGTGGAGGTTGCAGTGAGCAGAGATTACACCACTGCACTCTAGCCTGGGCAATAGAGTGAGACTCCATCTAAAAAAAAAAACAAAAAACACTTTTTTTTTTGAAGTAATGAATAAAGTTATGTAAATTGTATTTACAGAAAAATAAGCATTTCAATAGGTTAATGTAAGTTGTTAATCTTTAAGAGTTGTGTGTGTGTGTGTGTGTGTGTGTGTGTGTGTGTGTTTGGGGTTTAAAGGTTATGAACAGTAAGAGGAAGCTTTGCTTCCAAACCTACTGGAACACTTAAATCTTCTCAGCACACCCAACATTATACCATTCTAGAAGCAGTATACCAATGAATACATACTAAACATTTCCAGAATGCATGGAAAGCAGATACATCAATACATGCATGTGTTAAACTATGGGTTGGAACTTCTAAAGTAATGTATCAAGTCAAATCTCAGGAGACCTACACTAATTTTTCTCTTCAATGTTTCTGTTCAACTATTACTGTTAATGTTACATATCATTAGGCTTAAAATCCGATAAAAACACTCAAAATAGTATTTGATTATTTTCCAGTGCTCTAATTTACTAAAACACAAAGAGGACCCCAAAAAAGGTGTTATCAATGAAAATGGAACTACAGAAATAGATATATTTTACGGAAGAATGTATAGAAGTTGGCAACTGACTGCATGTGGCAGAAAAAAAAGAGGATATTAACAAAAATGACATAATAGAAACAAAGTATCAAGCTAGTTGCTTATTAGATATATATGCAGGGTTTTTTTCCACATAATTCATATAGTAAAAGTGTTATTAAACATAATAATAAAATAATAAGATACTTGGAATTTACTAGTTTAAAAGTAAATGCTATATATGCCACTGATTCACTGGTCTTATTTTAATTTTGCATATGGAAACATAACTTCTTAAATTCCAGTTACAAAGATTGTCAGAATTTTTAAAATGCCACTTTCTTTCATTGTATAAACATACTTTGCATTTTTTAAGAATAAAAAAATTAACTTTATTCCTTAAATTTTTTTTTCCTGGATACTGGACAATCAATTATTTAAGATTTACGTGCTTTGAATGTGTTGGTTCCAGAATTGCTGACAATCCTAGATTGGGGAGGCAATAAATGCTAAGTTGCATACAAAACATATGAATGAGGCCATTATGGTTATTAACATCAAGTCTGAAAATGACCTTTTTGATTTGTTTTAAAATTTAGATAGTTGTATGATACAAGGAAATCAGATGACTAATTTATTTATTTATTTTTTATTTTATTTGATTGATTGATTGATTGATTGATTGAGACGGAGTCTCGCTCTGCCGCCCAGGCTGGAGTTCAGTGGTGCAATCTCGGCTCACTGCAAGCTCCGCCTCCCGGGTTCACGCCATTCTCCTGCCTCAGCCTCCCGAGTAGCTGGGACTACAGGCGCTCGCCACCGCGCCCGGGTAATTTTTTTGTATTTTTAGTAGAGACGGGGTTTCACCGTGTTAGCCAGGATGGTCTTGATCTCCTGACCTCAGGATGCATCCACCTCGGCCTCCCAAAGTGCTGGGATAACAAGCGTGAGCCACTGCGCCCGGCATGATGACTAATTTATATTTAATTTTATATTTAAAGGAAATTTGAACATTTACATTCTCTTTTAAAGTAAATGCTATGTATATCTGTCTCTGAGCAGGTCTTTGTTTCAAACTTTCGGCTGACACTAGTTGGTAAAAAGAGCAAAGGGACTACCTACTAAAGGAATGTTCAATCTAGTTCTCCTGACAGTCAAAGGATTTGATTATCATTTTCTTAGTATCATATTCTTTTTATTCAATCGCTATGATTCAGGAACAATCTTCAAAATTGACTTTGAAGTACTGAAACAAAGACAAAACAGGAAACACAGCCCTAAATCTGTCCTAATTGAGAGTATTACCATCTAAGTTCATCAGAATCTCCTCCCCGAATTTTGGGGTGAGATCAGACAAGGCTAGGGAGATGGCCAAATGTAGAATGGTAAAATGCTTCATCTCCTAGAACTTATCAAAATGAAAAGAAAACTTGACCTTCAGCTTCAGTGTCCCTTTCTGTAAAGAGTATTGAGCACTTTAAATAGGATACTGAATTCCAGTTCAAAATTGTGTCTTATGAACTGAATGATTTTTCTTTTCAAAGTTATTGATAACAAGGGTCATGAAGGAGGAGAGTGTGCTTATTTTTTTCCAACTCACTGTCAAATCTATTCTCCAATTTTCTCAATTATGTTCCTTTTTTTTTTTTTTTTTTTGGATTGATGGACCTATTAAGTTTCTGGGAATAAAAGCCAAACACACACATCATACAGAGGTTTGCTTTAGGCACACAAATTCAAGTTCTGTTTAACACAGTGGGGTCACCAAACATCTAGTAAAGCCTTTGCCAATGTTTGTGTTTTCTTGCAATTAGATGAAAATCAAAGCCATGTGGACACCAACAGGGAAAACAGCAGGTCTCAATGTGTGTTTGGCAGTGCACGTTCTCCACTTCTCTTGTACGCTTTTATTTTTTTGACAATGTAACCAAAGCTTTATTTTATTTTATTATTTGTGTTGTGGTGGTGGTGGTGGTCTCAAACATTTTTCTCCCATTTTACTTATATTGTTTATCTACAATTCCCAGGTGGCTTCAGAAAAGAAAATCAAACTTCCCTCTGTAATAAGTCTACTTCCCTTACTGTTTAAATACAGAAGACAATATAGCAGGTGCCTAAAAACCTGTGGGAAGACATTAAACAAAAGGCAAATACAAAGAATTTTTGACTTTATGCTCTACCAAAGGTTTTTTCCAGGAAATGAAAGCAATACAGGCATAACAAAAGTATATAAGAAAAAAATATGTGTACATATACACACAAGCATCCATGCGAAATTTAATTTTTAAAACATGCAGTTATGGCAATAGGAATTAATAAATTCCTATTTATTTAATAGAAAACTTACTATATTTCTTTTTCAACTAAATATTACAATGTAAAGGCTGGTGATGTCAACAATTGTAAGTGACTAATATAACTTCAAGCATAAGAAATCTTTATTACTTTTCAATTTTCTCAGAGTTTCATTTAATGTTTTGTTTGTTTTACCTTTGGTTCTCATAAGGGAAATTGAATATAAAGAAATAGTTGGCAGGGTGTGGTGGCTCACACCTCTTATCCCAGCACTTTGGAAGACCTAAAGTGGGTGGATCGCTTGAGCTCAGGAGACCAGCCTGGGCAACATGGTGAAACCTAGTCTCTAGAAAAGACAGAAACATTAGCGGGCATGGTGGTGTGGACCTGTAATCCAGCTACTGGGGAGGCTGAGGTGGGAAGATCACCTGAGTCGGGGATGTCCAGGCTGCCGTGAGCCATGATTGTGCCACTGCACTGTACAGCCTGTGTAACAGAATGAGACCACATCTCAAAAAAAAAAAAAAAAAAAAAAAAAAAAAAAAAAAAAAAAAAAAAAAACAGAGGAAGAAAGAAACATTTCCTTTGTTAACAAAAGCATGGCTCTCAAATTGAATGTATAAACTGTAAGGATTAAAATTCCATTGAAGTCTTGACAGGTTCAATTTTGCTAAAAAATTTTAAAAGTCACCTTCTTTTTCTATCTCAACTTTAAAAAGTACATATTAGTGGACTTTTTAATCTAAGGGAAGAAAAATTAAATAGATATGAGGCACCTCAATGGAGCTGTAATGACTTTGACTTGACATTCATTCATTCAAACTAAATTCTTTCATTCACATATTGAGTTCACATCAAATTCAGTGCCAGACAGTGAAGGAATGTAGAACAGATAGAGACTAATGTAGATAAAGGAAGGAGTGGGCATAGAATTTCAGTGTGAAGTATGATGCCATCCTTTAAAAATTATTTCAAGAATTGTTGAAAATTTTGTATCTAAAATAGTAGACTTTGATAAATAATGAATATAAATATGAATCTCTAGGAAATAAAACAGTATTTAAAGCTCTCTGATTTATTACCTTTAGTTTTATAGGATTCATATTTTATTAGATAATGATAGCTAATAATTTTTTGATAAAAATTATGTTAATACTTTTTCTGATTCATCCTCAGGATGGCTCTTTAAAGATACATGGCTCAGAATATGGGTAAAAGTTAAGAGAAATAGAAGACAAGGTAGCTAGAATTCAAAGGTAGTCCACTTTCCCCACCAAAAAAATCCTCTTTCCATCCACACCCTAACTCAGAGCTCTTATTCTTCAAGAATATGTTGTACTGTTTTAGGACCTTGGCAAGGTTTTGTTTCAAATTTTTAATTGCAAGAAACTATATTTGCATCATTAAAAAAGTCTTAATCATGTATTTCCAATGATCTAAATATTTGATGTCATTTATATCACCAATAATCTATATTTAATATTTAAAAGAAATAATTTATATGTTGCATAGAATAATATGTAATGTTTAAAAAATATATTTACCTTTTATAACACGTACACAGAACAAGGAATTCCTTCATGTGTTTGACTCAGTACATATTCACATTAATTAAATAATTCAATTTTTAAGAATGACTGACTCCAGCTACATACCAAGGACCATACTAGGTTCTGCTTCATACTATAGTCAGGCTATTTTTATCTCTCGAAAGTAAAAAATAAAGTTTGCATTACCTTAGTTTATTATTAGCAACTAAACTTGTCACGTTCTCTTAATTTTTCATTCCAAATCATCTGAAGCCTAGAATCATAGCATTTTGGTTGTTTCAATATGATTTTTTCCAGCTTTATTGAGGTATAATTGACAAACAAAAGATGTATATATTTAAGGTGTACAATGTAATTATGAAATAATTACCACAATCAAGGTAATTAACACATTCTTCAACTTACCAAAAGACATCACTCCCATTTTTGTTTTGTTAATTTTGTCCTTACTTTTAAGGAAATTAAAAAAAAATTTAGTATATTCCATTTGCTTTGAATGTGTTTCTGTTTTTCAGTAATTTCAAAAGAGCATGTATTTCAGAAGTCTTTCTAATTGGAAGAATGGATTGTGAGAAACTGTAAACCTCAGTCAACAATCTAACAGATGATCTTCTCAAATAATGCAATTTTTCACTTCACTAAATTTCCCTATCACTTTCTTCAATTTGTTTAATTTTTTCCCTATGTATATATTCCTTTACCTTGAAAAGTGGATAAAACTACTTTTTCAGATTTATGATTATGTGTATTACTTGGAGGAAAATGTATATTAAATGAAATTAGTACCACCAGTATTCTGTTCAGTGTACCTTTGTGTAGACCAGCCATGCCAAGCACTCAAATGTTGTTCGTTTGCCACTGATTTGTCATAGTTATCTGAAAACTCAGCATGTACTTCTGTGGTTTATATTAGAAAGTTCTTATAGGACAGTGAGAAAGACTATTTGACTAGTTAATTTTTCAACTTATAAAAATATACAAAAATAATAGTAACAGGTTTCAAAGCTGGGTTTAGAAAAATGGTAACAAAAGATAAATTTTCCTTTTATATTCCAGTATCTCTCTGAGAATCATCACTGCACCACATGTAAATACAATGTGAAGCCCAATTTTCCCATGCTTCAGGAAATAGATACTTCCATCTTTATTACTTAAAAATTTAACATCTTAAAATGTTTATATATGCAATCTTTTTTTTTTTTATTTTATATTTTTGGAGGCAGTGTCTCACTATATTGCCAAGGCTGGATTTGAACTCCTGGGCTCAGATCTTACTATCTCAGCTTCCCCAGTAGCTGGGGCTACAGGTGTGGCCCATCATGCGCAGCTAATCTTTAAACAAATTTAAAGTCAATTTTTCTAAAAAATATTGAATTTTTAAATGATTTAAATTTATGCTACCCTATTTCACAAATAAGTGGCACCCATAAAGTAATTTATGTCATTTAAAAATAGTCAGGACATAAGATATTTAATCTAATCAATGCATTTTATAAATGAACACAATGAGGTCATAGAAGTTTAAAGACCATTTGGGAGGCCAAGGCGGGTGGATCACTTGAGGTCAGGAGTTCAAGACCAGCCTGGCCAACATGGCGAAATCCCATCTCTACTAAAAACACAGAAATTAGCCAGACCTAGAGGTGCATGCCTCTAGTCCCAGCTACTCAGGAGGCTGAGTCAGGAGAACCGCTTGAACCCGGGAGGTGGAGTTTGCAGTGAGCCGAGATTGCACCACTGCACCCCAGCCTGGGCAACACAGCAAGACTCTGTCTTAAAAAAAAAAAAAAAAAAAAAAGCAACCATGTCTGTGTGTTCTTTGAACTTGTCTTACATATTGTTTGGTGGGAATGTGAATTAATACAGCCATTTTAGAAAAGAGTACGAGGTTCCACAAAAAAAAAACTATAATCCAGCAGTCCCACTAGTGGGTATATATCCAAAAGAAAGGAAATCCGTACGCTAAAGAGCTTATGGACTTTTCCCATGTTTATTAGAGCACTATTTGCAATAGCCGAGAAATGGAAAAACCTATGCGTCCTTCCATAAATGAATGGATAAAGAAAATATCGTATATATACATCCAGTGAAGTACTATTTGACTGTAAAAAAAAAAAAAAAAAGTAATCTTCTCATTTGCAGCAACATGGATGAGCCTGGAGGACATTATGTTGAGTGAAGTAAGCCAGGCACAGAATGACAAATACTACATTTTCACTCATATGTGGGAGCTAAAAGAGGTGATCTCATAGAAGTAGAGAGTAGAATAGTGATTGCCAAACTGGAAAGGGTAGGCAGGAGGACAGGATAGGGAGTGGTTCATTAATGGGTACAAAACTACAGTTAGACAGGAGCAATTAGGTTCCTGTGTTCTATATCACAGCACGGTGACCGCAGTTAACAATAATTTATTGTATATTTCAAAATAGCTAGAAGAGAGGATTTTGACTGTTCCCAAAATCAAGAAATGATAACTGTTTGAGATGATGAATATGCCAATTATCTTCATTTGATCACTGCACATTATACACAAGTATAAAAACACCATCCTATACCCCATAAATATGTACAATTATTATCAATAAAAAATTAAAAATAATACAGATAGACACACAAACATAAAATAAATGCAATTAAAACCACAATGAGACACTACTTCACAACAACTAGGATGGCAATAATAAAAAAAATACAATGACAAATGTTAGCAAGGATATTGAGAACTTGGAACCCTCACATGTTGCTGGTGAGAATGCAAAATGATGCGGATGCTGTGGAAAACAGTGTGGCAGCTCCTCAAAAAGCTATACCTAGTGTTACCATGTGATCCAGCATTTCCACTCGTAGATATGTACCAACAACAAATGAAAACATGTCCACGTAAAAACTTATACAAGAATATTCATAGTATTACTCACAATAACCAAAAAGTAGAAAAAATCTAAATGGCAATTGATTGATAAATGGTAATATAAATTGTGGTATATCTATTCAATGGGATATTATTTGGCAATAAAGAGGAGTGAAATAGTGATACATGCTAAAATTGAATGAACTTTGAAAACATGCTAAGCAAAAAGTCACAAAAGAACATAAATTATATAATTTCTTTGATATAAAATGTCAAGACAGGAAAATCGATACAGGCAAGAATTTGATTAGTGCTTGCTTAGGGTTAGAAGTGGGAGAGAATGGGATGTGACAGCTAGTGGTTTCTTTTAGGGAAGATGAAAAAATTCCATTATTAGATTGTGATGATCATTATACCACCTCGTAAATGTACATGGCATTGTATACTTAATATTGGTGAATTTTATGGTATGTAAATTATACATCAATAAAGCTGTTTTTACAACCAAAAACCAAACCAAACCAACCAAACAAAAAAACTCTCTGTGTCCTTGACTCATCTAGAATCTGAGGACCTCTTCGTTGATCTCAAATATCCTTAAAAAGGGTTATCTTTTGTATTGCTTTCCATGTTATACTCTTTCCATTTTTAGATTTTACACATTTAAATTTTTTTTTTCCTATTTATCTTAACTGTGTCTAAGGAGCCATAATATTCTGAGTACTAGCCAGTGGATTCACACAATTGAAACTTCACCTTCCTTTCATCATGTGACAGCCTTCAAATTGTCTCCTTTCCCAAATTCCTACAGCAACCCCCACAACTCCCATGGCATGGTAAGTCCTCTCGCCAGAACAGCAGTTCTCTTCTGAAGTAAGCCCCTTTTAAAAATTAACTATTCATTTGAAATCGAACATAATTTTGTGGATGTATTAAATGGGCCTATTGCTACTGTTGTTTCATGTACTAAACTTCAAGTGAATATGTTACCTTTACTGGACCACTTCATTCAGAGATGAACATTTAACTGTGGATTAGATGACTGTACCCTCTTGAAAAGATTTTACATGAGCAGATTGAGAAATAATTTGGAACAGAAAACCCTTTTCTTTGCCCCTAAAATCTTAAAGCATTATTTGTCTAATCATTGTATTGTATTTCTTTTACTTTGAAAACCTCAGGTACCTAAATGAGAGCTAACATTTCTGATAAGATTGCTGATTAACTGTAAACCCATGTCGATGTTCCATAAAACCTGGACTTTAAAGAGTTAGACTGTATACCACATACTGTTTCTGCTGGTACCAAGGAATCAATCATAAATTATTCTCAATAAACTCCTTTCTGTGTGTTATATTACCTTGGAATGTTGTTTGTAGCATCTCATTATTTATCATATTTAATGAACTATAAGATAAAAATTTTAGATAATGAATTTTTAGATAAATAAATGATTTTAGGTAACATTATTTAGTATTTCTTGGTGTAAAGCTTAAAACAGAATTTATTATTTGCATGACATAGATTTGCATTTCAAATTATTTATCTGTTCTTAATATATTTTACCCATTATTGCAACATACAATATTTGCACACAGCCAGTACAGAAATCTTGGGATCATAAGACTATGGATTATCAGTGGTGTATCTAACATTCAATTTTTATTTTAAATTTATTTTATTGAATTCCTTTTCCTTCTCCATTTCCATCTAATTTGCATGACCTATCAGAAAAACTTAAAAAATTATGTAATGCTGTCTCTTCCATTAAAAAGAAAAAAAGAAAATCTATTTCATAAAACATTGAACATTTCCATTTGGAAATTTGTGTTACCATGCTCTTTCAAGTTACAAAATCAGGTAGTATGATCTCATAAAATTTTTAAAATAAGAAAAGGCCATGCAGAAATATAATAGAAGATGATTTTCTTCCCATAAGTTGTTTAGTCTTTATTTATTACTAGGCTAACATTATTGACATCTGAC
This sequence comes from Theropithecus gelada, assembly GCF_003255815.1. Classification (NCBI taxonomy): domain Eukaryota; kingdom Metazoa; phylum Chordata; class Mammalia; order Primates; family Cercopithecidae; genus Theropithecus; species Theropithecus gelada. The sequence goes on along the minus strand of NC_037670.1, from coordinate 119,783,112 downwards.
ACTGGCCATTCCTCAGTTCAAAGTGAAAAGCTTCTTAGAAAGCAAAACCGCTCCTCCATTTTAATTCCCTGAAGAGTTTATTCCTTTGGGCAAAATAGTCATGTGGAGCACCTGTGGTGCAAGTGCTAAAGAAATATCAAGCAAAACCCAGCCACAGCTGTGCTGTAATCATTGAAGTGTGCCCAGTGCATAATGGCACATTAGGTAGGCATTGATCTCTGCCAGTTTATGAGGTCTCTTACAGAATTAGGCAGACTTTTTCACTGAAACCCATGGAGCAGAAATTGCTACTTCTAAGCTAATCCATTTTCAAATTACCAACCAATTGTGACTGATGACCTCACTACAAATCCGCTTATCTACCTCTAACCACTCAACAAGCAAGGGAGAATAAATCATTATTTCCCTCTATGTTCAAATCTTTACAAAAGAAAACTCTTCTTGCCATTCTTAATCACCTTCAATGCCACTGCAGCTGTGAAGATAAGCATGATAAATGTTAAATGCTGCCTAATTGTCAGTGCTTATTTGTAAGGAAAATGAGAAGGTAGAATATCTACTTACTATGATACATGGCTTTATTAAGATTTAGTTTAAAAATTTCTGCTAAGCATTATTACTAATTTTATGTATTTATTAAAAATAATTTATTCAGAATTAAGTGATATTGAATACTTGATTAAAAAAAAACCTATTAACACATTATGCAACCATTTCTTGGTGTAAACCCTGGGTCTACTTTAATCACCTGAGTAGATAAAATTCAAAACATGTAAGAGAGGAGCCTTATTCTGAAAATAGAACTAACGCTCAATACCTTTGTAATTGAAGTCAATACTCTGTAAAAATCTGTAGGAGGTAGAAAACGCACAAATTAGGGTTAGCCAAAACCTATTCCTAAACTCTCCCCAACAAACTTTACCACAGAAGGTAACATTAGTGATGTTATGGTCCACAAAACTTGATAGTTTCAAGAATGTGAACAGAAAGAATGTAATAAAGTAATGCTGACTTGCATTTCTTTCTATTATAAATTATATTTTATTTTACATTTCATAGCCTTAAGACATATTTTAAACCAATATTTTAATATATTTTATAGGTTATTTATGTTGTGAAAAATATATTGCCCTATTTTCTGAAAGATTTTCATGTTGACCATGTAGATGAGGCCTAAATGGTAAATACATTAATACATGTATAAGAAATTCATTTACGTGTTTATTGCATTACATTTTATAGACGTAGAAATTTAAAAACAGTTCTAGCAAAATTGTAGAATTTCTATTTACAAATTCACTGGACAAAGCACTAGTTATAAAAACTTAGTCTTTGCAGTGTGACAGATAAGGAAGAAAAATCATTATTTCTATGTCTATACTTAAAACACATTTTTAAAAATGTTTCTAACTTGAACTTAATTAAAATTCAAAGATCTGGACCAACCATTGCTGCGAAGCATCAGCCTAGCTGTTTTATCCATACCCTATGCCATAGACTGACATAATTCCTATTCAGAGTCAGTTAGCAACTCTTTGTTTTTTTGAAAGAATAGCTTCTCAAAGGAGTTAGAACTGCTTTCTTATATTTGCCTTGTGATTTATGTAACTATGTCAGAGTTTCTTTCTGAACATGAATCAATAATTTTTTTTTTTTTTATTTGGCATGTAGTCTAGGGCAAGTCATTTGTAAAGCAGGACAATATTATCTACTCCAACCCACTTACTGATAGGCATGAGAAAAGGTATCAAATTAATTTTCAGATGCAAAAAATATAACAATTACATATTTTGTTAAAAATCTTAATTTTAAAAACAACATTAAATTCTTAATTATCTATACAAGTGGATGGGGAGAAGTCACAGTTCCATAACTTACAAACATTAGTAATAAAAAATACTTCAAGTTCATTCCTGTCATTACTTTACAACATTTATGTTTTTGTTACAATTAATATTTTCAAGCAAAATCATAATAGGTTTACCTAAATTAGTCAAAATATAAGAATCTGTGTAAGGGGAAAAATGAACAACAATCCATATATGAACTGCATTTCTTATGCTACAGGTTTCTAAGGTTAATAACAGCCTTTTCCATATCCTTCCTCGCACAGATGAAAAGATGTATACCTATATATCATACACAATGAGTTTTATGTTATTTGTTTAAAAAACAGTATTACAGTGTCACAATAAAAACACTGGGAAAGATCGCGCCACTGCACTCCAGCCTGGGCGACAGCGCGAGACTCCGTCTCAAAAAAAAAAAAAAAAAAAACACTGGGAAAAATGACTTTTTCACAAAAGATGTCAAAAGAAAGCCTCCAGTCAAATGTATGAATCTGACCAACACTTTTAATCAAGGTAAAATATTCAATAATATGGATCAAAACCATAATATTTAACTTTTCCCCAGTGATGAACATTTTGGATATTTTTGGAGGTTTTTTTTTTTTTTTAACTTTTCTCCTTGTTTATTTGTCTTGCTAGTTAGTTACTATTTTATTAAGATTATATGTGTTTATTTTAGTAGATATTCCTTTGCATGAATTAATAGTAATTTTGGATTTTTACAAGCCATGAGTGTGCCTACTTCCTGGCATCCTAGGAAACACTGACTGGCATCCCCACTTTTAATTTTCACTGACCTGAAGGAAGGAAAACAGTATCTCATCGCTGCTGTAGTTGGCCGTTTCCTACTAGTAAGCTTTAGAACCTTTCATATGTTTGCTTCATATTTTAGCCTGGCTTGCAATAATCCCTTATTTATATGATTTGCCCAGTTTTATATTAGGTTATTTGTCCATATTTATCACCATAATAAAATAAATTAAATTCCTATATTCTTCTCATGGGAGTTATATGAAGGCTAAATGAAGACTGAGAAGTGGGCACTCTGCCATTTTAGCACTTAACATATTTCACTGAAAAGTTTACTATATTGCTCTCATGATGGCATTTTTTTTTTTTGATTGTAGGAAATTTACTTTTACTCCTCTTTTACTCCAATAATTTGTAATAATACTTGTAATACTCTAAATATTCAGAAAATAAAGGTTGAACTGGTAAAATGGTGAGAATACATCTTCAATCAAACTGTCAGATACTTTGATCAAGCTGCGAGTGAAGGAATCACATCTCAGACATACGTGTCCCCCCACAGAAAGTTGTTCAGAAAATACTTCTGAGTTAATTGTAATTGGTTGCTCAATCTTGAAATCTTTTTCCTAACCTTCCCAATTCCTCCCTGGAAGTAACAATAGGTCAGCTTCAAGTTTAAATATGTGAGCCGAGAATGCTGGGGGCCCTTCTTTCCTGCTGCTCTCTGTAGAACATTTATATAGTAAAAAGTTTTTATGTTAATTTTCCTTAGTTTCCTTACTTTTAGTATTATGTTCATTCCATCCAAACTTGGCAATTGAAGACTGTGTGGAATTTCAACTAACACATCTCAGATGTGCATGATCTCAGCCTGTGGGATATAAAAGGATTTGATTTAGAAGGCACCTCCGTCCAACTTTGTAGTCTAGACTAGCAATTGGTCTAGAATATTTCTATAAGACAATGGTCTCTTGGTTCAAAATAGACATTAATCAAAATGCTGACAGTATCATTTTGTTGTTAAATGAGTGACATTAGATTCATTATTGTTTTAGATATCCTTGCATTAAGTCAACCAGGCTGTAGAGGTAAAGATTTCCATCACTCACAAAATGTGAATGTTGCAATTTATCTTTTGCTTGGGGCAAAATTTTTCAAAAGAATACATTTTTAAATTTGGAAAATATCTGAAATGAAATCCACATGTTTGCAGTCAGGAAACTGTCTTTGTAGGTCTCAAAATTAGGTTTCCAAAACTAGGCTTTCTATCAACTGTGTGATTTGGGACAAATCATCTTGCCTTTCTTTTTTTTCAATCATTTCATCCTTATACTTAAATAAATTATGCAGAACAATCTATAAAATCGATTCCAAGTTTAATTTTGCTGTCTTCGGTTTTAAAAAAAGCAACTGATAAGTTAACAAATTTGTAACTATGCCCTCTAATATTCAAGTCAAAGTTTAAAACATGATTTTTTTCCACTACATTTTGTACGTCTTCTTGGTTGCACTTTACTCTCAGTTATAATAAAATACTTTCATTATGATTCTGAAAATAAATAAACCAATATATTGAGGGTAATGATTGTAAAATATTTTGATAACATATTACCATGTCTGGATTTGACAACTCAAGTTACATCTATACATCCACAATTCAAAGCCACTTTTACAATACATTACTCATATTGTGTTAGAAGCAGCAAGAAACCATGAAAATAATTCAGCAAAATATATCATATTTAGTTGTAAGCTTATTTAATCAAGTTACTAACTGAGCAACTACAAGAAATAAAACAGTACATAGAAAGAGATTTAAAATTATCGACTTAAAAGAAAATGTAATATACAGAAGACCTGTCTTAAGAAACAAGTATACTCCCACTTCAGCTACCCTAGTAGGTGGGATTACCGTAAAATATGAAGGTTTTTTTTTTTTTTTTTTGGTGGTGGTGCTATTTAGCTAAGATATGAAGGTTTGTATAGAGTTAGCTAGATTAGAGGATGAGATTGAAATTAGGCATTTTGACAGACCAATCATATGATGTAACTCTATCAAAATGGACACTTCACGTATGTACCCTCTTTTTAATCATAAATTTGAGCAACATACTCATCTACTAGTTTATAAATTACATGAGATTCATGGTAAGAGGTGGAAGGATGTTTGTTTTACATATTATCCAGTAATAAAAATTTAAATTCCTCATTCCATCAGGTCTCATTGCTTTCTTGGATGAATCGATAGCAGAGTGGCAAGCCTATGTAGCAAATTAGAGTAGTGTTGCTTTAGAGGGGCTTCTTTACCACATAAAAAAGAAATTTGGGATGTTATTTAAATTTATTATAAAACTGCAATTGATTTTTTTCTAATGGTATAAACAACTAGAATCTAGATGTCCCAAAACATTTTTATGATTGCATATGCTTTTATTTTACTCATCTTTGTATCTCCATACTCTTTGTGATAGCTTTTAAATCAATATCCAAGGGAAATTTCATATTGTGAGTAGCAAATTCTACAAGATGTTAGGGGAACAATCTTTTTAAATGCCATTATTGTTTTATAAAAAAAGTTTTTAATGGCAAAATTGCAATCAAAATGTCATATATCGATGAAATGATAACATATTTAAAGGTTGAAAACCACTTCAAATTATGTGAATTTTGACATAGTATTCAGGAAGATAGCTTTTTAAAAACAGTTTGGTGTTCTTTTCTGAGATTTATTTTTATTTTTATTTTGGGGATGGAGTTTCGATCTTGTTGCCCAGACTGGAGTACAATGGCGCGATCTCAGCTCACTGCAACCTCTGCCTACCAGGTTCAAGCTATTCTCCAGCCTCAGCCTGCCAAGTAGCTGGGATTACAGGCATGCACCACCACACCCAGCTAATTTTGCATTTTCAGTAGAGATGGAGTTTCACTATGTTGATCAGGCTGGTCTCAAACTCCTGACCTCAGGTGATCTGCCAGCCTCGTCCCCCCAAAGTACTGGGATTACAGGTGTGAGCCACCAAGCCCAGTGGAGATTTTTAATCACACTTGATAAAGCACTACTTAAAATATACATGGTTAAGTAATTTTATCTGAACTTCTCTGTTCTGATTGAAAAATAATTCCATAATTTGATCTTATTTTTTTTGACTTCACAGTTGTAGAAACCAAACAGAATTGTCCTTAACAAAGAAAGCTCAAGGGCACTTGCAAAGACATATTTAGAATAAAATAAGACAAAATTCCCTAAAACTTTGAGGGTCTACTTTTCAACTTTTGTAGTATAGATGAAAATAAATTGTTCCAGAATACCAATCAAAATACCTAATCTACATAGATCTATGTGCAATGATCTACAAATCTCACTTTTGTTAATGCCCTGCTGCTCTATAATAACTTCTTCACCTTTGTTATTGTAAGTTCTGGCTAACTGTTGGTTACATTTCCACTAAGGAAGAGGGAGTGGGACAGTTTTCAGAGCAACTGTCTCATACCTCAGGCAAATTCCCAATGACTGTGGGTAGCACTCCTAGACATAAATTGTTGCAAAGTCCAGTTGTAGCTCAACAGGGATTTAGTTTTAATGAAACCCAGATGAGCTGCAACTGTATTTCAGTCTATACTCCCACTTCAGCTCTAGTCAATTACCTATGGTAATAGGAGGACAGAAATAACATGAGTAATGAAATCTGCAGATAATCCCAAAGCACCATTTTAGCCAATAATTCCCAATCTCTCCTGTATTAAACCTCTTACTAAAACTTCTTAGCATGTATTAAAATGGACAGATGTGAATCTTTGTCTCTTCCTATGGTAAAGATGCCAATAAATTATAAAATGATCCTAAAAATATGGCCACAAAGGAGGGAGAACCGATTAATTACTAGCATTGTAGATATTTATTTTTGAAAACCTCAGGAAATTATTTCTTCTGCCTATCAAACCTATGGAAACATATTGCCATCATTCATAATAACATTTGAGTTAAATAAACCTCTGTAAAATTATGTAATTATTTATTAAGAGCATAATATGAATTCTAATTAAACCAGACAGATTAAGCACAAAAGTCAACCTCCCTCCTTTTCTTAACCCCAGGAAAAGCACAGCATAGAATTAAAACAAACGAACAAATATATTCATCCATTAAGACAAGGGTGAAAGATAAAGTGACCACCTCAACATAAGATTTCAAGGAACTGGGGGAATAATGAATTCACATAAAATTTATTAACTTAGCAAATGGGAGGTAGAGACCTCTCAGGATAAGCAAGCCCATTCACTCTAAGGAAACTGGGAGATGATCAGCACTTATGGCATACTCTACCAGAAGAAGAGATGAGGAGGCAATAGTTGCCTACACCTTGTTCCAAAAATATCAGTAATCAGCAGATACTTCTCCTTTGCCAACTATTGAAGACACTAGAAAGCACTGAAGAACTTTCTACATATTATCTGTGATGGTTAATATTGAATGTTAACTTGGTTGGCTTAAAGAATGCAAAGTATTATTCCCGGGTGTGTCTTTGAGGGTGCTGACAAAGGAGATTAACATTTTGGTCAGTGGACTGGGAGAAGCAGACTCACCCTCAACCTGGGTGGGCACCATCCAATAAGCTACCAGCAAAGCTAGAATAAAGCAGGCAGGAGACGATGGAAGAGCAGACTTGGTGTGTCTTCCGGCCTTCATCTTTCTAGTGGGCTAGATGCTTCCTGCCCTTGAACATCAGACTGCAATTTCTTCAGCTTTTGGACTCTTGGACTTACATCAGTGGTTTTCCAGGGGCTCTTGGGCCTTCAGCCACAGACTGAAGGTTGCACTGTCGGCTTCCCTACTTTTGAGGTCTCGGAACTCGAACTGATCCACCCCTGGCTTCCTTGTTCCTTAGCTTGCAGAACTTGCAGGCAGCCTATTGTGGGGCTTTACCTTGTGATCCTGTAACTCAATTCCTTTTAATAAACTCCCTTTCATATGTATCTAAAATAGTACATATAAATATATATATATACACACACACACATATATATATGTGTATATATATGTATATGACTAGTTCTGTCCCTCTAGAGAGCCCTGACGAATCATTTGGTAGTCCTGAGTAAAAAGACGGATACACTTATTGGTCAATATAAACAGCAGTCTGATAATCTACAAAACACCCTCTAACCTCTTTCATACCCAGGCTAACTCCCACCCAGCACAGTACTTTCAAAAATGGCTTTATTTCTCACTTATAAATACCAATGGACAGCTTAGCATTACTTGACCATGAGGAAAGCTGATAATATAAATAATGAACAAAACCCTCCAAAATCTCTAATATAAAGAGAACTTGGAGGAAATAATGAGGAACGTGAAGACCATGTCAAGTCAAAACCATGATATTCTCTAGCAGTAAGAAAATGCATTTAATCTATTAAAAACAAACAAGCAAACAAATGAATAAAACTATTAAAAACTTACGGCTGGGTGCAGTGGTTCACATCTGTAATCCCAGCACTTTGGGAGGCCGAGGCGGGTGGATCATCTGAGGTCAGGAGTTCAAGACCAGCCTGGCCAACATGATGAAACCTCGTCTCTACTAAAAATACAAAAAAATTAGCCAGGCATGGTGGTGGATGCCTGTAATCCCAGCTACTTGGGAGGCTGAGGCAGGAGAATTGCTTGAACCAGGGAGGTGGAGGTTGCAGTGAGCCGAGATCACACCATTGCACTCTAGCCTGGGCAACAAGAATGAGACTCAGTCACAAAAAAAAAAAAAAAAAAAAAAGAAAAGAAGAGAAAGAAAAAGAAACTTAGGAATTAAAACTATGATAACTGAAATAAGAACTTCAGTAGAAGTGTTGGAAGATAAAGTCAAGAAAGCTTTTCATAAAGGAGAAAATAAAATGAAAAAAATAAAAATAAAACAGAATTAGTGGATCAGTTAAAGAAGTCAAATACATATTTTTAGGACTAACAGACTAGAGGGAAGAACATATATGCATATATTTCATATATATATGTTTCATACACATATACAAATCTTGCTATAAATACACAGAAAATTTCCCATAACTGAAGGGAATGAGTTTTCAGGTGGAAAGCGTGTACTTAATCCTTAGTATAATGAAAACAAAATAAAACAAATCCAAAAGGTATAACATAATTACACTTGAAAATATCAGTGATAAAAATAAAATCCTAAAAGCTTTTTATTTTGGTAGGGGCTACACGTTACATAGAAACAGAAATCAGAATATTTTAAATATTCAACAGCAGTACTACACATATGGCTTAAAATGAAGACACAAATAATAAGCATGAGAATGCTGGAATGACTATATGAATGTCAGCTAAAATAGACAAAAAGCAAAAACATTATCAAATATAAAAATAAATATTGGATGATAACAAAATAGTCAATTTATAAGTCTTTAAAAGAATTACAAAGTACAAACGAATACTTGACTGAATTGAAGGAAGAGAAAGAACATTGCATAGTTATTATAAGAGATTTTATTTTTAAAAAGAACCAAAAATATTGATGAAATCTTGGTGCATCTAAATAATGCTTTGAAGCATCTTGACCTAATTGACATTTTTAGAGGATATAGTCATTAACTGAAAAGTAATGCGAGTGGACCAGTCACTTAGATCTACACATTCTGGGCCTTAAAACAACTCGGAATAGATTTAAATTATTTCTATCAGAGTATGTTCTCTGACCATAGATTTAGAAATTAATAGTAAAAAGATATCCAGAGAACATTGATTGTTTCATGGATTAAACAATTTCAATAAAAATTTCAGGAGATGTTTTTCCTGTAGGGTAGCAGAGTTAAATAGATCATAAATAGATTATAAACTTTGAATACAAGTATAAAACTCTTAGAAGAAAACATTGGAGAAAATTTTTTAACCTTGGGGTAAGCAAAGGCATCCTAAATAGTACTCAATAGCACAAGTGAAAAAAATAAGAAGAAAAACATATTGTACTTCATCAATAATAACATTTTTGCTTTTCAAAATAAACTGAAAAAGAAAATCACAGAATGGTAGAAAATATTCACAAAACACACACATGCATATATCAAAGAATTTGTCTTCAGAATGCATAAAATGCTCCTGTAATTCAATAATAATAAGTCCAGAAAGTCAACGAAAAGATGAGCAAAACTTTTGAATAGATACTTAAAGAAAGAAGATATGTGCAGATGGTAAATACACAAATTTAAATATGCTCAATATCATCAGTTATCAGACATATGCAAATTAAATACCTATTTAGATACCGCCACATACGCATTTAAGACTCAAAACATGAAGTTTTGCTAGGATGTAGAGCAGGGGACAGCAAAATTTTTGTTTTAAGGGCTGAATAGTAAATATCTGATGGTTTGATGGCCATAAGGTCTCTTTCACAATTACTTAATTTTGCCTTTGTAATATGAAAGCAGCTCGTTCATAAACAAGCGTGTCTGTATTCCCATATATTTCTATTTACAAATAAACCCGAATCTGGCTTAAGAATTATAATTTGCAGAGCCCTGATGAGGAGCGACAGGAACTCTCACACACTGCTCAGGGAAATGTCAAACGGTACAACCGTTTTGGAAAACTGTCATTTCTTCAAAGTTAAACATACACCTAGCAAATGACCCTGATTTTCCAGTCCACGTATTTTTCCAAACTAAATGAAAACACATATTCATACAAAGACATGTATACAAATACTCATAGGAAAGCAATTCACAAAGGACAAAAGATGGACACAACTATATATCCATCAAGTGAATGAATAACCAAATGTATATCCATATAGTATATCCATTCAATGGACTACCATTCAGCAATAAAAAAAAATCAACTACTGATACACATAAGTCATAGATAAATGTACAAATTATTTGTTAAGTGAAAAAGTATATGCTTATATTTATATACTTATTTATATGAAATACAAATTAATGCATAGTATCAAAAAAGGAAAGTGGAAGAATTTTTCCTGGGTGATAAAAATATTCTAGATTTTGCTTGTGATAATGGCTTAAAAGATATACACTTCATAAAAACTCAAGAAACTTGAGCCCTTTAAAATAGATGAAGCTTGTTTCATTGAAATTATTCCTCAATTAAGTTAATGAAGAAAAATAAACATGTAGAGAGGACTCCACCAAAACATTTTTACATACCTCAAGGAGTTTTATGCAGAGTGTTTTGCTTTTCATATATATATCAACAAATATTTAGCCAGCCATAAAATCCCCTTCCCCAAACAGAGTGGTTGTCTGAAGTGCTATATTAGATGTGTATTTTAAAAATTACCCAATCTTTCTTGCTCCATTAATTTTACTCATTGACAGACTTTTATTGGTAGAACAGGGGGTCACAAATTTATTTTGTTCACAAAAACAAAAATTGCTACTTATGACAATGATAATAAATAATGGAAATAATGGAAACTATCAAAGGATCCCCAAAATAAAACGAAAAAGAAAGTTTAGTAAAAGGAATATCTTGAGAGCCAGATCTTAGTGCATAAGGGCAACAAATGTAGAATTGGATTTGGGGTTTGGGGTTCTTGGTTTCTGTAATTTGTATTCATCTTTGTCCCAATTTCTTAATGTAAACACTGAGATGATTTTTCTAAGTTCCTTCTGGCTCAGAAATTCTGTAGACCTAAAAACATTTAGTACAGATTATCAAAGAAAAAGAAAAAGAAAAGAACAGTTTGAGGAAAGAAGAACTAATTAGCCAGCAAAATAAATAAATAAACTACTCCATCTGAATTTGAAGTTGGACTTGTGAAAACATGCAATGAAGTTTTTCAAAGAGGTAGGTGACATTCCACACCTACTCATAGCCATTCCAATCCCCACCCTCACTGGGAGCAGAGGAGGGTAGGCATGTATGCTAGATTTTCTCAGGGGCAAACCAAGCCTCTAAGCACTCTTTATGACCCTGTGGGCACTAACATTTGAGTCAAGGCCATGAGGTAAGAACTTGCTACTTGACCGGGTCACCAAGGTTGCTCGTTACTAAAACTGAATTTGAACTCACTTGCAGCATAATTTTCTTAGTATGCCCAAGCCATCTCTTTAAAAAAAAAAAAAAAAGTCTAGGAATTTTTAAATAGGGAAAACATATTCTAGTTCCACCAAACATCTTGTAAGTGATCAGAAAACAGACTGAGATATAAATATGGTATAAGGTAAGACAACTTATTTGAAAATCAAAATTAAGTAATAATTAGTAACAGCTAAAATAATAGGTGAACATATTGACTATTCTTCATTTGAAAAAAAAAAAAAAAAAAGGTATCAGTTTGTTAAATACGGATGGTCCCCGACCTGGTGCTGGTTCAATTTAAAAATTTTTCAACTTCACAATGATGCACAAGTGATACACATTCAATAGAATCTGTACTTGGAATACCCATACAATCATTCCGTTTGTCACTTTCAGTACACCACTCAATAAATTACATGAGATATTCAACATTGTATTATAAAATAGCTTTGTGTTAGATAATTTTGTCTGACTTTAGGCTAATATAAGTGTCTGAGCATATTTAATGTAGTTTAGGCTACGCTACCATGTTTGGTAGGTTAGTTGTATTAAATGCATTTTCAACTTACTATATTTTCAACTATGTGTGGATTTATCAGAACATAATCCCATTGTAAGTTTGGGAGCATCCATCCTAACATTTCCTAGAGAATTTTAAATGTTCTTAATGGTTTTGTTTTAACTCAAATCACTGGCAATATTTCTATACCAAAAGGTTCTTATTCTTTCTTTCACTCACTCACTGAAGTAATATTGTCTGTCCCTTTAAACTGGTATGTGGAGGCAGACATAAGGAAGAAAAAAATAGAGGTTCATAAAGCATTCAAAAGAAGCTCCTCATGGAGGAAGGTGTTTAAAAACCAGAAACATGGGCAGAAATGCTTTAATTTACAAAATAGATGTATTTCTGAAAAAATGTGTGAAGTAAACATTCAATTATATAATATATTGAAGCAGAAAGCTCTGAAGTATACTGAGAGAAGCCACAGAATCAGAAGTCATGTTCTAGTTTCTAATCCTGGCTCTGCTTCATTAGCCTTATCCAAGTCACTTACACTCTCTGAACCTGTTTCCTCACCCAAAATATATGGGTAATTTTCTATCTGCTCCAAGTACTTCACCGGATTATGAGGATCAATCAATAATACAATTTTTGAAAAGTGTTATAATAAATAATTACTTGCCAAATAAAGAATGCTTTTCAAAAAAAAAGAAGAAAAGTATTTTTCACTTCAAAAAGCTTACAATCTTGAAAAGAAAAATAAGACATACTCAACCAACCATTAAAAACAGTAGAATGCTTTTACAAATAAGATGAATATAGTTTCAAAACTAATCACAGAAAAGAAAAAACTATTTCAAAATTCAATTTATAAAATGTTTCAATATATTTGGATAAGTTTAAGCAAATAAAATTAAGTACTACCAGCACTAATATATCAATGAGAAAATGAAATAAGGTAGAATAATTTTCTCAAAGTCAAATACTGATACAGCTTGGAATTCCAGTACTATCTGAGTCTGTAGTGCAATTTCATATGAGATCATTTACATGCAAACCAGATCAAACTTATTCAATGATCATAAAAAAATAAATGCATTTAAACTTGAAATAGCAAATTATATACTACTGTTGATCTTAGCATTCTGGTTTTTATCTATTTCCTTGTTATCTACATATTTTCAATTTCACTTTTAGCTAATGTGGAATTTTATTTACTTTCCACTTTTAAAATAAATGCTTGAAATCTTTATTATGAGATTGCTAGTAAGGCATTTGTATATATTTAATCTAGAATTTGTTTAGAATCAAACATATGTGGAGGCATGTTGAGGGAATAGTCAACCATGGCAGAACTATTCTCAGATTTGGAAGAGGAAATAGATTTATCATGGATCCTGCTATGTAGGCATCGCTTAAGCAAATAAGTTATTTACTGATAGACAAGAAAAATACATTGTCTATGTTTTTAAATCATTATTTATATAAGTTATTTCAAAACTCATTTGATATGTTAACAATTTTCAGGTTACTTCCATTAAAAAAAAAAAAAAAAGCAAAAAGAATAGATAAAATGAAGATCTGATAGCCCCCAATTTGAGATGACTAGATATTTTCCAACCAATTGATATTTATGTATGCTAGTTTATATGTGTGTTACCCAAAACTTAAAATCATAAATTAAGTTCTGCAATAGTTCTATTAGATGCAATATCCGGAAGCAAAATTTCATGAGATTTTAGTTAGATTTGCTAAATATTTTATAAATTTTCATTGGTTGACTTCTGTACACTATCTATTTCAATTCAATATGTATATTGTCAATTGCATTCAGTCATTTAAGACTCACCCATATGAGCTCTTGATGTTTTTATAAATTAATTTTTAAGAACTGGCTTGATTCCAAATAAACATTACAAGACAATGGTGGCAATGACAGCGACACCAGGTCTATGTATAACTTTGGCCTTTATACATTTGAAACAGATTTTAATTAGTACTCAGGAAATTCATCTCATGAATCTTGCCTCCTTTACTGGTGAACTTGGAATCAATTGTAAGTGAAGGAGCAGAGGTTTATTATTTACTGAAAAAGGAAGCAAGTGTTTAGTCTGTGTGTGTATGATGCACTCATGAAAAATAACATCCAGAAAATTAGTATTGTGGAAGTCTGAAAATTATTCTAGCCAAATAATGACTATATACACATATGTATTTATTCATATATGTATATATGCACATATAAATTTACATATATGTGTGTGTATGTATGTATAAATGAATATGTATGTATTAGAGAAGTGGCACGACAAGTCATTTTCGAAGTTTTTAGTGCTCTACCAATTCTAAAGATATGAGGTATATTTCCCATAAAAGCATCAAACATCCTTACCAACTTGATGTGAACTCTAACGATTTCAACATACTTCTTAAATCAGTAAATTTTTGCCTTATGTGATAAATGTTTTTGTGTCTGTAAATGATGTTTCCATATAGCATTGCATATTTTTTTCATAAAATTTTTACTTTTATTGGTACTAATGTGGATAACCTAGAGACAAATGTATTCGTTCGCATTAAATGGGAATAATCATCCAGTTAAACCAAAAGGAACCCAATAAAATTGTGAATTCTTCAGATTTACTGTAATAAAAATCAAAACAAAATTGACAAATGAATTTCATTCTACTCAAACTTCCATAAGAAAAAAAGAAACATATTTAAATTAAATGTTATTTTCTCTTAACAGTCCCATACAATATAGATCTTCAAGAATGTGTTTTCATTTCTTTGTTCATTGTAGCCATTCCTTCTAATAGCAACATATGTAACTACGGTGGAATGGTAAACTTAATGTTGCCAAATTTTCTTCCTACTTTATACAATGAAATGAATCATGAGAAACCTCATGGTTGAAAAGCCTTAAAATAAGTAATACGGTAGGTACACATTCGGATTTCCTGACTGTATTTTACTTTACAGGTGATATTTCAATCTCACACGCGAGGTCAAAATTAAGATGGTGTAACACATTATAAACTGACTTCTCCACCCTCAGTGTGGCACTCAGCCTTTGAGTGGATTCTGGATGATAGTAACCATATGTGGGCCAAGAAATGTAGAAGGGGCAGGTTAGCCAAAGGATTTTTGTGGATAGAAATATGCTCACATTCCAGCTATCTCTGCTCTGTGGCTCCTGGGGAACATCACAAACCCAGTGAAATTCCCAAGTATGGAGGTGTTTTTTTTGTTTGTTTGTTTGTTTTTTTAACCAAAATGGTGGTAGTAATCCACCTCTTAACATTTTGAATGGCAATTCCTACAAACTGATTTTTATTTTAAATGTTGGAGCCCTCTCATCTACCCAAGTAATTCTACAGAAGATTATATAAACAAAAAAAGAAAGTGCTCTTAATTTTTAAAAATTATCTTATAAATTATATGCCACAGAAGCACAGAAGTATCTCTAAATTTTCACTAAAACTTATTAACATGCAAATGTGTATAAGTTTAATTATCTTACCTTCTTTTAGGAAAAATTCTTAATTCCTGAGGTACATGTGTTTAGTCCAACTTGTTATTGTAAGTACCTGGACACTTTAAATACCCTATAAAAATAAGTTTATTCTTAAAATTTAATATAAATCAAACAATTACCAATCAATTAATATATGCTCCACTTAATTAAAAGTCAGTTTAAATTTCTTCAAACAACCCCTCTGTCTTGTGTGGGATAATGTAATGTATGAAGGTAAAGGAATTATGGAAAGCAGGTACTGAATTTTGCAAACATTTTACTCTGGCTCATCCAAACAAATGACACTTTGTAATCACTAATCGGATTTGATGTACTTTGAAATAATTCATTATTTAGGCTCTGGCTCTACTAAAGAATAACTGATTTATTTGAGAATTAGGTGAAACACTAACATGTTCTATTGATTTGCCCATAATACTATGATGTCATTAACATTTGTCACCGCTGATGATGAAAGGCTCACACTGACAACCCAGCTAAGCAGTAATTTCATGGCACTGTTAGTGAGTAACCGGATTTCACTTTAACAAAAGCTTTTCCTCTTTTTCTGGATAAAGGAAATATACCGAATATTTAAAGTAAATAGAAATTTTAAATAATTGGATTTTTCAAACGTGAAATTTTAAAAGTGCTTTGGAAAACTTCACTATACTAAAATAGATGCTTTGTAACATTAGTTGTACACATTTCATAGTTGAATAAATAATGTAAACAACTTAGAAAAGAAAATAAAGACAATTCAAAGCTGGGCCAAAGAATTAACATATTTGACAAAAAAGTAAAATTTGGTGAAAACAAAGTATGCAATGGAAGTTCATTAGCTAACTTATTAACCTTATTAAATATTTTAATCTTATTAAAGTAAAAAAAAAAAAGATACAGGTTCTAAAGTAGTGTGTCTTTCCAATCCTTGTTTTTTTCTTACTGTACTATTTTGAGAAATATAGAATATTTCTATATTACCATATATTTAAAAATAGAATATATTATCCTATATGCATTTTTCAGCAGACATTTATTGGATCTCTTACGCTGTGATAGGATTAGATAAAATTTAGTGAATTAATTTAAGCAAATAATTTATGCTAGGTGTATAGGTAAGTTATCAGAAAATGGTACCCCAAATGTATATGCAAGCATTTAAAACTCAAATGTCAATACCATACCAAACATCCCTTGGATACATGCATCATGAGATGGTGAAATTATTTGAAGCTAGTGATTAGATGAAAAACAAGTTCTTTGTGGGAGAGGAGTCAATCAACTGAGGAACTAGAATTTTTGAAGACTCATCTGGGTGGTTATTAGAATTACTATAATATATGACAAGAATGGAGTTCAAGAGACTGACAGTAAGCTACAGCTAAAATCTTAACAGAAGAGGAGAAGGGGCCCGAGGTTGGTGGAAGATTTTTCTAAGGGGTAGTAGCAGAGTAGCAGAGAATATCTACTGATGTCTGGAGAACATAGCTAGGAGATTTCAGGGTAGAGAAATGGTACTGATCAGGAAGTGGCACTGAGGAGCAAAGAACGTTATACCAATCCCAATCTCAGTAACTTAAGTGGAGTGTGAGAAAAATATCACTTTTTCAAGCCTGTAATCCCAGCACTTTGGGAGGCCGAGACGGGTGGATCACAAGGTCAGGAGATCGAGACCATCCTGGCTAACATGGTGAAACCCCGTCTCTACTAAAAATACAAAAAACTAGCCGGGCGAGGTGGCGGGCGCCTGTAGTCCCAGCTACTCGGGAGGCTGAGGCAGGAGAATGGCGTAAACCCGGGAGGCGGAGCTTGCAGTGAGCTGAGATCCGGCCACTGCACTCCAGCCTGGGCAACAGAGCGAGACTCCGTCTCAAAAAAACAAAAAAACAAAAAAACAAAAAAAAGAAAAATATCACTTTTTTTTTTTTTTTTTTAGTTGGAGTTTCACCCTTGTCGCCCAGGCTGGAGTGCAATGGCGTCATCTCAGCTCACTGCAACCTCCGCCTTCCAGGTTCAAGAAATTCTCCTGCCTCAGTCTCCCAAGTAGTTGGGATTACAGGCACCTGCTCCCACACCCGGCTAACTTTTGTATTTTCAGTATAGACGGGGTTTCACCATGTTGGCCATGCTGGTCTTGAACTCCTGATCTCAGGTGATCCACCTGCCTCAGCCTTCCAAAGTGCGGGATTACAGGCGTGAGCCACCACACCCAGCCAAAATATCCACCTTTTAAAAGTCAGTGTCATCAGGCTTCATTTGGGGTGATGATAAGGGGGAAATATACAGAAGTGAAAGATAAAAGGGCTTTGTTGTTGAGTTCCAGAGAGGACAGTGAAAGAGTATCCAGAGACAGAGAAAATTAGAGGATGAGGATTAGAGTCTTAGGGATCAGGAATGACTTGGAAGTTCTGAGTTCCTTCTGGTGACTGACATAAAATGAGAAAATGAACATGATGAGTTAAGTTCTAATTTTTCCTAAGCAGACAATAGTGATGAGGCTATGGAGGTCAGTGGGAACAGAGAGATGGTTGTAAGGTTATGTCAGGAGTGTTCAGATTGTTCAGGTGTCCACTTAACTCTTGAGGATGGGCTTCTCTGACACAGCAAAGGGTGTGTAAATTCCTCTTGACTTCTACTGATGGACCCCTCTAGTCTAGCAATGGGTCAGCCTTTCTCCCTTGATCCTAACCAGCGGTGGCCTGTAGAACATATACCACGCGCAGGCTTCTTTCTGACATACTCAGTGTTATGAAATGACAGGATAGAAGGAATTCCAGTATTCATTTGCTTGGGACGGTCAGGGCAGTCTTCTGTATTGGTAACATTTTATCTGAGACCTCAAGGAAGACTATGCTGATATTTTGAGGAAGTGTTTACTAAACCGAAGGGGCAATAAATACAAAGACCCTGAGGCAAGATCATGAATTGACTATTCCAGAAACAGCAATAAAGTCAGCAAGCAATGCGTGAGAGAAGGGTGATGAGAGAAATATGAAGATGTAAAATAAAATATGGTTATAAATATAAACCAAATTTAAATGATAAGAAAATCAACTGCAAACATTGGCAAGATCTATAAAATACAATTCTTATTTTAAAAAAGTGTATTGATCAAATCAAAATATTGTAGAAAACATACATAAGCTATGTTAAATATAATTAAAATAACCTAATTACACAATGGAGGTTTCAACTATTTCAGGTATCTCCATTCCATATTGACTCAATGCAGTCATCATGTTGGTCGAAAATATCACTCTAATACACAGAATATTGTTGAATTCAGTCCTGTAATGATAATTAGAATATACATGTCTGACGAGAAAAAATATACATCTTCTCTAATAATGTAGAGAATCTGCTGGTACAAATGAGTTTTTCACCTATTTTTGGGGAAATTATGTGAGCCAAGCAGGTACCGGCAGATACAAAATAACTGATTCAACCCGACAGTCTTTTTCTTTGTTTGTTTTAATTCACACCATATAATTTTTCTTTTAAAAAAAATCTGTCAAAAGAGGTTCCATTAGTGTCAGGTAAAGATTCCTAACAAGCATACTTTTCACTTGTTCTAAATGATAGTAAAAAGTAAAACTTAAATGGGAAACTCCTACTACAAATAGATGATAATTCTTTATCTTATCTATTTCTTTTCTTTGATCCTGGTGTTCTCCTGGAAATTCTAAAGGAGTTGTGACTTAGACAAATCTGATGTCTGCTAGTTCTTACAGGGCCGTACTAAGGACAAATAAAATATTATGCTTTCTGCTGTACTTGTTTTCATTAAGCCATGATTTACTAGCAGTTAGAACTGCAACTTACACTGGTCATTTTCTTTTAAAATAACATAGTGAAATTATTGGAAAGACTTAAAGCTGTCATTAATATTGCTAGAAAAGTTCATTCCAAATTTAAAATATTTCCCTCTCTTTCTCTTCTCTCCATCCATTTCGCCTTCCATTTGTCTCTCATGAGAGGGTGGGAAGATGAGGTAATTTGGGCAATAGATACAAATAAATTAAAAATGAATCAATTAAGGTTTAATTTCATTTCACATGCAGATTTCCAAGTGATTTTTATTAGAATTAGTAGATGTAATATATATATTTTTATATAATGTTATATATTATTATATTTCTAATATATAATATATAATAACATATAATATTATATATATTATATAAATATATATATTTCTAATGGCTTGAAGTTGTTATACTGAATATTGAATGTATACTAAAATTATATAAATTTAAGTAATTTCAAACAATCTTATCTTTAAACATGCAATTTCAATATTTTATTAATAATCTGAAAATACTTTTTAAACATACTATATCAGGCAAGGTTTCAGGTGCAAAATTAAATTAGACATGCAACCAAAATATAACCTTTTAGCTGGCTGGGACTTGTTTTTTAGTTGCTTCCATACCCTCAGTGAATAGAACAGTGCCTTCAGGGAGTTACATTAAAAAATCTCTAACGAATATACATTTTATGTGAATGTCTCTATTAGAATAAGTGTATTTATTTGAGTAAATGAAGGAATGTGTTCCCATCTCCTTTCCTCTGTTTTACAGAGGGAGTCACACAAATAAAGTTAGTACATTGTAGTATGTGATGAGTATAACGATGGCCATATATACTGAATGCTTAGCAAATGTAGAAGTAAGAATCTAAATCAGATTACAGGGATTTTTGTGCTCCCAAGTCTATGAAGAGAAGATTAAAGATGAATGGTAAAGATTTATGGTACACACTTCAGGGGTTGAGATGTACCTTAGGCACCATAGAACATTGCTCAAGGAAGGCAAGTACACTTTTCCAGTACCCAGAAAAGTATTTAAATTTTGAAAAATGCTTTAGTTTCTATTAAAAAAGATATGCAAATTAAAAACTAAGAAATTTTAGCTAAATGTCTATTAATTTACCCCCAAACCTATCAGTTGCTCAACTGAAACCTTTTCATAGTGAGATTTTCTCCCTTTGCAAGTATCTCTCAATATGCATAATAATTATTTTTTAAGATTACGGACAATTGTAATGAAGTGAAAACACACATTTATAAAATGTTTTCCAATTTTTGCAAACATGAAAACCCATAATGTTTAATACTGGGCAAAGGTAAATTTTCATATATTTAAAATATTATGGGGTGACGCCACCAAAACAAAGAAATGACACCTAGGACATCAGAAGACCTACAACACCTCTGTATCATCTTGTCTTATACTGCCTCTGATGCAGGCTGAAAATAAATGTAATTGGTCTTGAATGTGTATGGTATCTATCTTTTAAGTAAGCAACTTCTAAACCTAATTTGTTGTTGATGGTCTCTAGAGTAGAAACCTGAAACTCAAAATTTGATCATTTTTTATTTCTCAGTGAGATCATAAAGAATATACAAATAGAAAATTAACATATGTGTCCTTCAGTTAAGATTCTTTAGGAAAATTGCTGCCTTAAATAAAGTTCTTAGTGCCTTTTTCCACAGACTTTACATCAGCCTGGAAAAATTTCTTGGGACAGTTTTTGTTCATGAAAAGGTCATGAAGAAAGTCCCAGTGGTAAAAGATCGTTCCTGAAGGTTTTTAAAAAAATTACACTGAAACAATATTTCCCTTAGAAAATAAACAGAAATTCTATAAACTATCATACAACATATATTTAAATGTTTGAGTTTATTCATATATGACGATCTTGTAAACTTTCATACATATGTATTTTATAATATATACACATTATTTACATGTATATATAACTTATGGAAACGTACAGTATTAAATACAAAATGCATATCCACAACACATATGCATATGTACACATTTGTGTGCTTGTACACACATGCGTGTACACATAGATGCTTTGGAGAATCCTTAGTTGATTTGCATATGCTTTGCTATCATTTTAACTTGGTAACCTTTGAACCTAAATCACTCAAGTGCCCAAGTGTTCAGTACCACCAACATTTCTGGAATCCCTATTTCTTTCAGAAGATATTTTGATGTTCTAGTATATATATATACACACACACACACATATATGTTACATATTATATATAATATTTATTATATATGTGTATACATATGAATGTGTATGTATATTATATATGTGCGTGTGTGTATATATATATATTTCCTTATTCTGAATATATGACTCCTGATAAGAGAGTCTTTCTTGACTACAATTATGAACCTTGGTACACTCCCTATTTTGGAACCTTCCTAATGCTTGCAATGTCTCCTATTCTAAAATTATTTGCAGTATAGTTTTATTATTCTTCTCTTTGAAATATTATGTATAAAATATTTCTCTTTAATCACAGTATCCACTTGACTCTAATTACATCATGCATTGGTATTTGTCATTGTTTTTTGAGAATATCAGCTTGATGATTTTTGTTTGTTTGTTTGTTTGTTTGTTTGGAGACGGAGTCTCGCTCTGTCTCCCAGGCTGGAGTGCAGTGGCTGGACCTCAGCTCACTGCAAGCTCCGCCTCCCGGGTTTACACCATTCTCCTGCCTCAGCCTCCCGAGTACCTGGGACTACAGGAGCTTGCCACCTCGCCCGGCTAGTTTTTTGTATTTTTTTAGTAGAGATGGGGTTTCACCGTGTTAGCCAGGATGGTCTCGATCTCCTGACCTCGTGATCCACCCGTCTCGGCCTCCCAAAGTGCTGGGATTACAGGCTTGAGCCACCGCGCCCGGACCCCTGATGATTTTTAAATACTTATTTTTTTCTGAAGTTCTGTTGTCGTCCTAAGCCACAGAATCCAATTTTGAAAGTAAAACGGCTAAAAATCACAGGAAGAGTAAAACTATCCTTCTATAAGTGCTCTCACGTAAGCTATTTGTTTTGTAATTCTGTGAAAACAAAAATATTGACTCATAGTTCTTTGAGAATAAATCAAGTTAATTACTTAGTTTCCTCCTCTGTGGTCTTAATCATTTTTAACAGTAGGCTTTCATTCTTTAAATTATCTGATAAGAAACTGGTATTGTTTTTCTTCTTCAGTAGGATGGCACCACATACAGCTTTACACTTAAGGTAATAGATAAAACTGTGCTCGTTGAATGAGTTTATGATAGCAAGGTCTTGAGGTGTATGCCCAAATATGTCTTATGATGAGTGAAAAGGGATTATCATTTTACAAATATAATACTCAACATTTATACCTTCCTATGTGTGTATGATAGCTTCTCAAGTTCATTCTAAAATTGGTCTGTATCCTAGACACTTTAATAGCCTGATGTGTATAAAATCCTGTCAGAATTCAGTCAGTGAGTCTATCTAGTTTTGCAATTAGATAAAGAGATAACATTTTAATTAAGGCAGAGATCATCATAATCAATGATTTAGTTCTTTGGTAACATCAGAGATGTAAACATTACAAACAGACATCCGTGCAATAGGATTAGACTTGCCACACTACTGATTTTACACTTAGTCATATGACTTATGTAGGGTAATGGGACATGACTACAAGTAACCTGTGCCACATCCGAACAGAGGTTTTAAGAGCCAGCTCATTGTTCTGCTCTTGCTCTTTTCTTTCTGCCATGAGACTAGTATATCTCAGATGGGGTTGGTTCTCATTTTAGAATGATGGTGCAGAGCCAAAGCTGTCCATGATAGACATATAGCGTGTGCAATATATAAACTTTGTTGCAATAAGTTATATAGATAGATGTTGAGATCATTCGTTACCATAGTATGACTCATTCTAGACTCACTGAACTATGCAATATAAAGTGCACAGATGCAAAAGGTGTATAGAATACAGCATATCAGAGACAATAGTCACTTTTGCTCAATCAAGCAATGCTTATTTTAGACAGGATTGACTTTATGCTGTGTCTACGTTAATACCTCAAGAATTTGAGGAAATTGCCAGCTAAGACTCTATTAGAAAGCCATTTTTCAGTACAAGCTGGTTTTCTTTAAATATAAATGAGAGGAAAACAATGAAAAACTAATGAGGAAAGTAATTTGATTTGTTTTAATCTCATAATAAATCCAACATAGTACTATAAAATCATGAAGAATAAATAACAAATTAACTGAAAATACTATCTGGAGAGCTTTCGGTTTGCTATGAATAATTTTCTACTCACTGTTCTAGCTGGTGGAATGAGATCAGCAAGCCAATCATTTCCAGAAGGGTAATTAACCTTACCAAAATCAAACTCCAAAAGATCAAACATTGTATCAAGTTGAAATTTAAAGATTATAAATGTAATCAGTAAATTTGTCAGATCACTGAACAGGTATGATATGGAACAGCAGACGATTAGGCTGGAGAGGACATGAAATATTCTCCTCCAGATTTTTCTAACTTTTGAAACTCTTAATTTCATTAATGACACTACAACTGCAGGCACAGACCCCATGAAGGGAAGATCACAATATGTAAGAGTCTACACATTTTGTATGTCTCCTTGGATACATACATACATATTGGACTGACACAATAACAATACACAGGATTTTGAGCTCTATTTTTAAAATAGCAGGTATGATATTAAGTCATATAATCATAGGATAGAAACAAATAATAAAAGATCATCTAGATGGTCTCTGGTTAAAAGCAGACTTCAAATAGTTTATCTCTTTCTAAACTAATTATGTAAGAAATCTTTGGTGATTTAAAAAAAAAAGAAATCTTTGGTGATTTAAATCTTTCTCAGATTTTATCCTCTCTTAAAAAAAGATGAAACTGATAAATGCAATAAACTACATATTCTTGTTCTAAATAACTACATTTAGCAAATGTTTCAGTAGATATGTGGTTAAGAATTTCTGGTGAGGGGCAGCAAAAAAATTCATAAAATTTTGTAAAATCTTATTTCAATTACATTCAAATAGATTACTGCGATAACTATGTTTTATAGTAAGATGTTTTGATGCTATTTAATTTTAACTACAAATTCACCCAATATTATTAATCTAAATATATTCATTGAATAAAATTGTAGGGAGTACTCTTTTTCATATTTTATGATTTTAGCATTTTTGTATTACTGATATATATATATTTTGTTTTTAATATTTTGTCTTTCTTCCTCTAATTCTATTTCCTTTTCTCTTTTGTTATTTAGAAAAAGAATGGGAGCAGTGGTGCACATCTGTAGTCCCAACTACTCACAAATTTGAGGCAGGATGATTTCCGATGACCAGAAGTTCACTTGAAGGCCAGCCTGCACAATATAGGAAGACACCATCTCAAAAAAAAAAAAAAAAAAAAGGAAAAAATAATGCTCCCTGTTTTCAAACTAAACTTCTTTTATCATCTTTTTTCATTTTAATTTGAGAAGAGTTAACTGTGATAAATTGCTCAAATTAGAAAGACCACTGGTTACTTTACTATGTATAATTTTTAACTTGCAGCATAACTATTGTAACCAAATTAAATCCAAAGTAAGCACCAATATAAAGAGTTACTTGGAAATAAATTAGTTAATATTTTCAAGTAATAATACTTTAAAATCCTAAAAATGAAAAAAGGAGTTATTTCACAATGCACAGAACGAAGGTACACAAAGTAAAAATTCACTTACAAACATACAAAAACTTCTTAGTTTTTGGATCATACATTGTATATTACAACCCTATGAAGTCCACCATTAACAAGATAAAAGAGGTGGTGTAAGTCTATATATCAAAATTATGCTTGGAAGCATTAAGAGAGGAGATAGAGATAGAGAGAGAAAGAGAGAGAGAGAGAGAGAGAGAGAGAGAGAGATTTACCATTTAGGAGCTCCTGTGAATCTTCTCTCCTATTACTTGATGATATTTTTATAAAGTGGATTTTTGTAAATTTTCCATAATCACATTGTATTACTTTATTTTAAAGCTATAATCCAGAAGCAGATTTCTTTTTCCAAAACTGCTAGTGGTCAAAGAAAATAAAGGACAAGGAGAGGTTGTGGGGTGCCCACAATCAAGCCGATTAAACTGCAGGATATGCGGTTTGTCAAAAACCTTTTTGCTGCCTCACATTTTCTAAAAATGGAAAAGGTGAAGCTTTCACAAATAGCAGACTCCAAATAAACCAGTACACCCAGCGCAAAGCTTGTGATAACAGCAAAACATTATTTTTTTTCACACATTAGGAAATTCTACTATTAGCTGGTAACCATCACCATAATAGGACACTTCTACATATTAATGTGAGATTTGGCTTAATGGACTCTAAAAACTCTTTCTATCCCTCAGGCTATATTTGTCCCAAAGAGGCATAGTCACAATGTAGCCTTGAGGGACTTTTATACAAAACTTATAGGAGTATACAGATTCTTTCCTTGGAAGGGAAAAATACAAAACAAAACTGGGTCACTAATGGTGATTGTTAGTACAGTAAAGCTAAGAACACTCGTTTACTCTTTCTTCTTCGTTTTATTTTCTGTTTTACTCTCTGATTTTCTAGAGATAGAAGTACTGTGTGTAGAGAATCCAATATGGACTATATGATAGTCACACATGATGCTATGTATCTGTGACAGCATACTCTATCAAAATTCATTTATTTCTGTCCATCACCCTATCTAGGTGTTGAAGTAATAGTCTAAGGCTTTTTATATGTGTGTGGAATAGAGCTTTATCATAAGATAGCTTTCTTCTTTTTATATTTTAACTTATATTTTTACAAAATCTTTCTTTACCTAAATATCACTATTTCTCAGCTTAAAATATTAAAAGCAAATATGACATGATTTTATTGATATTATTCTTCATTTTTCCAGGTGTCTGCTTTTCCTATTATAAAATTTGTGGTATATTTCACATTCACTATACTTGACTACTCCTTGTCTCAACATATTTCATCAGTTATTGTGGTTGCTGAGTTGCCAATAAATTATTTAAACGAAATAACTGTTCTCTGGTGGACAGCATTTCTTAGGAAAAACTCCATGAAAATGAAATTACTTTAGGAAGTCTTGAAAACACAAAGCAGTATTAAAAGTATCTGATTTCTAGGTAAGCTTTGAAAAAAATATGATTTTAGGTATATTTGTTTCTTAAAATTCAATTTATCTAGAAACAACTGGTGTATTGTTATGCCATAAAAATAGCATGAAAAATAAAATAAGCAAAAGAAAACAAAAAAAGAGAGAGTTGTCCCTAAAATGTTTTTAGGTCATATCTAAG
Source organism: Theropithecus gelada (assembly GCF_003255815.1). Classification (NCBI taxonomy): domain Eukaryota; kingdom Metazoa; phylum Chordata; class Mammalia; order Primates; family Cercopithecidae; genus Theropithecus; species Theropithecus gelada. The sequence continues at coordinate 119,756,294 of NC_037670.1, read as the reverse complement.
CCTCCATTTTTTAATCCATTAAAATTAATAAACAATAACAAATTTTTAGGCTTTTAGTATAATATTGTTCTTTTTAAACATTTAAAATAAAAGAAAAATATGCACTTAAAAATAAAAATATACATTTTCATATCTAGTACCATGATTGCTTTAGCTATTACATGTTAATAGCAAATTGATAATCACCAACTAACTTAATAATGATGATTTGTGATGACAATTTTGAAACATAGTCTAAATAAGGAAGCCATGAAACATTCTGTATTTACAACTTGTGTGAATAAATGATTTATTTGTTTTATACTCAATGAGATTTATAGAATAGAGCCAATGGATCAGTGGGCATAAAAAGCCTTTCCTGTACACTTGTATTACTCAATAATATTTTTCAACAGCCACTCTTATCTTGTGACTTGGGTGATAATATGCAATCCCATCATACCCAGATTATACATTTAGGTATGGTCTTGGGAATGCATTGCTTAATGTATTTATGTAAATGGCTATCACAAATGATATAAACACACCAGATAACACAAATAAACAAGGCTAATGAAACAGTAACCTTAATTTCAAGGGACTTATTGTCTCCTAATATACTACATAGATGTCGATTAGTGTAGTAATTCATCATGCATCAGTCATGGAGGCACAGAGGTAAGAATAACAGCAGCTACTCTTACTGGACATTTATTGTAATTCAAGGACTTTTCAAAGCACCTAATACCTATTGATTATTTTCATACTTACAACGTTTCAGTGAGTGTGTTGTTTTTAATTCACTGTACAGGTAAGAAAATGGAGGGAGATAAAGCTCAATGAATTTGGATAACCAGTGACAATATTAGAAAAGTATTCAACCTGATTGAAAAGATCCAGATCTTAATCAGGAGGCTCTGTGGACTTTGCATCAATGTTGTGATCAGGAACACGTAGAGGGAAAAGGAAACCTGGAAGAGTCAACAGACCAGAGTGCTCAGCTCATTGATGCTAGGCTCTAAGAACGGGCAATTTTTGTAAAAAATACAAATACATTTTTGTTGAGTAACTCTGGTGCACCAAACAGGAAGGGGGCACGGGGTAAAGAGGTAGATTATATCCAGGATTTACTTCAGTGGCATAATAATTTCCTTAACTTCCATCAGTAAAAATTACTAAGAATCCCAAGGCTTATTAGCCAGGAGATACACAGACCACCAAGAATTCCATGTAAAATTTGCCTGCTGGATGAACTTGCATTGGAAATTTTTTAAAATAACATTTAACTGAAGATTGGCATTTCCTTCATTTATAAAAATAGATAACAAACCACAGTGGCATTAGCAATATCTGTGACATTATCACCAAAATACATTGCAGATATTTTCATATCATATTATATTTCTTTTGTAAATCTTAAAATCTCATTTATACTCTCCACTTTTTGAAAGTTGTGTTATTAACAGGTCTTTCACCACACCCTCTTATTTAATGATTTAAATAAAAAGCACATGTATTACTAAATCACAAATTTGTATTTTTCAATACTTTTATAATTTTCACAATATAATGGATTTTCCTTGTAACACTATGTATTTTATATTATGCATTAAAAAATATCACCATTCTAAGAAGTGATTCAGAGAATTCACCACACTGCCAAAGACAAGAAAATAAATGATTTCTTGTTGCTAAACCCAAACTAGGAGCCCAGTTGATAGCAAGGACTTCAGTTGAATCACTTATCTGTTACCATATCTGAAAATGTCACACTTCTGTTTCTTACTTTCTGGGCCTACACTATAATTATGATAATGGAAACACTGATTCCCTTGACCACACATCAAGATAATTTGGTAAAAAATGTATATATCTCTGTGTGTGTGTGTGTGTGTATTATATATAAAAAATAATCCCCTTCCTTCCACAAGAAAATAATTTTTTGTCTCTGAATATTATAATGTATTGCCTTTTTTGTCCATCTTAGATTAATCGTCTGTGTGTAGGATTTTTGCTTACTCTATTAGGGTACAGTTAAAATAATAAGTTTCTTCCAGTACAATGAAAAAGTTAAGTTTCAGCAGGAATTCCTCCAAAATTTTCTAAAAGTTTATTTTAAAAATCTAAGTAGTTGTTTCCTATGCTAGCCTAATTATATATTTTATATTGCTAGCATCAACTACTAATATTACTGAATGCATGTCGTTGGAAATGTAGAATTATTTATTAAAAGTAAAAGTGAAATACAATTTCTTTTTTTCTTTTTTTTGAGACGGAGTCTCACTCTGTCACCCAGGCTGGAGTGCAATGGCATAATCGTGGCTCACTGCAAGCTCTGCCTCCTGGGTTCACGCCTTTCTCCTGCTTCAGCCTCTCAAGTAGCTGGGACTACAGGCGCCCGCCACCACACCCCGCTAATTTTTTGTATTTTTACTAGAGACGGTGTTTCACCGTGTTAGCCACGATGGTCTTGATCTCCTGACCTCGTGATCCGCCTGCATTGGCCTCCCAAAGTGATGGGATTACAGGTGTGAGCCACCGTCCCAGGCTGTGTGAAATATAATTTCATTTGCAAAAATAAACAAAGAGTTTAAGGTATTTTTGTTAGATCATTTTGGTCATAGAAGGGAAGTTTGTAATGTACTTTAGAAATAAATTAGGTATTTTTTTTTTTCTGCACATGGGTTATATCTCACTGTAAAAATATAAACTATGTATAATCGTCAAATTGCAATTATTATACAATGTGGAGTGTCATGATGTAGTGAGAGGGTAGGAGATTTGAAATCACATGAAATTTCTCCAAATTACTTGCTGTGTTACATTAGTGCAGGTTGCTTAATCTCTCTGTGCTTTCTTTCTTTCTTTCGTAAAATGAGTATGATAGTAATTTTCATGCAGAATTATTGTGAAGATGAAATGATAAGATATATGAAAATGTTTGACTCACTGGTGTGTTAAATATACTGTGGCCAAATTTGGTGAATTACCTCATATTAGCCCAATATGTATTTAGCTGAATTTTATTCTTTGTTGTTGACTTTAGGAAACAGTTCTTATTTGATAATAAGTTTGATTACAATCACAGTTTTCTAAATCTTAGTTTACCTTGAAAAAATCAAGTGATTTGGACACAATGTATGGAGAAGAACACATAGTTTGTAAATCTAAATCCAGTTGATAATTCTAATCCCATATCATAATCGTTAGTTCTCTATTTTGGTTAACTTTAACTGTATCATTGCAGATTTAACTCGACAAATATTTATTCATGAAAACTGCTCTTTATTGTATGTTTTTCCAAGTACATTACATGATTTGTGAAACAAAATGAACTATAATTATCACTAAAATTAAAATGTTAGGATAGTACTTTATGAAAGTTCAACAGAGACTAAATATAACACCATCTCTCTCCACAGCAAACTCAGCAATAAGCATAAGAAAGTAAAATACACAAGATCTAAGATCAGACTGCCTGGGTTGATGTAATTACTCTGCGACTAACCAGTTATGTGACCTTAGTTTAATTGTATGTAAAATGATACTAATACATAGCAATACTATGTACTGGTCCTTTCTCACATTGCTATGAAGAAATACCAGTGGGCTCACGCCTGTAATCACAGCACTTGGGATGCCAAGGCAGACAGATCATGAGGTCAGGAGATCGAGACCATCCTGGCTAACACAGTGAAACCCCGTCTCTACTAAAAATACAAAAAATTAGCCAGGCATGGTGGCAATACCTTTAGTCTCAGCTACTTGGGAAGCTGAGGCAGGTGAATTGCATGAACCTGGGAGGCGGAGGTTGCAGTGAGCCGAGATTACACCACTGCACTCCAGCCTGAGCGACAGAGCGAGACTATGTTAAAAAAAAAAAAAAAAAAAAGGAAATACCTGAGACTGCACAATTTATAAAGAAAAAGAAAAGCAGTTTAATTGACTCACAGTTCTGCATGGCTGGGGAGGTCTCAGAAAACTTATCATGGCAGAAGTCACCTCATCACAGGTGCCAGGATGGAGAATGAGTGCAAGTAGGGGAAATGTCAAACACTTATAAAACCATCAGATCTCATGAGAACTCACTCACTATCATGAGAACAGCATGGGGGAAACTCCCGCCGTGATTCCATTACCTCCCACCAGTTTCCGCCCTAGACATATGTAGATTATGAGGGTTACAATTCAAAGTGTGATTTGGGCGGGGACACAGAGCCAAAGCATATCATACTACTTACTCCGTAGTGTTGTGAGAATTAAATGAATTAATACTTGTAGAACAAATGCCTGTCACAAGCATCTCACAATACAATACACTTATTTTCTCACTTATCATCATTCATATTTTAATTATGGATGTGGCTTAGCTATGTCCCCAACCAAATCTCACCCTGAATTGTAATAATCCCCATGTGTCAAGGGCAGGGCCAGGTGGAGATAATTGAATCATGGGAGCAGTTTCCCCTATGCTGTTCTCTCGTGGTAGTGAATACGTTCCACGAGATCTGATGGTTTTATAAATGGGAGTTCCCTGCACAAGCTCTCTCTCTTGCCTGCTGCTATGTAGGATGTCCCTTTGCTCTTCCTTCATCTTCTGCCATGATTGGGAGGCCTCCCCAGCCATGTGGAACTGCGAGTCATTTAAACCTCTTTCCATTATAAATTATAAGTCTCAGGTGTGTTTCAGCAGCAGCGTGAGAACAGACTCATACAATTATTGTCAAGGAAAACATAACTTTTTAGAAAGATACAAAAAATATTATTTGAGGATTTAAAAAATGTGAAATCACATCAGTCATGTTTAAACTCCGTACAGACTTCTTGAAGGACTTTGCATTTGAGAAGAGGGGCTTCCATTTCTAATACTGAGGGAGAATAGCACGGCAGGTATGTGTGTATCCAGTAGAGCCACACTGCCTAGATTGGAAACTTGATTCTACCATTGCATTCACTGGACAAAATTTGGCAAACAACCACAACTGTGGCCTTCGTTTTTTACCCTGTAAAGTGAGGAAAATAATAGTACACCCCTTGTCAGTTTATAATGAAGATTAAATCACTATTTAAACGAACATGATCAAATACTATGATTAAATGGATAATAAATGCTTCATAAGTATTAACAACAATGCTTCCTTTAATGATCTCTGAAGATCAGCTACCAATAGATTGATATTAATTAAACTTATTGTGCATTTTGTTCTATAGTTTAATATTTATGTCAATCAAAAGTATCAATACTCAAGAGTACTTGATTTCCTCTTCAAAAGATGCAATTCACTGTGGTAGGGTTGCTAAAGTTTGCTAATATTCATGTTAGCAAATCTCTTAATCTGCATGTTTTTTGTCACTAATCACTACATAATCAAGTGTGCCACATATGACAGACAGATCACCTTCAGCTAAAGCAGAACGTAAGTACTATTCCTTTCTTATAAAGAAAACACTTCTCTGATGAAGAGAAATCATGCCATTTCCTGAGCAGAAGTTCACAAGGGGGTACTTGCAAAGTGAAAACAAGTCAATTTTGAGTGGAAACATAGGGAAAACTCGGAAGAAATAGTATAAAGTAAAAAAAAAAAAAAAAAAAAAAAAACTTCTTCCATGCTAAATATGACCCTTTCTTACAATGAACTATAGTTCTTTAAAAATGGAAAGCTTATTCTCTGATTATATTCTGTCATAAATCATATGGACAGATGTGCGCCTTAGTCATGCATCATGCTTGATTACCATCATTCAAGGTTTATGCAACACAGGCTGAGGATTTTATTTTTTAATTTAGAATTTAATTTTCTGATATTGTAACAGACAGAAAGTAATATCCCATGAATTTTTCTTTGTTATAGTACATCTGCACAATAGAAATATTTACATCAAACATCTTTCTTTGTGACTTTAAAATCATATATAAATCTGTTTATTCTCTTCTAAAGAGTAGCATATTTTAGTTTTTAAATGTGGTTTACAATAAAGTGTTTGAAAGTTTGTAATTATGTATTACCTTTCCTAGTTGTTAAAATAAATGGTAAATCAACACAATGTCAAAACGTGTAAATAAGTAAAATTATCTGAAGAACTAATGTTTAGCAGTGTGATGGCAGAGCCAATTTAAATTTTTGGCACAAAGTCAAGGATTTTAAAAAATTACAGTGTGTGTGAAGATCTTTCAAATATTGTTGAGCTACAGCAGCCTGACTTAGGTGGGTGGGATAAATCCATAGGATAGTTTCCTTCAAAAGCAAACTCTATAGGACCAGAGTAATCTATTGGAGTTTCCATTCAAATCTTGTTGATTAGTGCAAGTCAGAACTGTTACACAGAGAAGATTAACATGAGATTACTCAATATTTCTATTAGACAGAGTTCAGATTTGACATTGGTCATGGATATAAAGTTAATGCTGAATTGGCTTCGGAATTCCAACTCAAAGTTATCTGCCAGCTCCAATGAATGAACAAAAACAAGATTGTCATAAAGCAAAAAGAAAAGAACATATGGCTGAAACAAAACAAATGCTGTTTTTGGCTGATAGATAGCAAAATGGTAATTATATATACATTGGCAATCATATTTTATCAAATTAGAATTCTAGATAACAAAATATGTACTTTTTTTACCTTTAACAAGAAAATTCAAAATAAAGTCTGAATTTATTTTGCAAAGAGACTTCAATTTATTATGAAGCACCTGGTCTTAAAAATCATTTTCTATTCTTGTGAAAAATACATAACAAAATATGCTTAGCTGAATAGACTATAATACATAGGTGAAAATGGAAAAAAAAAAACAGACTAGAGTATAATCATTAATCATAAAAATAACTTCATTCTTTCAACATTGAACAAATACTTATTGATTGATAAAATGTATAAGGCATGTGTGGTATTGTAGAAAACACTATAATTTGGTAGATTCAACCCACTCTGCCCCTCAAAGACCTTACATTCAAAAGGAAAGACAAAAAGATACTTTATATAATATGAAGCATGAAAACAAGTGGTGTCTAACAGAATAAATGCTATATATACCATAACTTATATTTGTCTTTTTAAATAACAGACCTACAGACATGTCACAATGGAGAATGTATATCTCTATCTATCTATCTATCTATCTATCTATCTATCTATCTATCTATCATCTATCTATCTATCTACATATTTTTTAAACAGTTGTTTAGTTGGGTCAAGTATGGAGCAGGGTTCTGAACTCTGAAGTTACAGTAATGGATACATGAAGTTCCTGCTCCTATAAAACTTACATTCAAGTGAGAAGAAATAGACAATCAACTAATCAACCAAACAATCAAATTATGATTTTAAAAAAATGCTACCGAAGTAGGACAAAAAAGAGAGTGATGAGAGGTGCTGTTTTCGATTGGAAGGTCAGGGAGAACTTCTCTGGAAAGGTCACATTTGCACAAAGATCTGAATGAAGACAGAAAATCTGCCACAGGATGTCTGAATCTGAGACAGAAGAGACTCAAAGTATACAGGAGGAAGTATTCTAGGAGTAGCAAGGAAGGCTGTGTGGCTGCAGTGGCCCGAGCCAGGGGACAGATGGCAGAGGAGATCAGAGACATATGAGGGAGTATAACCACCAAGAGTCTTGTAGACCGTCAAGGAATAGGCAGGCCATGAGGAAACTTGTGTTTGCAAGGTTTTGAGCAGAGGAGTGGTATGATTTGCCACATTTTATTTTATTTTAGAGAATAAAATATTTAATTATCCAGTAAAGACTGAATATATTCAAGGAACACAATGATGTTATTCAATATACATATACATTGTTTAATGATTATCACAATCAGATTAACACATCCATCACCACTTATGCTGTAATTTAAATCACCAGAACTTGTTTATCTTATAACAGAACATTTGTATCCTCTGGCCAACATCTCCCCATTTCTCCAGCCTCAAACACTAGTATCTGCTGTTCTGCTCTCAGCTTCTGTGAGTTTACCTTTTCAGATTCCACATGTAAGTGAGATCATACAGTATTTGTCTTTCTCTGTCAGGCTTATTTCACTTATCATAATGTCTTTCAGTTTCATCCATGTTATAAAAATCGGCAAGATGCTCTTCTCTTTATGGCTAAATAATATCCCTCTGTGATCTGGCCTACTTTAAAAGAACCACTCTGGCAACATGGTAGAGTATGGACTATAGAGCTGCCGGTGCAAGCATGGAGATAATTTAGAGAGCTTTTACAATAGTTTAGAGGAAAGATGCATGTTGGTTGCCTATGCAAGGGCATTCATAGTGATAATGGTTAAATAAGTATTTCTGATCAAATTCTAAATTGATTAATTCTATAGTATGGGAGAAAAATATAAACCGAAGTTAAGTGATTTATGAAGCATAAACAATAAATATTTTCTTGAATTATTTGCTTTTGACTGATTTGGGTTTTTGAATATATAACTAAAACCCATGGGTAAATCACAGTTTCAGAAAAGATACAGAGTGACTAATTTTATTTTGTAAAATTCCTTGTGAAAAATTGAATTTATAGGTGGTATGTATTTAATAAATATTTTATGCATATTAGTTTGATGATTATTTTTATTTAGTTTTGTGAAAATTTATATGATATAAAAATTTATCCTTGTGTTGAAAATAGTCTAGAAGGCTGTTACAGGCACAATATCATAGACCTGTTTTTAAAATGATAGTTTGACAAAAACAAGCAATAGGGAAAAGACTCCCTATTCAATAAATGGTGCTGGGATAGCTGACTAGCCATACGCAGTAGACTGATGTTGGACCTCTTCCTTACACCATATACAAAACTTAACTCAAGATGGATTAAAGACTTAAATGTAAAACCCAAAACTATAAAAATCCTGGAAGACAACCTAGGCAATATCATCATGAACATAGACATGGGCAAAGATTTCATGACAAAGAAACCAAAAGCAATCACAACAAAAGCAAAAATTGACAAATGGGATCTAATTAAATTTAAGAGCTTCTTCACAGCAAAAAAAAAAAAACTAACAGAATAAACAGACAACATACAAAATGGGATAAAATATTTGCAAACTATGCACATAACAAAGGTTTAATACCCAGAATCTATAAGGAACTTAAATGTGTAGGAGGAAATAATAGGTTGTCTGAAATATGCAAAATCTGTTGACGAGTTTATCGCTACTCTTAATAGATTCACAATATTTTCAGAGAGGTGCAAATTTGCATATGAGAGAATTCCAAAAGATCTTTCAAAATAAAATACGTAAAATAACTTAATTCTAGGTCATTGGTTATGTTCAATGACAGTCAGAAAGCAGGTAGTCAGTTATCATTGAAATAATCAGGAGGCACTTCATGTAAAATGAAGTAGTCATGATGGGGAAAGGGTGAAAAAAATGCTAGGAAGGAAAGGAAAAAGAGAGAAAGGGAGGTAGTGAGAGAAAGAAAAGCAGGTAGGCAAAGGTAGTGGGAAATAATGAGCCATTGATATATGCCAAGAATTATACTAGGATTTTTTTCACATATAGCAAGGTACTATCAAAGAGCATGTGTAATTTCTAACAGAATGCATGACAGCATGCAAAATTATTCTTGATTTTTATACGATCTCTCAGGATTTGTATATGAGATCTTTAAAAAATCTATAAAATTATGACTTGTATATTATAACCATCTTTTTTTACAGAATGTTTAATTTTTCAAAGTAGCATTTCTTTGAACTAGCTCCAATTTTATAACTTTCACCACTGCTAGCTACATGAAAGTAATGTGACGTTTCATCACAGATTTCAAGCATAAAAGCATGCAAATGATGCAAGCTTCAATATAGAAAAGCAGCTATGGAACACGGTCTCTGTGATAAATGGATAATCGTAAGGTTGTTTTCCTTTTTGCTAGATTTTTTAGCCAGAGTTAAAATGTAAACTAGGATTAAGGGCAACAATGTAATGTAATATTTGCATATATTTTCCACACAATCAAGCAGAAAGATAATTTATAGTATGCTCTAACTTTTTGGGATAATGGTTGACAGAATACAATTTTGACTTTATGAATTAAATCTTTATAAGTGCCTCCATTTACCTTTCAATAATCAATTTTGTTGGGTTACATATAATTTCTTTTGTACAAATAACTGTGTTTTTAAATTATTTTTTAAAAGCCAGTGTAAATCTTTAGGAATATTACTCAGAAAACACAAAATGAATCAAATGAATAAGGACTGGAAATAAGATAAGTCAGTTACTATTTTTGGCAGACCTATGTGGGAAAAACTATTTTAGTGTTCTCATCTTTACATTTCATAATACTCATTTGCATTGTCACAATACCGCTTGATAAACATATGTAAACATGAATGACCCCTTTAACACCGTGTCCTAGAGAAAGTTCTGATATAACATAAATGTTCAGTTCTTGAAAGAAAGAAACAGTCAAAGAGAAAGAAAATGAAAGAGCAGGAGATAGAGGGGAAGAGAGACAAAATAGACAGTAATTTTTAGAACAAGAAGCTTCTTATAGGAGAAAAATATCTTTGAAAAATGCAACGTTGCTTGTAATGCATAAAATATTTGTAGGTTTTCCTTTTGATGAGATAGACTCTTATTTACATTGAATCAGTTGATTATAACTGATCTATTTCAACAACCCATGGTAAATTTATACAGAATGAAAATATCTTTTATTGTATTGACTTTTATTCATTTTGACTCACTTCCTTCCTTTGTTCATTCAACAGATATTTTCTAAGGATTTGGGGCCTCTACAAGATACTACTAGAAACACAGTTGTGAATGAAATTCAGTCTCAGCAGAAAAGGAACTCAAATTTCCATAGGAGAGAAAGGCATACAAATACATGACGGAAAGAAATGCAAAAATTTAACTGAATCACAGACACAGAGTTATACAAACTATCTGGGAAATAATTTCAACTTCCTCTCACAGATAATTTCCTAACAGAGGTCATTTTCAACCTGGAACTTTTTATTCATTTATTTATTTATTATTGTTATTATACTTTAAGTTCGGGATATATGCGCAGAACGTGCCGATTTGTTACATAGGTATACATGTGCCATGGTGGTTTGCTGCACCCATCAACCTGTCATCTACATTAAAACCTGGAACTTTTAAGAAAAAAACCTGACTGCATCAAGCAAATGAGGATGCCGTGAAGGGGGTTAAGAGAAATCAATGACATTTTGGCAGAGGTAACATTATGTATAAAGGCATGAAGGCAGTAAAACATTGAGTGTTCAAGACATTACATACAATTTTCTGTTTCAAACCAGATATTTTAATGAAACAAGTTGGACAAAGATGAGTTTTGAGATGTGTCATTCAGCCAGGTCCAACCCTTTGAATGTGAGAACATTTTTGCTTAAATGTGGTCGTGTATATCACCACATTATGCCTGGTCTTTATTTTATTTTATTTTATTTTATTTTAGCTCATTAATTATTGTTAGTGTTAATGTATTTTACATGTGGTCCAAGACAATTCTTCTTCCAATGTGGCCCAGGGAAGCCAAAAAGATTGACATGTGTGGTCATGGCAAAAGATTTGAGGAAGACTGTAATCAAAGAAGAAACATGCACGTATCAAAATTTTAGGAAGGACAGTCTCCCAGAGACCTAGAAGAAAGACTGAACAATTAGATCATGTGACTATTATAATATCCAAGTGAACAACAACGAGATTCTAAAATAAGATGGAGGCTGTAGTTTTGCTTACTATACCCTTATAAAATATAGTGTTACATTATATTTTCGAATTGAAAATTAAAATAAACATTTAGTGCAAAATAAGAGGGAACACAATGTATAATTTCAAAAGCTGTGTTATTTTATATTACATACTTGCACTTCTCTTCTTGCTCTCTGGCCTTCAAATAAATTACAGTCCCACACTGCAAAATTTTATGGTATTATTTTTCTGGCCAACTTAGGGCTTGTAACTGCTGGTTTAATTGATATGTTCCACTATATGATTAATTCAATAATAGTGATTTTGGGCCAATCATAATAATCCATATCAGATGCCCAACACTTTTACATAATAAGCAAAGACGAAGGCATAATCTAGAAAACACAGATTCTCATAACCAATAACGTAAGTAAAATAAAGGCAAGGCCAGTTATGTGCAATATATTTTAAGGCATCATTGGCTTATACTTAGCAGAAATAAATATTTTATATCCTGGATATATGTCTCATTGCTCATTTTTACCTATATAACAAACCTGCACATGTACCCCTGAACTTAAAATAAAAGTGAACTTAAAAAAATAGATTGCATTATTAGGTATTTTCATAGCACACTTCAAAAGTGAAGTTGATAATTATCTCAAAAGTAAAGTATGGGTGAGAAAAATGACTTTTTAAATGTACCTCCTGAACAATTAGGAATTATAATATCAAACTCTGAAACAAGTAAAAAAAGTAATAAATTATCATATGCATTTAAGTAGTAAGATCTACTGACTTAAATGTTTCCAATGAAGTTCATGTGTTTCGATGAATATCATAGTAAACATTTGGAAGATACCAGTGGCAGAGATGGTGAGGACATAAAGTAGAAAGGGACATGTACATTTTCATTTGTCTTATCACTGCAAGGGTATTACCTAGTTTATTTTTGCTTTACCACCCAAAATAGTCATCTAAAATTGACTTTCCATCACTTTTTTCCCCCTGTAGTACATGGGATATGGTAGTGGTTTTTTATTTATTTTTTTGCATGCTTAAATGACTAGGTATTTTAGAATTCTACAAGCACTTTAAAAAAAAAAAAAATTCAACTCCTCCATGAAGCATATACTAATGTCTGCAACGGGCCTTTCCTCATATTCTGAGATAAGAATGGTTTGGATTTTATTAAATCAAAGAGGATGAAAAGTATAGAAATGGATTATGTCCTATATCTATCTCTTTGATATGCATATCTGAGGGTGGCTAGCCAAGGCATCTAAGACATAAACCAAGGATTCCATGCCATGGAAAGAAAGGAAAGAGTCATACACTGTTTTTATAGATCAAAGTCAGTATCCCAGGTTTTATATTTGAATGTCATGATCTATGTAGAAATGTACTGAATGAAGTTTCAAGTAGTCAATACCTGTGACAGACATAGTTTTCTTTTTGGAACTATTGATTGCTTTTCTGAGTAATCTCCAAATCCCACTTTGAAGCCATTCAGTCTGGATCACAAAAAGACATCTTAGATGACTAAGGAATTTGCCAAGGGTATTTGGAAGAATTTTTGGCTTTCTTCCAAAGTATTTTTTAGCTTAAAATCAAGGCTTACTGTTTTATGACAAGAGCTTTTTACCTTAAACAAAGTCTGTTGAGTTTCTGCTTTTAATCCCAACACACAATTTTATAATAAAGTTTGAAAATGAAAGATTCAGGTGATTCTAGTTACATTAACTGTTTTAAATTCACTTAATTTTTAAGTTTTCATTGCCCCTTATCTACAATTCATTGAAATTGTTCTTTATTACTAGCATTTTGTGGTTTTATATGCTTCTAACTAATCATTGTTCATTATACCAAGAGAATCAGATTTCCAACTATGGTTTGATGTCATTGTGTATATACAGGACGTCCACAGGTGCCTGGAAGGCCATAAAGAAAAAGAAGGAAACCAGCCAAGATTAAAGTTTCACAGGTCCAGATGTGGCTGCTGCTGCTGTTTGGGGGGAAAAAAAAAAAAACATTTTAGACCTTGGCATTTCGGCATTACAGCTGGCAAGTAATAAGAGAGAATGAAGTCTGTGTGTGTGCGTGTATGCATGTGAGCATGCTCTTTTTGTGACAGAAAAGGGGGAAATGGAAGGCAGGAAAGTCCAATCTGCTGGAGTAAAATAGAAATGTGGATGAGAGATTGTTCAACCCCACTGGCAATGAGGTATTTCCCTTTTATTAATGAAATGTTCTGGCACAGTGGAAAAATATAATTTGCATGAATGAGCACATCAACCTAAAAAAGTAAAAGTCCTGACTTGTAGTCATTTCTTTCAGCTTATTCACAAAATTATCACAAGCAGGATTCAGTTGTCTTCCTCATTAGTTATTATTATTTTTTTCACATTATTCAGCTATATATATCCTTCAGAGAGAGTTCCAACAAAGGATCTGGAGACTACATAGTTCATTAAATCATGTGATATGTAAATATGGAGTGGCTCACAGCAGATGTTCCTCTCAGGATATTACAAATAAATCCAAAATTCTAAGTCTCAATGACTCATTTCCAGAAAAAAAATAGCATTATATTTGCTTAATATTAAAATGTCATCAATGTGATTGCAAATTATTATGAATTATTTTTCATGTATATGTAATCTACCTCTTTTTATTTTTCACAGTGCTCATCACTGGATACACCACCAATGAAAAGAGATGTTCTTAATTCTAGTCTAGGAAGTCTTGGAGAGTAGTCTGCAGAAATCTAAATGGCAAGACAAGTTAACATCTGTTCATTCTTTACTGTAAGTCTACACTTACAGGATAAAATTGAGAAAAGACAATTTAAAATCGTCCTAATCTGAAGAAAGTAATCCTTGTTTTTTTCAATGGCAATTTAGTGTGGTAGTTAAAAGAACACAGGTTTAACATGTGGCCGTGACATCAATCCAAGGCACTGATGAGTTGAAATGTATGTGTGTGTATACACACACAGACACACAGACACGCACACACACACATATAAATCTGTGCTTTATTTAAAAGGCATAGAAGAAAAAATATTTTAACACTATTTATTAGTTCTTACCCCAGAGTAAATGTTCACATTCTTGACTATATTAAAACATTCAGTTTCTTTATTAAGTTTGCTACACTGAAATATGTTATTGTTTACATGTCTCGACTTATTACATATATATTATCAATGTAGTGACTTAACATTTCAGGGTTATAAATCATTTTATCACTTAGGATAAGAAACCGAAATAATGCAATCTCATTCTATAAAGAGTCTTGATTCCAGCTAAGACTCTTATCATTAATAATATATCAGGACTTGATTTAGGGAGTCACTTCATTAGTTCTTTAGTTACCTCTATTGATACTATTTTCGTGAAATTGCTGGTCACGATGGAGCATGTCTTATATAAGATGTGAAAAATGACAATAGTAACTTCGTAATTCTTGTGTCAAATTAGAAATTGCTTTTAAAACTTGCTATCTTCCAAAATCCTCAGTTGAAGCACCTACCAAGATTTTTATCACAAAAAAACTTTAAGACCTCCCTTGACACTCCCTAAGTTGGTGTTTTCACCTCCCCTAGATTGTACAAAATGCAACACAAGGAAGAAAGTATTCCTTAATACTAGTTGGAATGCTAGTTGGCTAGCATTCCAACTCAGTAACACTCTAACTTGACCATAATGATATTGAAGCTTTTCTACAACACTGACTCTAGAGTCTTTAGCTTCATCATTTACTTCTTTACCATAATGCTTAGTACACATAGAGGAAACTAAAACAAGCAAAGAAACAACACAATGAGGTGAGGAGAGTGGCTTTAGTTAATAGAATGATACCAAGGAGTACTTGATTATTATTTCAAAATTTCAAACTGTTCTAGCTTGCCAGGATATACTCTACTTTCCAAAGAAAAATTGAAATGAAGAAAAATACAGTTCTAAGACAAGAAAGTAAGAACATAATCTGATAAATATGCTAATTTTGAAATGTTTTAAGGAAGGACATTTTCAAAGGTGTAATGCCTATGAGCACTGACACTTTTCTCTTTTGTTTACAGCTTGTTACTTTTAACCAAGACATATGGTATACATACAAAGTTACTAAATATCTGTTATAATTTAAATGAATTCTAAGCCTTGGGGCAGCAGGGAGGTTATTTTTAAATTTTAAAGGGAAACTACTTTTGAATTTGCCATACTACATTGTGTTCCATTGCAAGAAATTTAATCTGAATGCACTGAAGAGATGTAGTTTTTACTTTCTGGATTGTGCTCTATCCTATATTTAACAGATTTTTGTCATATTCTTAAAGTCCACCAAATGTACTGAAAAGTAATAGTATACATCCATGTCTTTCTTTTCTTACAATTGACTAAATACTAAAAACAATAGTTTTTTTCTTAAAAGTTAAACATCTAAAACGCAAGAAGTAATCACAAACTAAACTTTGATCACTGCTAGTTTAAGTTCTGTCTACATAATTGCAACTCTCCGAATTGATCTTTTTAAAAGTAAATATTTTGGAATAAAAATTTATTTTCCATTTATATATTTGCTATTCTATAAATTTTGTTTTCATAAATATATTTATAAATTTTATATAATGAAGATTTCAGAGTAACAATGAAAATATTTTTATTATTAAATTCTAAAGTTAACCTCTACGTTCATAATCTATAATTTACCTCGTGAATTTCAATCTAATTTCATATAACCTGAGATGAGATTTTATGGATGAGAAAAGTTTCCAGAAAACTAGACTATTTACAATGTATAATTAAATAAATAATAAAAATATTTTATTAAACTAATGGCTTGTAATAAAATAATTTTAGCCCTCCATTCTTCCCCTTATTTCCTGCCCTCTTCCTCCAACTGTTTCCTCACTTTTCCTCCTTGCTTCCCGTCTTGCTCTTCCCTGGTCCTGGCCCTCGCTTCTCGCCACCTTCCCATCGTCTGTCTTGTTTTCCTATTTCTCCCCTAACCTGCTGCCTCCTGGTCACCTCCATCTTCTTTTCCACAACCTCGATCCTCCCTTTTGCTACCTCCCCTTCCACTTGCCCCCTTGCTTCTTCCCTCCCGTCTCGATCCACTTTTCACCCCTCCATCTTCTCTCTTGTTTCCCTCTCACTCACACCCTCTGCCCTCCCACCATTCCCACCCTTTCTCCTGGCCCTGCTCCCTGGCTCTTCCGCGGCCCTTCCTCTTCAATTTCCCCCTAAGTCCCACCCCTAATTTTCTACTTAGACCGCCCCCTCATTTTCTGCTTAGACTCATGCCCTCAAAAAAAAAAAAAAAGAATAATCGTTTTATTTTGACATTTTGTGTAAAAATCTTTTAAAAATTTATTACAATTTCTAATATGCTGTATATACTTTCTACTATAGTTTAATATTTCCTTACTGATATGAATTCACCCTTAAAAATTTCAATTATTTGAAATACTTTGAATCTATTCTGTAAGATAGGGAGGACAAATTCTCTAAATTACTAGAATTTCCTATTGAGTTTTGTATTTTTCTCCACTATTAATTTATTATGAATGTTGGTTGCAAGTAGAACTTAAGGTAATAGGCTTGTAAAATACATGTAATTGTACATAATTTCAGTGGGTCTTGGTATAATGACGGATCACACTACTTTTATAACAAAAAAACATGAGTTTTACAAATTTTGCGTCTTTATTGCTCAGATATTTTGTATTTATATTTTGAGTATGAAGGGTCATTCCCTCATAAAAAATATATTTTTACATTAGCAAATATAGGTTATAGTTGTGGAAGATAGTAATTTATTAGTCCAACTAAGAAATTGTGATGTGTGTGTGTGAGAGAAAGTGGGAGCGAAAGAGAGATCTATCTTAATATCTGTCATATACACACACAATATGTTTAGTTCTTGCTGAAAAGTGAAGATTATGCAATTCACATTTTCTTTGGGAATTTGATCATGTTATCTTTAAACGACAGACATTTATGAACTACGGAATGGCATCTAAAGCAAAGGAGTTATAATTAACAATAAGAATGAATGTATGACCTTAAAGAGTGAATATACTAACTAATTTTGTTTACTGACATTATCTCAAATTTCAGAAGTGGTCTAAAGAAGCCCTGCCTATTTGAAATACAACGTGGGCTACGTATTTAATTTTAAATTTCCTAGCAGTCACATTAAAAAAAAATAAATTAAATTAAAAGGTGAAAGGAACTTTAATAGTAGATTTTATTTTACTTAATATATCTACTAAAGTATTATTTCAGTGTGTAATAATTTAAAATTTATTGACATATTTTATGGTTTTTTTTTCTTATTTTGTCTTCAAAATCTATACATTTCAACCCAGATTAGTCCAGTTTAAGAAATCAGATGCCATATGTGGCTACTTGGTATTTATAATATTGGACAACACAGGTCTATAGTGTAGCTAAAATCCAGTAACAGCATGATCTTCTTTAAAAAATATCAGAGCACCTTCTTCCTAGACACCATATTTAGAAGAATATAAGCAGGCAACTGTCACATTTAAATATTACAATGACTATAGAAACAAACCTTCTATGAGTGCAATTAAGAGGAAACTTTTCAAAACAGAGGAGTTAATTAAGTAGAAAATGTGTGGTTAAATCCACACAAAAAATGTTGGATGGAAAGATCCTTTTCTAAACAGAAGAACACCAAACATAAAAGGACAGGGGAGGGGCTGAAACTTAGCATAGGCAAAAATTACCATATTTACTGAATAGAAGGCCAGTTTGGCTCTGGAAAACTTCTTCTTTTTTCCCCCCAGAGAGAATGGCCACACGCCAATAGATACAGGCCTAAAATAGAGTATATACTATGGTAACCATAGTAATGAGTAGATGGAACTAAAAAAAACTGGTCTTGGGTGAGCAGATGTTCAGTCAAAGCAAGAATGAAAACATGAACTGCATTTCACAACCTCCATTTTATCTACATACAGTAGGACAGTGTTCTATGAGCCTGTGAGAGAAATGTACTGAAGGAGGAGGAACCAGAATGCCAGGAACGCCTTGTTATCAGTACAGGCACACAAAGCTAGGTTCCAATAGAAGAATTCATCAGCAAGAAACATCCCCAAGTAAGGCTATGAGAGATTGATACATATTCCAATTACATCTATATCTACATTCATGCATGTACACTTTACTAAGTAAAGTAGCATGTCTTGTAATCTTGTAAAATAGTCTGTCTAGGTTGAAGTATGAAAAAATTATGTACTATTTCTCAATTTCCTTCAGGAAGTCTAACTTAAATATAATTTTTCTAAGAATAACATGGTTATCTATATCATGCCAACACCTTCCTAGACTTCAAGTTATTTTTACTGCAGAACTAGATCAGCGTTGTGGTTAGGAAGGAATATTATGCAGATTGCCTGGGTTTGAATCCTAGCTCACCAGATGACTTTGGACAAGTAACTTAAACTCCTTAAGACTCAGTTAACTCACTTTCAAAACAGAATTAAATAATGTCAATTCATAGTATTGATATGAGGATTAACATGAAGAAATTAGGTGTGTCTGGCACACAGCATTAACAAATTTTAGTTATTTTTAACAATAATTCATTGTTATTTTTATGCCATATGCCAATAAATTCCCAAAGACCTGGCAAGAAAAACATTGAAACTATGTTTTACTGTGCCTAGCACATTTTTGTTGATGCATGTGTAATATATACATAAATGCACGAAAAATGTACAGAGACCCATGTCCACATATACTTCTATATTTTCCATCCCTTAAAGCAGGCATCTGATGAGAAAATAAAGTCATACCCAGAGAAGACAGGTAGTTCTCATCTTCCAATGTGCTGTTTGGCTAACAATCCATCATTGCATTCATCTGGCAGTGTTTCAAAACATATCCCAAGCTGCAGAAGACTACTGAGCCAGAGGAGCACTGAGTCATAATTAGCTCAAGATTAAAGTTCACCAAGGAATGGATTCAAATTCAATTTAACACAAAAAGGCTTTAGAAGGAGGGATCATTGTGTTGAGATCTCAATGAAGCAAGCTTGCATTCTTGATTATTGGAAACTTCTTGATAAAGAATCTCCCTAGATCCTTAAATGCTTTGTGCAGCTGGGGTTTGAGGTCATACTTTTCACTCCACTTGGTGTGGGAAAGAGAGTTGGCACATGCTTGTCTTGATCTACATGTAGCCCCAAAGGATTCTCAAAGAAAGAACAAAAGCAGACAGAATTGCCTTGCAAGAAATGTTTCTCAACAATAAATTTCAGAAACCAGTGCTATATCTGGGAGGAGAACATTTCAAATACAAGTTGAATGATAAACCCCACTGGTCAGGGACAGAAAGTCTTATCAAAGGTCTAAAAAAAGCTTTATGTTATCCAAAGTTTAACAAAAGCCTACACATAAAGACTTTTATCGTAATGTTATACACACTTATACATATATACACACACATATCTCTATACATATATACCTATATAAGTACATGCATATACTGAGTATATGTGTGTTTGTGTGTGTGGGTGTATGTGTATATATATATATAAAATAGAGTATGTGTATATATATGCATATATATAAATAAAATAGTGGAGAATGTTCCATATATCCCAATAAGGGGTCAGTACATATGAAATGAATACGAATTATGTTCTTATGTAATACAGAAGAGAAAAAGAAACCCATTAAGATAGCTAGAGTAATACAAATCTGTGTGCTTCCATATCATTTTAACTATAACCAAAGTGTGGGTTGAGGAGGAAGTTAAACCATAAATTAAATAATTGTTTAGAATTACATTCCTCCCAAATTTTTGCATCACCCCACTCTTGCATTAGGAGAGACAATAAGAGTAGATTATTAAAATGGTAATACTCTTAATGTTTTATAGATTGACATTTATGATGCCCAAGAGCTTAAAGAAATGTTAGTGTCACCTTGCATTTAAGTTACCCTCAGACTTTATTTATAATACTCCAGGATTACTCCTTTGCAGCTAAGGATAAATATTTGAAGAAGTAGGAAGTTTGACACAGAGATTAGGCATAAATGAATACAATGGTACTAAAATGGCAGAGATGTGGATTTAGAAAAGCTTGCATCCATACAAGAACAAAAATCTTTAAATTCCAGTTCTATCTTCACATGGACCTTGTCAATAATGTTCATTGAACTGAAAAAATTGAGAAGCTGGAAGAATAAAAGACTAATTTGCCAATGTAGTTTGCTAACATTCCGTAAAAGAAGACGGACAAAGTTTTAAAATATTAAGTGAACTTGTTTTAATCACTGATGGGAACAAGAGAACTGCATGGCCAAATCTAGTTTTGAAAAATTGGAATAAAAACATGTTTTAGGTTATTTTCATCAGATGTGAGGTTTTACTTGAATTTGCTCTTTGTTTTTATATGTTATAGCTCAGATGTCTGTGGTAGGTTCCATTCTCCAATTTGGTATATATATATATCCCATATATTGGATCTGTAGTAATAATTTAGTGCCAGGAATTGCTTTAGGCTTTTCAGGAATTAACTGTTCCAATGGTGTGCCCTTGGAAAATTACAAATCAAAGCATGGGCACTAACTGAATCAATATAATTGCCCTCTATTTGGTGTGGGCTTGTGTGTTGAAAAAATATATAATCCTAACAAAAGTAGATGTTTTGGGGACTAATAGAGGCACAATAAGAGAGATCAGACTCTCTTTGCAAGGTCAATTAGAGACTACTTGTGCAATTTCCCTCCTGTCTAATGGCCTTAATATAACCACATATTCTTATTATTGCTCGAAAGTTATTGAACATATGTAATTGGTGTATCTGCCTTTGTGGGTCCCTTCAATATTTCTGTTCAAGGCAGCTGCACTTGAAGCTTAAGGGTTTGCAGCTGTTGGAAGCTATATCAGGAACGTGAGGGTTTGGCACTCATTTTCATAGTTCCTACTGTGTAGAAGTTTGGCAAGAACTGTGGAAAGGGTATGGTGACTTAAAGAATGTTTGTAAAACTTTCCCCCATCATTGTGGTTCTGAGCACATAAGGTCTGGAGTTGGAGAATATAAGGGTGGTTATTTTGATTGGGGCATTTGGGTTCCATTTATACAATTAACCGTAAGGGCAAAACATTCTGAGATTCTGCTTAAATTTCATTTTTTCCTTGATAAGTACAGTAAAAAGAATTCCGTGAAGTAGAGCTCAACGGTATGTCATTTTCTCAGTTCCAAAAACAATTTTCAAAGCTTTAACATGATCATTCATATATGTAACATCTTTAAGGAACATATTAATGATGGTAATCCTAAAAAATTTTTCAAGCTCATAAAACTATTTTATTCACATACATTGGGGGAAAAATTATAATCCTCAAATCATCACATAGAATATTTGAAGTCACTTTAGAAATAAACCAGTCATGGAGGATTAAAAAACATTACTTTAGAAAGAAAATTTAATGAATTTTAGCTTTGCCCAAAAAGGATATTTTGTAAAATTACCATACTGTGATGTAGTGATATTTATGACAAGATTATTTAGTTCCTATAAAGAAAAAGAAATAGTTAATATATTTTTACAATTTCTGAAAATGTGATTATTATAAACTATGATTCTCAATGCTTGTAAGAGGAAATTTGAGAAGGTGACATTTTCCTGGGTAGATTTTAAAATAATATGTTAGAAGAGATTAATAATTCAAAGGTATCTCTATTTCTTGATTGATCATAGCATGTAATTAAAAGATATTTTTCAACTCTAGTAATTTTGAATTCAGTTTAGCCATAGAATCACACTAAATTCAGAATGAATTTATCTAGATGGATATAGATATAAATACTTTGAGAATATTCGTGTCAGGTTAGCTATGCTATTAATCAATTTGTAATTGTTTCAACATTTCTGATGAAAATGCATCAAAAGGCTTAGTGTGGTGGCTCACGCCTGTAATCCCAGCACTTCGGGAGGCTGAGGCAGGTGGATCACCTGAGGTCAGGAGTTCGAGACCAGCCTGGCCAACATGATGAAACACCATCTCTACTAAAAATACAAAATATTAGCTGGGAGTAGTGGTGTATGCCTGTAATTCCAGCTACTCAGGAGGCTGGGGCAGGAGAATCACTTGAACCCAGGAGGCAGAGGTTGCAGTGAGCCTAGATCACACCACTTGCACTCCAGCCTGGGCAATAAGAGCAAAACTCCATCTCGGAAAAAAAAATGCATCAAAATAACTATATGTACATCAAATACATCAAAGTATGCATATATACTTTTTAATATATATACTCTGATGCATTTATTTACATATTTGATAGATTTATATTTTTGGAGAAAATATTTACATTTCTCAGAGAAAATATAATGATGCATAAAAACAAAATAGTAATTAATAATAATCCTCCATAAAAATATTTGGAATGTGAAAGGGAAATTTCAATTCTTCTGATAGGATTAATCTTGGCGATGGTTATATTTCCATGTACAAATCAAAATAAAGAAAAACAGATAAATGAATTCCTCAAAATTAGCTTTTCAAGCATATCAGTGGAATAATTTAACAAGTAAAGTTTCTGCTACACTTCATGTAGACGTGATTTACCACAACATCAACCATATGGTATGCACATACTCTGTACTATCCCTTGTTCAGGCTGTTAGCATGAGAGTATATCCAACTAAGAAATTCATCTAGTACCATTTATTAAACATTTCTTTTGTGTGAAATATTGGAGATTCAAATATTGTTTTCGAGTTGTTCTCTGTATGTTTGTTTTATCATCTTCAAAGAATATTTCAGGGTAAGATTAGTTTTGCCACCTTTTAGGAAATGTCATTAAACTCCAAGTCATTAAGATAATTTTTTTCTAAATTAAAAAGTAAATCACAAGCAAGTTGTCAACATTCTGATTCTTACACTAGTTCATAAATCTAGTTGTCTGAAACCTAGGAGTCATTATTTCCTCTGTATTCTTTTCCATCCCACATTCATTCCATCAGCAGGTCCTGTGAATAATACTTTCTGAGTAGTTCTTGATTCCCTCTTTGTCTCTATTTCTGCCCTGACAGTATCTATCTAAGCCTTCACCCTTCATCATCTCAAATCTGGGTGACTGAAATAGCCTCTTTATTATCACATTCACTGTAGTTGTCCTTTAATGTAGTCTCCACACTGCTTTCTGCTAAAGTGACTTTTAAATCTACAAATCCGGTCATGTTAGCTACGTATCCCAGCATGTTCCCCCTTTCAGACTTTGAAATCAGCAGTATGACTGCAGAGACCACCTTTTTAACTAAAAACTTCTGGTGCTGCTTTTAGGAGTTTATGCCCCTCACGCTTTAGAATCTTTGCCCACCCTGCCTTCTCCCCTCCAAATCAATTACTTTCTACTCATTCTTCACATGTCATCTCAACTCAGTGAAGCCTTTCCGAAATTATCAAGTCAGATTCATTTGTTCCTTGCCACTATAATATATGTTTTTTTTTTGTTGTTGTTTTTTTTTAATGGAGTTTAGCCCTTGTTGCCCAGGCAAGAGTGCAATGGCATGATCTTGTCTCACTGCAACCTTTGCCTCCCGGATTCAAGCGATTCTCCTGCCTCAGCCTCCTGAGTAGCTGGGATTACAGGCATGCACCACCATGCCTGGATAATTTGGTATTTTTAGTAGAAATGGGGTTTCTCCATGTTGGTGATGCTGGTCTCAAACTCCTGACCTCAGGTGATCTGCCTGCCTTGGCCTCCCGAAGTCCTGGGATTACAGGTGTGAGCCACCATGCTTGCCACTATAGAATTTTTTTACTTTACTATTAAAGGTTACAATCATATTTTTGTGATTGTTTAACATCTACACGATGAAGGTCATGAACACAAGAATCTCTATGTTCAAATGAATTAAATGAAAATTGAGATTAAAAATAATTCAGAAGGAATATAGGCCTTCAAATTATATTTTTCAAGTAAATGAACATTTCAGGGAAAATAAGAGGTCTACAAATGCAGGAATAAGGAGAACCTTATGCACGTGTGCATGCGCGTGAGTGTGGACGTGTTTTTCAATAGACTTGCTTCAGTTGTAAATTTTCCACATCTCTTGAACAAACACACTATTTACTACGGTTGGCAATTATGTGTATAAATAATTAGTTGCTAATATTATTCTTAAAATTGAGGAATAAACATTGAGTTATGAGAATGCAAAAGAAGAAAATAATAATTCTACCTGTAGACAGTGGGTAAGGAATTATAGAGATGAGGGATTTTGTGCCAGGCCTTGAATGGTGACAAAAATTTCAGGAAGCGCATGAATGGCGAAGAACACTATAGGCAGTGCAAACTATGTGAGCAAAATTATGGCCTCCTGATTGTGCTTAGTGTATTTTTGAAATTTTAAGCAGCTACTTATGAGTGAATAATACAAATAACAAGTATTTAATGAGCATTTACCAAGTATGCTTTGAAATGTACACTTTCACTTAATTCTCACAAGCATATCATGTATGCACTGCTGTTACCAATAAAATTCATACACCAGAGTGTTCCAAATGCTCAATCTAAGCATTAGAGCATTTCAGTAAAATTTGCATGAATGAATAGCAAAGGAATAAATATATCTGAACTCAGACGCCCACAAACTTGACTACCAAATTATACTTACTCTTGAGGAATAGAGGCAGAAAGGGGTGAAACTGGAATTATAAATGGTAGTTGAATTGTGAGTGTATTGGATTCCATGTATAGGAGTTTAAACTTTGTCCTGTTGGCAACTGAAAACAATGGAAAGTCTAATCATAGGGTGATTATAATCCAATATAATTTTTTGAAAGATTTGTAGGGTGGACCATATGGGAAATTAATGAATGCAAATTGATTAAATTGCCTATGACTGCATTAAATTGCATATAACTGAGCTAGGCAGCTAGAAAACTTAAAGGTAATTTAATTCAGCCAGTTTCTAAAACTAAATACTGAGTGATTATGGAATCCTGCTTCAAATTCTGCCAAATGCTGACTCTCTAAGGGAAAAGTGTCTAGTGAGGGTAAAACGGCTTTGAGAAATAGCTGAGGTGCTATGAGACAGCCAAGTGGAGATGTCAATATAAAATTAGCAATATGGATGGGGAGAGGAGGTCTAACTCATGATACAAATAGAAAAATTGTGGCTGGGCGCAGGGGCTCACTCCTGTAATCTCAGCACTTTGGAAGGCGGAGGGGAGAGGAGAGGATCACTTGAGCTCAGGAGTTTAAAACAAGCCTGAGGCTCTTTTCCTTTCTCCGCCATCGTGGTGTGTTCTTGCCTCCACTTCTCGCCATGTCTTCTCACAAGACTTTCAGGATTAAGCGATTCCTGGCCAAGAAACAAAAGCAAAACCGTCCCATTCCCCTGTGGATTCGGATGAAAACTGGAAATAAAATAAGGTACAACTCCAAAAGGAGACATTGGAGAAGAACCAAGCTGGGTCTATAAGGAATTGCACATGAGATGGCACATATATTTGTGCTGTCTGAAGGTCACGATCACATTACCATATCAAACTGAAACTGTCACCACTCTCTGGAGAGTTCGACGTATTTTCCTCTCTGAACCTATTATGAATGTGTTGGTTGGCTAGGTCCAGTAATAAATATGTGAGGCCTTTCATTTCAAAAAATAAATAAATAAATAAATAAAACAAGCCTGAGGAACATAATAAGACTTCATTTCTATGAAAAACAAAACAAAACAAGCAAACAAAAAAATAGTCACATGTAGTGACATGCACCTGTATTCCTAGCTACTCAGGAGGCTGAGATGGGAGGATCACTTGATCCCAGGAGATTGAGGCTTT
Source organism: Theropithecus gelada (assembly GCF_003255815.1). Classification (NCBI taxonomy): domain Eukaryota; kingdom Metazoa; phylum Chordata; class Mammalia; order Primates; family Cercopithecidae; genus Theropithecus; species Theropithecus gelada. The sequence goes on along the minus strand of NC_037670.1, from coordinate 119,729,807 downwards.
GCAGTGAGCTATTATCACGCTGCTGCACTCCAGTCTGGGCAATTGAGTGACACCTTGTCTCAGGAAAAAAAAAAAAAAAAGAAAATTTGTAATATTCGTATAGACATTATTTAAAGAAGGAAGTAATTTGACTTTACAAAAATACATTAATACTTATGCAAAATATTTATTATATCAGAATATGGTTATTCCTGGCACTGCAATTCATTCAAATGGAAATGTTTGTCCATACACTCAGTATAGATTTTTTTGACAATACTTTCAATATTATGAAGATAAACATTAGTGTTTCCAGCTAATGTTGCATAACAAGCAAGGGCCAGATTTACCCTTCCATTTAAACAAACAGAAAAACAAACACAAAATACACACACACAAAAATGGTCGACAGGCATTAAACAAAAGGTAGAGCAAAACTGTGATCTCTCAGAGAAGAGCAATTAATAAGGTGAGCCTTACAATTGCACCAACGTGTTTCTGGGGAGTGGTATCCAGAGGGCAGTGCAGAGAAAGGGAGAAGACTCAAGAATTGAACAAAATTTTTACTGACTTGAGGATAGAAAACTAAGTTCCAAAAGGCCAATGCAGTTAGACTTTGATGGTTAGAGTCATGGAAAAGAGAGAGAGGCACAGGGCAAGAGAGAGGCCTCTGTCTGTTTGCCGTGTGCTCTGTCCTCAAGTCTTTAACTGACCACTGATCTACTCAGGTGTGAGAGTAGACTACAAAGGGAAGGAGAAAGAACTATTTTAAAAAGGAATAGGCAGAAAAATATCTGGAGCTCAAGGATTACAGTTCATGCTTCCATTAGTTAGAGTGGGAAGCCTTCTGAGCACATGAAGAGTTAAGTAGAATCCTTAGATTTATTCAAAATTTAAAACATCACTTTGAGAAACACTGTTAGGGAAACAATAAGGCAAGGCATACACTGAAATAAAATATTTTCAAAACACACACTGGAAAAACACTTTTACCCAGAATACGTAAAGAACATCTACAACTCATTAATAATAATACTATTTAAACAATGTCTGAAATATTTACATAGACACTATACCAAACAATAAACAGGTATACCTCAGAAATATTGAGGGTTCAGTTCCAAACCACTGCAATAGAGCAAATATCTCAATAAAGCATGCCACAGGAGTTTATTGATTTCCCAGTGCATATAAAAGTTATGTTTACACTATACATAAAATGCTAGCAATCATTTGAGCCTTAAGTGAGTCATAATCTTTTTGTTGGTAGGAGATCTTGCCTCGATGTTGACAGCTGCTGACTCATTAAGGTGGTGGTTGCTAAAGGTTGAGATGACTGGAGAAGATACTGAAAATAAAAAAATAAAATTTGCCACATTGATTGGCTCTTCCTTTCACAAGAAAACTTCTCTGTACCATGCGAAGCTGTTTGATAGTGATTTACACACAGTAGAACTTCTTTCAAAATTGGAGTCAATCCTTTCAAATCCTGCCACTACTTTAGCAACTAAGTATATGTAATATTCTAAATCCTTTGTCATTTTTACAGTGATCACAACATTGTCACCAGGAGGAGATTTATACTCAAGAAATCACTTTGTTATACACCCATAAGAAGCAACTCCTTATCCATTGGAGTTGTAACATGAGATTGCAATAATTTAGACAGAACTTCAGGCTCTGCTTCTAATTCTAGTTCTCTTGTTATTTGTGCCACATACGCCATGACTTGCTCCATGGAAGTCTTCAACACTTCAAAGTGATCCATGAGGGTTGGCATCAACCTCTTCCAAACTCCTGCCAATGATATTTTAACTTTCTCCCATGAACTACAAATGTTCTTAATGACATGTAAAACGGTGAAGGCTTTCTAAGCCAGGCATTGACATTTCTCCAGCTATTAAAGCCCTAGGCAACTTCTTCCATTAGACAGCTGTCTCATCTGCACTGAAAATCTGTTGTTTAGTGTAGTTACTTTTGCCAATGATCTTAGCTAGACATGGATAACTTGCTGCAGCTTTTACATCAGCACTTGCTGCTTCACCTTATACTTGTAAGTGATGGAGATTGGATCTTTTCTGAAACCTCGTGAACCAACCTCTACTAGCTTTAAACGTTTCTTCTTCAGCCTCCTCATCTCTCTCAGCCTTTATAGAATTGAAGAGAGTGAGAGCCTTGCTCTGGATTAGGATCTGGTTTAAGGAATGTTGTGGCTGGTTTGATCTTCTATCCAGACCACTAAAAATGTCTCTTTATTAGCAATAAGTCTGTGTTGCTTTCTTATCATTTGTGTATTCTCTAGAGTAGCACTTTTAATTCCTTCCAGAACTTTTAATTTGCATTCACAACTTGGCTAACGGCTTGGTGCAAGAGGCCTTGCTTTTGGCCTATCTTAGCTTTTTAAATTATTTATAGCTTTTTATTTTAAGTGAAAGATATGTGACTCTTCTCCCACTTGAACACTTAGAGGCCATCGTTGAGCTACTAATTGGCCTAATATCAATACTGTTGTGTCTCAGGAAATAAGGAGGTCTGAGGAAAAGGGCACACATCAACAAACGGCTGGTCAGTGGAGCAGTCAGAACACACCAACATTTATCTATTAACTTTGCTGTCTTACATGGGCATAGTTTGTGATGTCCCAAAACAACTATAATAGTAACATCAAAGATAACTAATCACAGATCAACATAACTATAATAATAGGGAAAAACTTTAAAATAATGCAAGAATTACCAAAGTGTGACACAGAGACATGAAGTGAGCACATGGTGTTGGGAAAACGATGCCAACTATTGCTTAACGCAGGGTTGCCAGAAACCTTTGGTTTGTTAAAAAAAAAAAAAAAAAAAATTATCTGCCATTTGCATAAAGTAAAGAACAATAAAAGGAATTATTTCCATATAGCAATGGCAAATAAGCACATGAAAAGAAGCTCACCATCATTAGTCATGAGAGAAATAAAAATGAAAACAAAATGAGCTATAATACAATACGGATAACACTAAAATGCTAATAACATCAAGTGTTAATGAAGATGTTAAATTTACCTATATTATTTGTGAAAATACAAAATTGTATGACTGCTTTGGAAAACAAGTCAGCAGTTTCTCATAAAGGTAAACACAGATTGTCTCATACCCAGGGAATCGCAGTGCTAGATATTTATCCAAAAGAAATGAAAACATGCATTTCCACAAAGACTTACTCAACTTTATTCTTAATAAACAAAAAAGGCAGCTTTATTCTTAGTAGGGAATTACTAAAAAACAAAACAAATTTCCAACAACTGATGAATAAATGAATAAATTATGGTGTATTCATAAAATGAAGCACTACTTAGCAATAATAAAAACAGCTTACATGCAACAAGAATGATTCTTCAAAGTTTGTGTGTGTGTGTGTGTGTGTGTGTGTGTGTGTGTGTGTGACAAGAGAGTCTCGCTCTTTTGCCAGGCTGGAGTGCAATGGCATGATCTCAGCTCATTGCAACCTCCTCCTACAGGGTTCAAGTGATCTCCTGCCTCAGCCTGCTGAGCAGCTGGAACTACAGGCACGTGCCACCACTAGCTAATTTTTGTATTTTTAGTAGAGACGGGGTTTCACCACGTTGGCCAGGATGGTCTCGATCTCTTGACCTTGTGATCTGCCCACCTCGACCTCCCAAAGTGCCGGGATTACAGGTGTGAGCCACTGTGCCTGGCTCTTCAAAGCTTTTTTTAAGTAAAAGAAGCCAGCTACAACAGAATATATTCTCTATAATCCCATTCTTATGACGTTCTAGAGAATGCAAAGCTTTAGATTCATACAGCAGATGAATGGTGATCAGTAGCCAGAGATGAGATGAGGAAAGTGACTGCAAAAGGTATAAGGCAACTTTCAGAGTGATGGACATGTTCTAGAACATGATTGTATAGGCGCATAGATGATTATCTAAACCCGTCAAAACTCATTAAATTGTACATTTGAAGTTGATAAATTGTATTATATGATTAAAATATTAATGCGAGTGTTGATTAGTAGAGAGGTTGTGTGGGGGGCCAGGGAATATATGGGGATTCTGCATTTTCTGCTCAATTTCACTGTGAACATAAAAGTACTCCAAAAAATGTCTGTTTTTAAAAAGTCAATAAGAAACGCTGCTGAAAATTAAACTTCACTTATTAAAAAAATTAATGTGGCTTTGCTAAAATCTTAATACCTTAATATTATAAAGGAAATAGATAAATAGCATTTATAGGATTTTTAATTAATTATTGTTTTAGTAGAAATCTTATATATGAGAAAATACTAAATATTTATTAATATGTAGCCAAAGTTAAGATTAGTTTTCCCTCAGTAGATTACAAAATATAAACTCTCTTAGCATTAGCTAACATTTCTGTTTACCTTTTTGGTTTGGGAAACTATTTTTGTAAAAATTATTATTTAGTATTTCTGAAGGTATGTTCTAAAATTTTTAATTGATTATTTTTTTCAGAAGAGAAACAATCATTAAAACATCACAAGGAATCTAGTAGTTACAGTGCTGGGTAACAGCCAGACCCCTAAAGTACATACTGTATGTTTCCATTTACATGAATTTCAAGAAAAAGACAAAATATAGTAATAAAAGTCAGAATGTTGGTTCTATTTTTGGGGCTAGTGTCTGGAGATTGGCATGAAAGAATCTCTGGGGTTTCCATAAATGTTCTGTATTTTGGCCAGGTGCAGTAGCTCACGTCTGTAATCCCAGCACTTTGGGAGTCCAAGGCAGGCTGATCACGAGGTCAGGAGTTTGAGACCATCCTGGCCAACATGGTGAAACCCCGTCTCTACTAAAAAAAACAAAAATTAGCCGGGCGTGGTGGCAGGTGCCTGTGATCCCAGCTACTCAGGAGACTGAGGCAGGAGAATCGCTTGAAACCGGGAGGCGGAGGTTGCAGTGAGCCAACACCGCCTCGCCGCACTCCAGCCCGGGCAAGGGAGTGAGACTCCATCTCAAAAAAAAAAAAAACCAAAAAGTTCTATATTTTTATTTCAATAGTGGTTACTTGGATATGTGTGTGTGTACATGTGTGAGTTTCGAGTTGTGTAATTCAAGTTGTGTAAGAATAGTTCACTTAGTCCATGTATTTTGTACTTAATTTTTGAAGCACTTTTTTCTGTATGGGAGTTACATGATCTATTCATTTTTTTTGTCTGAAAATCTATTAATTGCCCCTGGCTTCTTGTTCTTCATTTCTTCCCTTGGTAATACACTTCCATGTACCTCATGGCTTTAACTCTTCTTCTTTTTTCCTCCCTCCAATCCTTTCATCTTTCTTTCCTCTCTCCTATCTTTTCCTTAACAAATATTTTGGAAAACCTGCAATATCCTCAAATATGGTAGGTACTAGGGATTCAAATGAATTGCTGAAATGGGTATTGTCCTGCTCTCATGGAGATTAAATTCTAGGAAAAGCGACTTAATAGTTTTCAGAAAATTCAAATAAATTGAGAAATGATAAATTGTGCTAAAGGCATATAATGTCAGGTTGTGAGCAAGGCAGTAAGTTCACAGATGGTTTTCCTGAATAAGCAAGCATAGGTGGATGAAGAAGGGGGGAAGACATTGGCTGCATAGTACATATGGACAGACTCTGTGACCAGAGGAAAGCATCAATATAAAAGAAAAATGTTCTCCTCACTTCAACTGGCTTCACCAAAACAGTACTCTCTCTGTTTATCTATGGCCTCTCTATAAATTATTCCAACTGTATAGTTTTCAAACCTAATCTTAACTGATAACAATATTAAACCCTATTGTTATCTTGTCTTAGAATAAGTTATAGGTCTTTTTTCCACTTTTTCAGTATAATCTCTAGACCTTTTCATATATATCTGTGACTTCAATGAATAAGTCTTCAAAGATTTGTCCTAATTCTAACTCTAGCCCAGATTTTCCCTTTGCACCCCAGATTTATATATCTGTCTGCCTTCTTGACATCTCCAGGGTATATAAATATATCCAAATTGGAAAAAACATCCTCTCTGCCCCAAATTCCCCCAAATTGACCTAGTTACTAGTGTTCCCTATTTTGGCATCACGTCTATTCTGACACAAAGCCAGAAACCTAAAATTTAACCTGGACATCTCTTTATTCTTGTGTTCCACATCAGTATATATTTCCATGACATTTCAGATAACCTCTATTGTTTAGATTGATTAAATGTTTCTCATACCAATTCATATTTCTTATTTTTATTTTCATTATTTTTGTTCATTCTACATCTCCTCCTTTATTGTGCCCCAACACACTTCCCAATAACTTCTCATGGTGCCTGATACGTGATAGGGCCTGGTTAGGTACTTTGCAGGGGCTAGGGAATGTCTTAGTCATTTCTTTTTAATTGCATATAAAGCAGAAAATTTTCACTGAAACATAGTACGTTTATAATATTTCTAATTGAATAAAAGTTGTATATGTTTAGTAAGTTCATTTTTATTAAAACTGATTTATTTATACAATTTGACATGCATTCTGTGGAAATGATAGGCCAATGACCCAAATTACATCTGCACAGATATTGTTACCGGGGTAATTGCATTCCATATTTTCTTATATGTGAAGATGTGTTTACTAGTAAAAATGGATATATTCATCTTTGTTCCTCATTTACCTTGTTTAAAAATACAATGTCTGCTAAATAACACATTAACTTTTAAACGTATAATTCTTAGAAAGCATCATTAATGCTGCTTAAACTGAAGAGTGATTACAGCACAACTATCTCAACAAACAGCTAAGTCCTTAAATACTATATGGTTGCTATTTTATTTTCATAACTTGCACTTCTGAATTGTCTTTATCTCTCATTTATTATTTCCAAAGGTTATTTATGTAACCTTTGAAACATAGTTAATATGATTGGTCCTGACACTTGGTGTCCTTGAAGAGTTGCTTGTGATTGAAAAGTGTAAAAATAAGGTGAGTTGTGTATAGTTTGTGATTCTCCTTGAAGATTAGGTTATTTTCAATATGGACTACGACGAGTATAAATACAAAGTTATATAAACTTAGGGAAACACAAATGCATGCAGATGTACACATGCATACACTCACACACACTCCAAAATAACACGCTGGAACATGTTTTTGAGACACACATCAGAAGCTTGTAGAGGGCAAAAATTCATTCATAGTGCTTATGTAAAGTCAATGCCCACATTTCTAATGAGTTAGGTGGCTCTCAGTACTCCTTCCCATCTTTCCCATCATAACACCCTTTTCCTCATTTACAGGTGGACTTGAGGGTTTGCTTGGTTTCCTCCAGGGATGTCACACCTTACGTAAACCTTTGAAAAACAATGACTACAATTTGTTTTTACCAAATATTATATTAGAATTTCAGGGCTTTTTGATCTTTAACTCAACATGATAACTTTTGCTTCCCTATTCTAGAAAATGTAAACAGTATTTTGAAAATTTGACCATCCATATGGCAAAGGATTCATAACCAGAATATATAAGGAGCTTAAAACATTCAATATGAAAAAAATCAGATAATCAAATTCAAAAATGGATAAAGATCTGAATAAACATTTTTCAAAAGAAGATATAAAAATGGTAAATGTGCATATGAAAAGGTACTCAACATTATTGATCATCAGAGAAATGAAAATCATAACTAAAATGAGGTATCATCTTACTCTAATTAAAATGACTATCCAAAAGGCTGGTAATAAAAAATGTCAGCAAAGATGTGGAGTAAAGGGAACCCTTGTACACTGTTGGTGGGAATGTAAATTAGTACAGCCACTACGGAGTACAACATTATGGAGGTTCCTTAAAAAACTAAAAATAGAACTACTGTATGATCCAACAATCCCACTGTGAGGTATATACCTGAAAGAAAGGAAATCAGTATATCAAAGGGATATTTGTATTCCCTTGTTTATTGAAGCACTATTCATAGCAGCTAAGGTTTGCAATCAATCTAATTGCTCATCATCAGATGAATAGATAAAGAAAAGGTAGTATATATGCACAATGTACTATGCAGCCCTAAAAAAAAAAAAAAGGTGAGATCTTGTCATTTGAAGCAACATGGATGGAACTGGAGGACGTTTTGTTAAGTGAAATAAGCCAGGCACAGAAAGACAAACTTTGCATGTTTTTACTCACTTGTAGGAGCTAAAAATTAAAACAATTGAGTAAAGAGTTAAAAAGTTGAATGACAGTTACCAGAGGCTGGAAAGGGTAGTGGAAAGTGGGAGAAGTGGGGATGGTTAATTGGCATAAAAATATGGTTAGATAATATGAATAAGATCTAGTATTCAATAGCACAACAGGGTGATTATGGTCAACTATAATTTATGATACATTTAAAAATAACAAAAAGTATATAATTGGAATGTTTATATCACAAAGAAAGGATAAATGCTTGAGGTCATAGACACCCCATTTACCTTGATGTGATTATTACACATTGTATTTTGTTATCAAAATATCTCATGTACCTGATAAGTATATGCACCTATGTACTCATAAAAATAAAAATAAAAATTAAATAAAAATGAAAATTTGTCTAAATTTTTAAAGTAGAACTCTTTCTAGAATGAAGCAATAAACTACTTGCCCATATAGTCAGTATAGTGAGGGCCAAGACTAAATATAAGCTGTGAAGCATCTTAAGGGCCGTGGAATGTCTCAGGTACTTGATTATGTAACATGGATACAGTGTAGGGGAAAAGAAAGACACAGTTTTTTAACAATATACTGTTGTATTCTAAAAAATTCCCAAACTGTTGGAAAGTAAGTAGATTGGAGTTAGACGGCCACATCAATTATTAATCATTCATTACATCCACAGCTATTTATTGAGATAAAATAAGCTGATCTGTCATGTATGAAAAGGTATGAATTAGAATGTTTGGATTGGTAAAGATAAGTATCAAATTCATCTATACTAACTATACACAGTCTCCCCTTGGTATCCATGAGGGATTGGTTCAGAACCTCCAAGGATAACAAAGTCCACAGAAGCTCAAGTCACAGTTATAAAACGGCATAACATTTGCATACAACTTATGCACATTCTCCCATATACTTTAAATAATCACTGCTTATAATACCTAATATAATGTAAATGTTATGTAAATAGTTGTTACATCATATTGTTTAGAAAATAATGACAAGAAAAATGTCTGTACAAGTTCAGTACAGACACAACCATCCAATTTTTTGATTCCTAAGTATTTTTGATTCATGATTGGTAGACTCCATGGATGCAGAACCCATGGATATGGAGGGCCACTTTACTGTCTCTCTATATTTTATATATTAATATATACACAAATATGTATACACATACACACATGTCTTCCTTTCTCTTTTAATATAATAGAGGTGTTTCTGAAATTGGGTTATTAATTTTAATGTTTCTCAGAATATCCTGAAATAAAAAAGGAATGTGAGCCAAAAATAACAAAATTTAACATAAGGGACTCTACTCTATGAAATAAATTATTTTTGGGTATTGTTTCCAGATGCATAATCTATTTTTGTGATCATAAATACCATATTTTATATAGCAGGTATAAAGATTCAGATGGGTAAAGCATAGTTCAATGTCTATGAGTAAATTAATATAAAATATGAAGAAAAAGTGTTTCATTTTCTTTGTCATATTACAATAGGCACAGACATGCCATGCTAATTTACAGAATCTGAAATCAAATTCTCAAATTTTCCTTTTATTCCATAGTACATTTTGGGGGGAGGATAAGGAAGCATTGGATAATCACAATGTTAAAATATGGTAAAATATAGAATCTAACATAAAAAGTAATTTTGTACATGAGCTTTTAGGTTTACATTTTTTGTCGATTTTATCTTCTATTTAAACTGTATGTTACATTACAAATACTGAAATTGCATCATTAAATCACATTTTTCTTCTTTCATATGTCAGTTACCTATTGAGAACAGATGTTATCTCTACACATTAATGCTTACTCTCAAGTCATATACTGTAAGCTTAATGTACTGAAAAAAGAGAGAAATAAAAATGTCATCATCTTTTAGCTGAAAATAAAGTTTCATCAAAATGATATTATAAACTTTTAAAATTAAAGCAAAAAATATAATGACCTAATAAGAAATCTACAGATTTCTTGGACATTAAGAGATATACTAAAAAGTATTGACAATGTATTTCCCTCAGTATGAAGTCTCTGCTTATTATCTGCTTGATCTACACAGTTAAGACAACTCAGACCAAATTTGTGTTCAATTCAAGTGATGTTAGTTTTCAAAGTGGTAAAATGGCTCTGCATTTACACTTAATAAAAAAGTCTTATTTTCTTTTTTATACAACAGATATGGTGGTTTCAAATAAAATTCACTAGTAATTGTAAGATGGTATATATTTGTATTATTTTTACCCATTCAATTTTTACCTACCCTTCCATTTCTTTTCCTATACCCCCACTCCCTTAAAATAAGCATTTTGAATAGCTTATTTTAAGAGAATTTTCAAAAGAAAAAAAATAGGTAGTTAAATAACAGTAAATAAGTGCTCTACTTTATGTTGTCATACACAATGGGTTTTATTCTGCCAAATACGGATAGAGAAAAAAATAGTACTGCAGAAATTTTTCTGCCTTTGGGGTGGGGGAAAGTACCTATTCTGTCAATTATTTCATGGTTTTTTTTTTTTTTTTTTTTTTTCATGATGGTCCAAGAAAGAAGAATTTAATGCCTTTTTAGAGGTGAATTATATATGTCATATTTTCTGAGTCCATGTGTTATGTATGCCCCACATGCAGAACAAATAGTTGTATAATTGGTGTTTTTAGGAACATGGAAGAGATAAGTATACTTAAAGTCACTAAATTCAGGTCATTTCTACAAAAAATGATATGAAAATATGGTATCATTCTTTATATTATAACAGATTTTATTCTACCAACTAAGTCATAAAATCAGTTTTTCTCCTACTGCAACTTCTTCAGAATGGAATACAGCATCTGCATACCAGACCTTCATGACTGGATGAGAACACAGATTATTTCCAGTTAAGATTCTCTGGGAAATTAAGTATACAGAATGGAATTCTCTAAATCAGAATGTTCACAATATGAGAGCAAAAACTGCTTTGACCAGAAACCAAGTCTCTAGTGTTTCACAAGTTTAGTTTAACAAAAACAAATCGGCTTTTGAAATCCTGAGCTCTGCTCAATTTCTCAGCTGTTTTGCAGCATACTATGATTTTATTCATTCAATAAACTAGAAATGAAGGCCATATTAAAGTACAGATATGCCTTTTCTCTGACCAAAATACATGTTCCTCCTCTAAGCCTTGGACTATCACTGTGATTTTTGTATTGCTTACAATGATACATCTATAATATGTTATAGACCCACAGAGTCTTTAGTTAGGTAGGAAAAATTCATCATCAACACAGGAAATACACAAACACACAATTGTATCCTTTAGTAAAATATCAACTGCACAGAGAAAGAAGAGTGCATTTCTTAAGCTCTAAATTTACATAACTAATATTGACAAGAGTGAGAAGAGGTTGATACTGTAATAATGGGATAATCAGAACCTACATAACTATTTTACAAAAAAGCCCCTAATTTATCAACTCAACAACTAACTTCTATATTAATCTCATCAGTAATTTCTCAGTCCAATCTATTTTTATAATCTGATCAAGGGCCCGTATCATATTGTTCCACTTGGAAAAAACTCTGTTTGCTCAATTCGGACAATCAAACCTAAGGAGAAAATTGAAGGAAGTTAAAAAATATATAAGCCCAAGTTAATGTTGTAATAAAAGACCAAGAAGAAAATATCTATCTGTAAGTGCTTGAGAATGTAATTTCTTAACACATATTCCTTGGCCAATAAAATGTGAATGAGCATATTGAACTGATGAGCCCATGGCCTTCATAATGCTATTCTTGGAAATAAATGGAAATATCCTATACTTAAAGGAAGTATCTTGGAAAAATTCTACAGAAACTGCTTTAACAAGAAATAGAAATGTTATACTAATCTTTGCTACATGTCTAACTCATGAATTGTATTCTACAGACTTCATTTATCCATCGTGCACAATAAATGGTATAGATATTTGAATATTAAAAGTATTGTTTTCCTTCTGAAAATTATTTTAGTGTTTTATTTTGAAAATTAATTTCACATTTTTTGAAAATAACATTAACGGGTAGGGATTTGGATTATATTAATATTATAGTATATACAACACATAGATTTTAATTTTCCCTTATTAAAAGGTAATTTAGGGGTTATGACAGCTAATTATTTATTATAACTCAATGCAAATTAATTTTACTTCTTTTAAAGTATATCCAATAATGAAATCCAAAATTACACTTCATTAATTCACTCGAATTTCAAGAGTATAAATAGCACTCTACTTTTTAACCTATTGTATATTATAAGAAAATGGTGTGGACCTTACAAGTTAAATTTACCTGTATATTTAAATATCAAAGATTCTGAAATTTGTTTCTTTAATTAAAAGCAGTGATTTAGTAGTGGCCTATCAAATAAATAAAAATTGAATTCCATAAAGTAAAACTGAATCATTATGAAATCCAAACCTTTACAACATGCATTTTAATAAGAAAATATGCAGTTTGAAAAGTCTGTGATTTTTTGTTTGTTTGATATAAAGTAAACTTAGTGCACGCTAGAAGTCTATAAAAGAATTTCAATTAGGTCATTAAATTTTAACAATTATTTTTGAATTGTCCTCCCTTTAAGTAAATATAAATATACCTCCATTTAAGTAAATATGAATATAAATACAGAAAAAAAATACAATGATATGAATCGTGGTTTAAAAATGATAAAATAATTTAGTTTTGATAAGCCTGTACAATGACATTTAGGTTTTTACTATTTTGAAAATATGCTAGGTTCTAAAATTCCACTTATACATGATGTGCTACAAGTTAAAAAAAGAAAAGTTGCTAGGCAACCTTTAATGACCACGCAAAGCAGCTATAGTGTCAATATTGATTAAGTCTGTCTGAGAACCACACACACTAAATAATTTAGCATCTTTTTCTGTAATTTATGTTGATAAACTAATTTCTAAACAGACAAACAACTTCAAAATCCTTGCTTTGCTAGATCTGGAAGGTGTTACATTTAAGCAGATTATAGTTTTAAAAGTATTAGTACATTTTTTATTTACCCAACGCCTTGCAGCATGTCAAGATTATATTATATTATACAATCTATTACACAGGTTGCTGCTAATGTGCATAGTATTCATAAATTAGCTCAATGTCAAAGGGGAATAGAGTAAACCATGTATTTTGGCCAGCTATCCCTACTAACAGCAATTTTTAAAAATCTGCCATTTTTTAATTTTTTTGAGATGGTGTCCCGCTGTGTCACCCAGGCTGGAGTGCAATGGCATGACCTTGGCTCACTGCAATCTCTGCCCCCGACAGGTTCAAGTGAAAAGTCTACAAATTTAAACAACACTGTACAAATCTATTTTCAGTAATTAAAATTTAACTTAAAATTTAAAATGTACAACTAAAAATGTTATTTTAAACACTATACTATCAAGAATTCAAAATTAGTTTAATATTCGATTTTCTATTTTTTTCTGTTGAATACTTGAAATTGTTTTGCAACTTCAAATGCTTATTATAAATTTTATTGTGAGAGATACAATTTTAACAGACTTCATTGACCTTGGGAAAAATAATCTTGTTTTCTCAGTTTCCAGAAGGGAACCACAATGACTGAGTTTCACTTGAGATTCTGATCCAAAGCAGAGAGAGTCAACCAGGAACACGGTCTTATGAAGTGCTAAGAAGTACAGCTAACAAACTTCAATCACTTTTAAGATTTGTAAGATTTATATTGAATGGAAGAAATCATGCAAAATAGAAACTGGTGATTATAATATTCCTGAACAAGGAAAATAAATAAATAAAGGAAAAATAAGAAAACTGAAATAAAAATGGAAAACGGAAAGCTATTGCATGGTAGAGGAAATTCTACTACTCAGCTATGGAGCAATGTTTATAATGCAAATAAATATATCTATCCTTATCGAGCATGGGAGTTACATTTTCTAAATATGAAGCAATAATCCATTGAAATAAAATGGATACATGGACACCATTAGGGAGAAGGAGTAATATAAAATAAGAGTCAAGGGAAGACTCTTAATTAGTAATGATACCCTAATTACAATGAATCTTATGACACAGAGAAGGAACTTAAGCCTTCTGGAAAAGTGCATTGAACAAGGGAAATTTTAAAAGTCTATTGCTAACTCATATAAATACTAATGACATCATCAAAAGGGTCAGAGAAGCATCTTTATGGGTAGGCCAGGGAAGTTAACTGAAGGACTCTGTGGAGGAGATGGTGTCCTTCATTTTCATTACCTCCTGTGTAAAGGATCCTAGAAGAGAGAACTGCAGGGTGGACTTGGCTCTAGGCTCTCTCTTATTCTATTTCTATGGTAGTTTTACAAATTCTTGGAAACAGATTATAGCTTTCAGTTGTTTTTCTTTGGTTTTAAAAATTACTCTAAGTATAGATATTAATGTTGTGCGTATAGTTTTGTATGGTATATTTAGTGGTTAAGAAACAGAGGTCTGAAGACAATCTCTCTAAGATAAGCAGTCTTCCTTCATGACTAAATAATTGGATGACCTTGGCCAGTTGTGGTGGCTCACAACTGTTGTAAACTTGAGAAAAGGAGTTTGAGACCAATCTGGGCAATGTACTGAAACCCCCACGCTAAATAAATAAATAAATAAATACATAACCTTGAATAAATTCTTAATTTCTCCCAGATTCAGTTACCGTACTTATAAAGTAGCAAAAATAACAGTACCAACATCAGAGTGGTGTTGAGATAATTAAAGGTAATAATTCTCAATTTCAACCATACAATAAATGTTCAATGATTGTTAATTTTATTATCATTATTCAGGGTTTTTATAGTTTCATCGCCAATATTGGAAGACATTTTTGAAAACTTGTTCTATAAACATCAGAGAGATTCAGCACACTATTTGCTAGAGTTAAATAATGATGGATGATGGTGAACAAGGGTAAATATGTCACTGTGAAATCATTATTGTACTTTGTAATACTATCCTTCAATTATGGCTTCTTGTAAAACTTTATACCTTTAAATTTAATATGGTCCAGAACATATGAAATCCCTTTCTATAGTTATAATAGAATAAGTATTCGGTTAACTATTCATGTTTACGTAATTACATGGAACTCTAGTATTTTTACTGATAATTTTATGTTAACATCCATTTTCTAATGTTAAGGACGTATGTAAGAGTATGGGAAGGCAGAATAAAGATAAAAATGTAATTCAAATAATAAACATAAAGTAATTGTCATAACATATAGGACTATCGGCTACTTCCGAGTAGGACTGAGTAGACTCTATCTAGAGCCCTGGTCTATGTCTGCAAAAAGCATTGTTCATTCATTAATCCAAGTATGGAAACATGCTACAGATCTAATGGATGAAGAAAAAAAATGGGGAAATTACAAAGTAAATAGCGGTATGGGAGTACATTACTGTACAACTAGCTAGAGCAGGACATAGATGATATGCCCTGACCCAGATCACCATGCTGCCTCAGAAGCCAAAGTAGCAAGGGAAGAGTTAGTCTACGAACATCTGCTGAAATTCTCTTTCAGCAAAATCACATCATCTGACAAATTCCTGACACACCTTATTGAAAATTCCATCCATCAAAGATAAGGGAAATGAATTATTTGGGGAAGAGCTATTCTGGACCTAATTCTAAACCAACAAAGAACTGATTCATTAAGTGAGAGAAATAGAAATCCTGAGAGAAAAGTTTCATGTGATCTAAAATTTCATGACAGTTCAGGAGATAGAGACTAGATTCTCACTGCTTTTTCACTCTCGGACATTTGAAAATACATACCCCCGTGCCTTTGCCTTAAAGGCAAGTGCTGATTTTTTTTGGTGCATGTTCTTTCAATTTTTCACCCCAGTTCTTTAAAAACAAAAGTTGTAACAGCTTTCTTTAGATCTATATCTATCTATAAAATATCTATACACATTTAATTGACCTAAACCTTTTAATTTTGTAGTTTTTGCATTTAATTTTATAACACAAACATGCATCCACTTAATTACATGGAATTGGCCTATTATGAATAGTTCAGTGCAATAAACTTTATGGTTTAGACAAATTGTGATGTAACTTTCACAGCTATTTTTTTTCTTCTTTACTTCTGTAGCAGCTGTGCTGTTTACTATTTTTGAGATATCGTTATTAATTCCAGCTCCCTGTATAGTCCTGATTGGTCTAGGCCAATCTTTCTCATAGTGTGATCCAGGGAACTCGAAGCTTTCTTAAGAACTTTTCAGGGGCTCTGCAAGGTCAACATCACTTTTAAAATAATATTAGGATACACGCTGTTTCTTCCCCTCTCATTCTCTGGCGAGTGTACAGTGCAGTTTTCCAGAGGCTGCAGATGAGTGCCATCCCCACAGATTGAAAGCAGATGCAGGTATGAGAACCCATCTATTAAACCAGATGTCATAGATATGTTCAAAAATAATGAAACAATGGTACTTGCTCATTAATTCATTCTGTTTTGAAAATATATCTTCTTTAAAATATGTATTGGTTAACACAAGATTAATTTATTACAGTTGTTAAATGACATAATAAATATATATTATAAAATATCTATTTTAATTTCCAGTATGGTAAATACTGATAAACATAAACAAAACCTTTTAGGGTCCTCAGTGATTTTTTAAAGAATGTAATTAGATTCTTAAACCAGTAAGTTTTATATATTGACATAATCCTTTGTCTTATTCCCTTAAAACATTCCCTGAAAACACCTTGTACACTGACCTTAGTTAAAGAAAGAAAATACAGAGACACTAATATATAAAATGATTTTTTCAAATAAAACTTTTAATTCTGTGTTATTAAATATTTACTTCTTAATTCCATTTCACAATTCAAGCCTGGAAATCCATCACCCTTTTGGATTACAACTGTATTTATTACTTTTTTAGAATTTAAAAAAATCATTTGAATTTTGACATGTAATTATTTCAGCCACAAAAAGTATATTGTCATATGGCACAATAAATGTTTATTACCCAAAATGTATTTTGTTATGTGACATGGAAACCTAAGCATTTATTGTGCTTCCAAACAGCAAAAAAACAATTTTCTATTTGTATTACTATGCTGTCACTTTATTTCAGTTAATTATAGATTAGAGGCAAAATTTATTTTATAAGAAAAGGGGAAAAATAACCAAAAGTAACTTTTGGAACTAAAAGAAGTTAGTAAATTCAGAAAAATCTGTGCAGGTCAGGCAGGCCCTGAGGCATAGAGAGACTGAGGAGTGAGAGAAAAAAGAACAAGAGGAAAAAAAAAAAAAAAGAGGTGGAACTGTAGAATTGTTTGCATTCCTGTAACCACAAGAATGAGGGAAGTTAAAAACACAGAATGCATCTGACCAAATAAAGCTACAATTCTTGATCAAAGCTGCATGGTGCATTAATTCTATTCCCAGCTGCCCAGCAATAGGACCCTGCGTTACCATTACCTTGTGGTTATGGCACTACAAAGGGAATAAAAAACATATGACAATTAAACAATAATCATTAGGAGTAGTGATATAAGAGATAGAGTCAATTCAATCCTGTAGGGAGAATTGAGGGGTGTTTGGGTGGGGTTTATACCACAGGAAAATAAATGATGTTGTGACCAGGAGAAATAGTTACAAAAGCCTACATGCCGGAGAGAACATTATCTTACCGTTTACTCAAGTACTCATGTTTGGAAAGAAATACCATGTATATTTGAAGTTTGGAACCAATAAAAGATGTTCTTTTGGTGCCTTTATGGTTCAGAATAGTCTAGGTATAAGTGTTTGGTTTGAACGCTCTCTCTCTGCATTTGTTTTATGATGCCCACTTTATACTTGAAATACAGGCTGAAAGTGTATTACTTGTTCAGTGTCGCAGAGCTCATAGGTATTAAATGCAGGATTCAAACTCTCATCTCTCTTTGTCTCCAAAATTAATTCCCTAAGTGAGTTCTTCACTTTTGAGAAGACTTCTTTCTCAAAGTAAATATGACTGCATCTCACACTGTATTATTATTGTTTTTTCCACTGATCTGCTTGTTTAAATTGGTAACCACCTTTTTAATATGCTGACTTCTAGTTATTTATTATTCATCATATTGACACTTTTATATTCTTACTTTTTTTGCTGCAACAACCTCAAAATCACTCTGATGTTAGTCTTAAGTGAATTTATACATTTAACATATTTCTATTTACAACCAAATCTAGACACAATCTGATATTGAGAACTGTATGCACATCACAAGATAATTATTCTAAGAGATTATGAATAGATAACACATCTGTAAGTAACATGAGTTTAACTAATATTTAAATATTTTATCTTACATTAAATTATAACATTTAAATTATATAATAATTTACATTTGAGTAATTATAACATGGTTATGAAAACATAAACTAAAAAATGTGGAGACACTACTCTTTGACTGAATGATTTAAATATCACATTTGCCAATAAGGAAAAACAAAGGCACCTTTGAAAAGCTTGCATTGAACCTGTCACAGACAGATACATTATTATTTTTAAAAAAGACTCTTGACCTGTCTATATGTCAAAGACCTCCTTCTCCATTAATTTTTTACTTCACTTTACCCCCTCTGATTTAATTTTATGTTAGCCAACATAGTATATTTGCTTCAGAAATGAAAATTTACCTCATCATATATTTCCTGTGAACCTAGTAGTAGGTTCCACAGACCTGAAGTAGGCCCACTAAATACATTTTCAACTAAAGCAGAAATATATTATCCCATTATAAAGGTGACAGCGTAGTGGAGAAACTTAAGCATTAAACAAATAAGTACAATTGTAATAAGCAGTACAATAATGTAATATTAAAATGGTAAATTATGATGATGTGATCAATATTCATTTACCGAAACAGTAAATTGCTCCTTTTTATCAATCTGCTATAATCAAGTTTCTAAGCAAACCACCGTAGTGGAAAATGGATCCTTGCTATCTAATTCTCACTTCGTCCTCTGTAACTCCGTGCTACACTCAAGCATACTACAACCATGCTTTACGCTCAATCAAGCAAGAGCATGGAACACATACTCTTTCTGCCTTCATAGACAAGCACTCCAAGGCAGAATTACTTAAGTCTCCCCAAGAGATTCACTTGGTTCATCCATAAACAAAAACTGAGAAAAGACCTTTCTGTGCAATAAAACTCCACATGTCATTTTCTGAGGTATTTTAAAGTGATAAGCATACTAGAGGTAAATTGCTATTCCAACACTAACCATATAAAAAAGATAATTCAGATCTATCTACTAGGTTATGCAGGATTTTTTTTCTTGTGCTCTCACTTGATTCTATAGGCAGAAACCTGACAGTTCCAGCAATTCAATGTTCTAAACAATTTGCATACACTAAAAACAGCAACAACAACAAAAAAACTTAGTTTTTGAATAAATTGAGGTGCAGAGAATTTAAGCAACTTGTTCAGGGGCTTGACCATTTATATATGACACATGTCTATGAATCTGATTCATAGACAGTTCAATTAATGTCCTCAAGTAAGGGTCAGCAAGGTCCCTCTAAGAATTGTGGCTAGAGTCGAAGTAAGAAAGACATTTTCTTTTTTTTTCTTTTTTTTTTTTTTTTTGAGACGGAGTCTTGCTGTGCTCCCAGGCTGGAGTGCAGTGGCGCGATCTCGACTCACTGCAAGCTCCACCTCCCGGTTCACGCCATTCTCCCGCCTCAGCCTCCCAAGTAGCTGAGACTACAGGCGCCCGCCACCACGCCCGGCTAGTTTTTTGTATTTTTAGTAGAGACGGGGTTTCACCATGTTAGCCAGGACAGTCTCGATCTCCTGACCTCGTGATCCACCCGCCTCGGCCTCCCAAAGTGCTGGGATTACAGGCTTGAGCCACCGCGCCCGGCCTAAGAAAGACATTTTCTAAAAAAAAATAAATGTATACGTGAGATGTGGAATTGTCAATTATGAATATATGTCCACAACGTAGTTTAATTACTTAATTTTTCATCTTGTAGAAAGAGGCAAAAAAATGCTACTTGATTTAATTCAGGTTATAGGCCATTGCCTTTAAAGGAAGTATTATTAAAGTAGGCCAGTGAATCCTCAGAAATAATCTACATAACTTGTTTATGTCTTTAAGAATCCTAAATATATTTAAAAAGCTAGTGTATGTGTATAATTAAAATGCTCCTTCTTAAGAAAATAATCGCCAAACAATAGTTTTGCCAAATATTTCTCTTGATATTCAAAGGACAGATTTGCTACAGATGATCAGAAAAGATGGTGATCTAGTATAACTCCACACAGCTCTTCCAGTTACTTCAGAGAAAGAAGACTGGATGTGAGTTGAGGCTCAACAAGGGCCTAAGATTTTGATCGGATTTGCAGATGGAAAACCTTTCAGGCAGGAAGAATGGAATGAAAAAGGCAGATAGGTGAGAAAGCAAGACTTGCATTTGGAATAATGAGTAGACTACGTATCTTTAGATAGAGGCAGATCCAGTTGAAAATGAAGATGGAAATCACACTATGAAAAAAATCTCAAAAAGTAAGCTAAAGAAACTGCACCGAATTCTTTGGAGTGTCATAAAATTTCCCTTAGTCAAATCTACAATTTTATTTAAAATAATCTTGAAGAAATCTTAAGTTTATAAAATATTGGACTTTCTGATTAACATTCAATAAATGTATAACAATTTTATAAATATTCTATGCTAATTACTAAAAATGGAAACAATGCTTTCAAAGATGTTGTCATTTGAGTACATAAGTGAACACAATGTAACGTTATATGTGCTCTATAAATTAAATTTATAACAAAATATTTAAGCTTACTTATAGATAATAACCCATGGTACTTCTAAAAATAGGTTATAAGCTTCAAAAATTATATTTTCCTAGCTGGGCACGGTGGCTCACGCCTGTAATCCCAGTACGTTGGGAAGCTGAGGCAGGCGGATCACAAGGTCAAGAGATCGAGACCATCCTGGCTAACACGGTGAAACCCCGTCTGTACTAAAAAATACAAAAAATTAGCCGGGCCTGGGGGCGGGCACCTGTAGTCCCAGCTACTCGGGAGGCTGAGGCAGGAGAATGGTGTAAACCCAGAAGGCAGAGTGTGCAGTGAGCCAAGATCGAGCCACTGCACTCCAGCCTGGGCGACAGAGCGAGACTCCGTCTCAAAAAAATATATATATATATATTTTCCTTTACAACTTTAAAAATAGCCTGCAGATTCTTTCACAATAATGTTAGTAAATCCTGCTTAACAAACCAGTGAGATTCTGAAAAGAACACAGTATTTTTTAATGAAATTTAATCCTTTATTTTGTATGCAATCCAATAGAAAGTGACTCGCATGTCACAACCACTTATGAATATAAATCATTGTCATCTTCAGATGAGTTGTAATTAAAAGCATGTTATTTATCTTTGTAATGAGGATTACAAGGATAAAGATAATTTTAAAAGCAAGGTAGTTATTTTATGCATCACTTAAAAATTACATCAGTAGGTCAGAATTTTGGTTTGGCTTTATAGTTTTATGTTATTGTTTTAATGTACTGTATAAAGTATTTATACAGTATAAATGTAGTATACATATATAAACATACAGGCCATATAATGACCAAAGTAAGATAAATTTAAAGCAAAAGATGAACAAAAATAAGCATTTTACCTAAATAACTAACAGTTTCTAACAATTATTTTTATAATTAACATATAAAATGCATGTTAATTCTATATAAGTAATATATACAATTTATCTCACCTTGGTTATGATATAGCAAGTGTGTTTGTATACAGATATACATACACACACATATCCAATATATAGACTTACATATCCACTGTATATATCTAGCATAAATATATATGCACAAACATATATAGGCTATATAATAACAAAAGTAAGACAAAGTTATATATAACTTGTATACATTTGTATATATACAAGTTACTGGATTTTATATCAATCATGAATCTTCAGTACAGATTTTCCATCAACTATGTATCCAGCCCTGAAATTGCAGGTATCACTAGAGTACAATGTTAATTCATTTCACTGGGAATTAGTATATTGATGTTTTCACTGGAAACAATAAATTCATGTGGCTAAAACTGAATCACAATGGAAACCAAAAACATAGAGATGGACAGATAAAACACACAAACCTATATTTGGAGTCCAGGCAAAACTTCAAACCAACTTAGAGCCAGACATTTTGCGAATTTGGGATGTCTGGAAGCTTTCTTAAAAATATGTATTTTAATATCCTGTGTTCTGTGTGGACTTATCCCTAATACACCAAATGTGCATTATTATCTTTCTCTGGAACCAAGCAGAAGAATCATTTTTAGTCATTCCAAAGTTAATAATGTGCTATTGAAAGTGATTGGAATTCAACATACTTTTTTCCCATCAGTTTTGTAACTTCAAGCGACAAGAACAAAGGTGATAATATTTATCACTATTTCATAAATAGAAACTGAAATGTAGCTTGTTTATGAGAATTGCCATGAAATGACAGACTTGGAACAAAAGAAGAATCGAGTCTTCAGATGTTTATATTGAACAGTCCTTTCAAGAAATATATTCAACACCCAAATTCTGCAGACTAGAAAAGACAACATATTCCTAATCTAGTTATTTGTAAATGTTAATTTATCTATTCAAGATGGATTAGTTGAACATCTAATATATCTCAGGTGATAATCTAGGTACTGTGGATAAAATGGTGAACAAAACAAAGACTCACAGATATGCCATTTTAAAAAGAGGTGATAGATATTAAACAAATGACCAAATATGTAGAACATATAATATTAAGTAGTAATAAGCATCATGATGACAAAGCAGAGTGAATGGATATTGAATGGGAGGATCTATTTACTTTAGGCTGGTCAGGGAATGCTGCTTAGGGAAAAAAACGTAGTGATATGTGCTGAGAGGTGAAGCATGAGCAAAGCTGAAATCTCCAAACAGTTCTTGTCATGTTCAAGGAGTAGCAAGGAGGTGGATGTTTTTCAGGTGAAGTGAACTGTGGGAGGTACTTAGTAGTAATCTAGATGGAAACATTGAGATTACAGGAAGGAGTTTGGATTTTATCTTAATCTGTGAAAGGGTGCCATTGAAGTATCTGGACAAGAGAATTATCTTATTGACATTTTAAAATGATCATTCTGACTGCTGTAAGAAGACTGAAGTGTAGAGGTAAAGGTGAAAGTAGATAGTCAATTCCAAATAAGAGATTATGACTGCTTGACAGAAGAATGAGAAGCAGAAATACTGAAAAATGGTACTTTAGATTTGTGTAGAAACACTATACAGTTACATGCAACAACTGTTAGTATTTCAAAAGCGAAAAGCTTTTTCTTGGGTTCCTACTATTTAGAGAGTATATATTAGATGAAATTATAATATCTCCTTCTCTCAAGTAATAATATAGTTCTTTACTAGTTTTTACATTGTTTTTATTATCATAAGTTGAAGATATAAATATATGTATTCTGGATAAAGAATCATACTACAAGGTAACTCATAATACTTTATAGCAATCTGCAATTTACTAACTTAATGACTCTTGTAACACTCATTATTTTTAGTCAATTAATTATATCCTCAGTAATAAAAAATAACATCAAATTTTATTAGCAATTAGCAAATTAATATTTTTCTATGAATGAAATTAGTAATATAAATATTACTAATTATTTTCAGATAATGGTGAGACAATTACCCACTAAGATGATCCAGAGGTACAGCTAGGTATTTAAAGGACGTATAAGCTTTTCTCAAGATGGAAAGTCATACCAAATAGGAAAGGAAGCTGCAAAAACAAGGTTAAGGATGTAGATTTCTTTTGAAATTGTAGATTGAATGAATAGGTTGGTCTAATCGAAACACAAAATTTTAATGGGCATAAGTAGAAAAAAACCTTAAAGAGGCAGAATGGGACCAGATTCTTGAGAACTTGGAATAGCAATCTTAGGAACTAGGAACTTATTCTGCAAGCAAAGGAAGCAACTGCTGGTTTTGAGTATATGCATAAACTGATAAAAGAAGTTGTGTTTAAGAATTTATAGGGATTTAGTGTGATAATATATGTGAGTCACAATCCATAAACTTTGTTTCCACACTGCACCATGCATGTTTCATAGTTCCAGAGCCTCATTAGAGAATGAGCAATATGTCTACACACAGGCCAATACCTTATATTTTAGCATAAGTTTCCTTCCAGATTTATATAGTTTAGCAGACACCTCTTAAGATAAAATATAAAATATCTATGGAAATCACGAACAATTTATAATTTTGTGTAAAAGATTTGATAGGCCTCAAATGCAATTAAAAATAAAAAGTCAGAAACATCTTGGTTGCTCTGTTGAATTCCCACTTTTACCGCGTGCCAATTCTAGTTTTTCTTATTGTCTCAAAGCCATGCCAATTTATAATTATTTACCTTTTCAAGGAATTACATTTAACATATAATATTTTGTTTAGACATTAAATATACCTTTGTAATTTATATTTTTATTCTCATTTTTAGGGAAGGAAATAAATTCATAGGGATGAAGTTGTAAGATATAAAGTTTCTTTAGGGACAAAAATAAGGAGACATACAATGGTAATTATATAAACTGCACGTTAATATAGCATGTTCTAGGGCATAAGAAAAGATTCTCAGTTCCCCCAAGTTTTTCCATGCTAGCAACAGCTATGGATGAAACTAATAATTCATTTATTTGAAATAGATTAGTCGAGCATCTAGTATCTAACAAAAGATAAATATAGAACATATAACCATATAGAACATGAGAATAGATGACAGAAGGAGGGAGAGGAAGGAGGGAGACAGGTAGGTATATAGATAGATAATATGTATATCTACCCTATCTAACATATATACACAGATGTACACACATATAGGTTAGAAGCACCGGGTCACATCAGTAGTTACTGACAGAAACTCCTTCCAGTAAGATTAGGTTGGTGCAAAGTAATTGTGGTTCACATTGTTTCTTTATTAACTTGTTCCTTCAGAGACTTGCTACAGAATCAGATATGCATTTCTGTACCAGCATGTTGATGTTTACTAGTGAGCAACATATAACATGGCTCAGACTTTAATCTATGCCACATAGTATGGGGGAAGTAGAGAGTTGAGGCATTTAAAACAATAAAATGGGAACAGTAATCATAACATCTAGAATTGGCAATTATCTTTAGTTTCTACCCAGATATAGAATACTTGAGTTTTTTAAAAGTAATTTTCTAACACAAAATTTTGAGTTTTTGTAAATTTGGAAGAACATTTAGGTCTTAATTGTTCAGACTATAGCATCAACTCATAATTAAGATGTAAGAAAATAAAATATTAAATCATGGAACATAATTATAGGCATCTCATTACTTCTATCAAGACAAGCTCTATATCTCATAGAAGTTGAGAAACAATATTATATGTATATTTGAACTTGAAAAAATCAATAAACACTTGATTAGATTTTTCACTTTGCATTGAGGTTGTTATTTTGAAGACGTTGGCTTTAAGAATATAAAGATGTTAATCTCCTTGAAACTTTTTCGGTTCCACTGAAAGTCAACCACCAAGCAGTCATGTGCCTTTTAAAGATGAAGGGTTTCCTCACACTTACCTATTAAAGGGCCTCTTCTTGATGAATAATTCCCTTTGTTGTGTTAGACTGTCCCATGGATTGTTTTTTTAAATATTCTGGAAAGTAAAGCAAACAAATAATTTATAAAGTTTGAACTTTGACGCAAACTTGAACCTTCTTAGTAAACTAGTTTAAAAATCAAAAAAGTACACTTCTGTCTTACTGCCAGCAGACTCTTCCATGACACCTTGGAAACATTACTGATCCCGTCTCTCAGGCATCGTTACCCTCTTTGTTCTCTCATCACTAGGCACTCAGAGCACTATTATCTCCTTCACTTCTTCCCAAATTGGATTCTCAGAGATTATTGCCACTATTTGTGAGTGTAAATTTGGCTCATGTCTTCTCACCCTCTGTTTAGCTGCCTTATCTTTTTAGACAAAATCTGTTCACCCTCTTAACTGCTTTGGACATTTCCGGCTATCTTCTTTCACACTCCGGGGCTGTGACTCCCTCCTTTAAGTTCCGGTTAACTCACAGTGAGTAATAGTCAACTTAGCATCTGGTTACAGAACAACCAAGCTATTTTTCTTACAATTATTCTCAAATGCTCTTAAACTTAAAGGCTTAGGGTTTTGGCACAAGTTGAATAGGAATTCTGGATTCTACAGTTTTCATGCTTATGTGACACAGCAGCCACAGATTCGGAGGCTGTGGCAAGAGGTTGAGTGGGTGGATACAATGGTGACTAGTTTAATGAGTCACTCATTGAGAGTTTTAGTGCTGAAAACTGCATTCAGAGAAACACACAAGTGGTTCTTAAAGGACATAGGCAAAATCATTTCATAGGAAGAAATTACCTGACCCCAAATTAAAACATCTGCAGCATACCCTGTCTCTCAGGAACCAAAAAAACTTCATAGTGTCCCATGACCAAATAATTAAAAATATAAGTTAGTTTTTAAGTTTAGAATCAGACTATCTTTTCAAGTAAAAACTCAGTTGCTTTGGTGCTAGGTTGCATTGCTGGCACCACTTCTCCCTCCCGTCTTATCTCCATGCTTTTTGCCCCATGAGTTTGCCATTCTTCCCTCAAAGGGGAACAGCTTATTTCCCCACTCTTTGGCTATGAGTTTCATCATGAGACGTGCTTTTGCAAATAGAATGATGTAAAAGTGACAATATGCCAGTTCCAAAAGCTGAGGCCTCAAGATATGTTGTATGTTTCCATTTGCTCTCTTATCCTTTTGCCATCACCATAAAATGTACATACCTGGGCTAACCCACTGGTTTCAGAAGAATGATGAAAAATACATGGAATGGAGAAGCCCTTGCTAAGTTGCCCCAGCCAAGCCCAGACTAAGTAAGTGTTCCCAGTCAACCTGTAGAAACTAGAGTGAGCTCACATCAGATAACTGCAGTGGACCAAGCTGATGGTTTCGTTAAGATCACCAAATTTCCTGTAGTTTGTTATTCCATAATAGCTCTTCAATACACGTTGAATAGAATCATTTTTGAAATAAGCACAGAAATCAGTTACCTACAAGCTTGCCCAAATTGCTACTCCATTAGAGTTACTTGGACATATTTTCAACTAGGCATCTCTTAGAAATTGTCTGCAATCATTATTAACAAAAAACAAATAGGGTCAGTAACTTTTTATTATGGACTAAAATAACACATATTTTCTGAAATAATATGAGATCAGCCTGACTTACCCCAAAGTAAATTTATATTTTTTATCACACAGTAATTTATCAATAAAATTAATTTACAAAATTGTGCCTTTGAAACGTTAGCAAAGCTCTAAATTTGTTCCTGAATTTCCAAATACAGGCAGTACATCATGGTGGTTAAGAACAGAATTGCAATAATACAACCAAGGATATAAGCCCAAATGTGCTATTTATATTTGTCCTTGGAAAATACCTAAGATTTTTCTGAGTTTCAGATTTTTATTGCAGAGGAAATTAATAATAATAACGTTCAATTTTCATATAATGTATACATATACTTTGTCTAGTGTCTGGAAAATAAAAGTGAGTATTAATATTTTCCAAGAAAGTTTAAGCCACATTCATTAACATTAGTATTTATTATATTGTCTTATATCTTTTAACAAGTAGTTGTTAAAAATGTGGCATGAGATGAGTTTGGCTTTAGGTGACACGAAGATTAGCAAGGAAGTCCTCAAGTTTGAAGAAAGGGCCAAGCTAAAAGAGTCATTGAAAAAGCATAATCAAGAAGGCCTGGTCATGACATCACGGGAGAGGAGTGGATCTCAGGCAACATCTCATGGGCAGAAGCCCAGAGGAGAAAACAATGTAAATAGAGAATGAAATTCATGCAAACTTTAAGACACTGCATGTCAGTGAGAACAAAAGTTGGTAATTGATTTGTGAAAGCCAGTATGTATCAAAAATGTGAATGTGTGTATCCTTTACCCAACAATTCCATTAAAATAATTCATTAAAATAACAGCAATAAATATGTGTGCAAAGATATTTATACCCAAAGAAGTGCACTGATGCACTGCTAATAATAGTGGAGGTAGAAAACTTGCATGTTCATTGCAAAACATATTTAAGTAAATTATAGAATATGAACACTGTACCCATTAAGATACATATATTAAACATATGTATTTCATACACTTACATTTTATGAATTGATGTGTGTGTGTGTGTGTGTGTGGTGTGTATGTGCATATGCAAGTACAATGAAATATTTAAAAGGGCGATGACCATCTAGTTTAAAACTGTCTCTGGTTTATAGGTGTTGTGCTTATATTATCACCTCTATAGTTATCTGCATTTATAGTTAAGCTAAAATAATAATCTAAAATTGTTCTGATCACAAAAGTATAACAATAAACCATTTAAGGTATTTCTAAAAGTATTCTTTTAAGAGAGAAGAGTTAGATGTAAAAATGGAAAAGCAAGTTTCTAATAATATAATTGGCCTAGTGGATTGGTAACTTTGTATGGTTGATGCTAGGTATATCTGGTGGAAGTAATTGTTTTTGAAGTATATGATTGCCAGTATATAGGGAATCAGAGGCTTAACTGTGCTTGTGAGATATATGTAACTGGATCAGCCACTCTGCCATAACCTCTTCATGTGATAGAACCGTGTGCACTATGACTCGTCGTCTACAATCCTAGGTAGGAGTTGTGTATGTTTGAAGCATAAATTGGTAATTTAAAGAGACTGTTTCAGGGAATAAGTAATATTTTATTTTGTTTTATTTTATTTTGAGGTGGAGTCTCACTCTGTCACCCAGGCTAGAGTACAGTGGCGCCATCTCAGCTCACTGCAACCTCTGTTTCCTGGGTTCGAGCTATTCTCCTGCCTCAACCTCCCAAGTAGCTGGGATTACAGGTGTCTGCGCCTACACCCAGCTGATTTTTGTATTTTTAATAGAGATGAGGTTTCACCATGTTGGCCAGGCCGGTCTCGAACTCCTGACCTCAGGTGATCCTCAGCCTCCCAAAGTGCTGGGATTACAGGCATGAACCACCACACCTGGCTGGAAAAAGTAATATTATTGAGGGCATTGAGTGCAACAAGTACCAAACTCCATTCGTTGTTTATGTATGCCACCTTATTTGTCTCTCTAATAACCCTATGTGATGACTGCTGCCATTCATTAAAATCTTTTTCAGTACCAGGGTTGAACAGAGTGCTTTGGGGAATTATTTCATTTGATCCATACCCCAATCCAATGTAGGTAGGAATTATTTCTTTTATTAAAATTTATTCTTATTTTTATGTGACACATAATAATTGTACTTATTTATGGGGTACTGTATGATATTTTAATGCAAGGATACGATGTGTAATAATCAAATCAGGTTAATTAGTATATTCATCACCTCAAACATTTATCATTTCTTAGTGTTGGGAATATTCAAAATTCTATCTTCTAGCTATTTGAAAATATACAAAAAATTGTTAACTGTAGTCACTATAGTGTTGTTAACTATTGAACACAAGAAATTATTTCTCACATGTAGTTTCAGTTTTGTACCTGTTAACCTGTCTCTTCCTATCCCCAATCTGCTCTACACTTCCCAGCCTCTAGGAACCACTGTTCTACCCTCTGCTTTTATTAGATCAACTTTTTAGCTCCCACAGGTGAGATGAAACATGTAGTATTTATCTTTTTGTGCCTGACTTATTTCACTTAACATAATGACCTCCGGTTCCATCCATGTCCTTACTTGAATGATAGTATTTCATTCTTTTGACGGCTGAGTAATATTCCATTGGGTATGTATTAATAGACCAGTTTTTATTCATTCATCCACTGATGGACACTTGGGCTGATTCCATATCTAGGCTATTGTGAATAGCACAGTAACAAACAGGGATGCAGATATCTTTTTGAACTACTGATTTCCTTTGGATATATACCTAGCAGTGGGATTGCTGGATCATAAGGTAATTCTGTTTTTAGTTTTGTTGAGGAACTTCCACACTGTTTTTTATGGTTTTGCTAATTTACATTCCATCAACAGTGTATAAGAAGTGTCCACATCCTCACCAGCATTTGTTACTCTTTCTCTTTTTGATAATATAAATTTTGACAGGTTTAAGATGACTTCTCATTCTGGTTTTCATTTTCATTTCTCTGATGATTAGCAATGTTAAGCATTTGTTCATATATTTGTATTATGTTTGTATGTCTTCTTTTGAGAAATGTCAATTCAGATTATTTCCATATTTTAATCAGATTTTTAAATTTTGTTTTATTTATTTATTTATGTTGCTCTTGAGTTGTTTGAGTTTTTTGTATATTCTGGGTGATAATCCCTTATCAGATGAATAACTTGGAAATACTTTCTTTTATTCTTTAGGTTGTTGCTTAACTTTATTGTTTCCTTTGCTGTGCAGAAGCTTTTCAGTTTGATGTAATCTTATTTTTCTATTTCTGCTTTGGTTGCTTGTATTTTTGAGGTCTTCTCTATAAAATCTTGTGCAGATCAATATTCTGAAGCATTTCCCCTATATTTTCTTCTAATAGTTTCATAGTTTCAGATCTTATATTTAAGTCTTTAATTCATTTAAAGCTGATCTTGGCATATGGTCAGAAATAGGGGCCTAGTTTCGTCTTTCTGCTTGTGGATATCTATTTTTCCTAGCATGACTTATTAAGGGCACTGTCCTTTCCCCAATTAATGCTCTTAGTGCCTTTGTTGATAATAGTTCTTCAATACACATTGGATAGAATAACTTCTCAAATAAGCACAGAAATCAGTTACTTACAAGCTTGCTATTGTTGATAATCAGGTAACTGTAAATATATGGTTTTGTTTTTCTGGGTTCTCTATTCTGTTCCATTGGTCTGTGTGTCTGTTTTTATGCCAGCACTATGCTCTTTTGGTTACTATAGCTTGTAGTAAATTTTGAAGTCAGGTAGTGTGATGCCTCCAGCTTTGTTCTTTTTGCTCAGAATTGCTTTGGTTATGTCAATGTCATTTGTGATATTCTTACTCTTATTTTGCAAATAAGGAATAAGGGACCCTGTTTGAAGCTAAGTAACTTGCCTGAAGATGTACAATATTAAGTGGCAGTGCTGGAATTTGAATCTTTACAGTTTGATAGATAATAAGCTTAGATTTTTATTCACTGATCCCTGCTACCCATCATCAGAGAAAGAATTTTTTTATATGGAGGTGTCTCAGAGGGAGGTGTCCATCATTGCTTCAAAGTGGAAAACCAATTGAACTTCAGCTGTGACTCAACAGATGTTCTAATTTAGTCTGGAGGACCTTCATGTTATTGGTGGTGAATTGCTCAGCTACCACTGATCAAAAGCTATTTACCTGAATATAGCCATGTCTCCAGTAATGCGTGGTGCTATCTTAAGGGATATGATTTATACTCGTCCCCCGGACTCATCTGATCACCTATCCCAAAGCCCTTCCCAAGTGGCCAGAAGAGAGTTCCTCTCTTTAAAAACTTTCCAGTGATGGTCATTTCAATTTCGCACAGTGGTGAGAGCAGATTATCTTAGGCAATAATGGATAAAATCTCATTTTCCAATATTTCTGGGTAAATGAAGTTATCCATAATATCATTCTATGATCAATATGATTTTATTAATATTCACAAGAAATCTAAAATTTCTTCAGTTTATAAATAAACTAAAGAATATAGATAGTGGCACTATTTACAATAGCAAAGACTTGGAACCAACCCAAATGCCCATCAATGATAAACTGGATAAAGAAAATGTGGCACATATGTACCATGGAATACTGTGCAGCCATAAAAAAGAATGAAATAATGTCCTTTGCAGGGACATGGGCAAAGCTGGAAACCATCATTCTATGCAAACTAACACAGGAACAGAAAACCAAATACTGCATTTCTCACTCATAAGTGGGAGTTGAACAGGGAGAACACATGGACACAGGGAGGGAACATCACACACTGGGGCCTTTTGGGGTGTTGGGGACAAGGGGACGGATAGCATTAGGAGAAATACCTAATATAGATGATGGGTTTATGGGTGCAGCAAACCACTATGGCACATGTATACCCATATAAAAAACCTGCATATTCTGCACGTGTATCCCAGAACTTAAAGTGTAATTTTTTAAAAAGAATATATATATATACACACAGTGAATTTAGACATGAGCATACTTTTTATATAACTTAGACTATACTCATTTAAAAACTCAGAATGTAAATTGGAAGATTTTATGTGGGTCTATGTTTATTATTTGTTTTTTTCTGATCAATAGGAAAATGAATGAATGAAAATAATGGTTTTTTTTTTGTTTTTTTGTTTTTTGTTTTTTGAGATGGAGTCTGCTCTGTCGCCCTGGCTGGAGTGCAGTGGTGCCATCTCGGCTCACTGCAAGCTCCACCTCCTAGGTTCAGGCCATTCTCCTGACTCAGGCTCCTGACTAGTTGGGACTACAAGCGCCTGCCACTACGCCTGGCTAATTTTTTGTATTTTTAGTAGAGACGGGGTTTCACCGTGTTAGCCAGGATAGTCTCGATCTCCTGACCTCGTGATCCGCCCACCTCGGCCTCCCAAAGTGCTGGGATTACAGGTGTGAGCCAACATGCCCGGCCATGACAATATTTTTAATTATTTATTCTAAGTTTTAATGAAATGGAGGAAGCCTTACATTTTTTCACAACTTTGTAAGTTAGTTTGTACTTCATGGAGTTAATTTATAGCTCTATGGTTAATATCTCCAAAGCTTATCTAACACAAGTGAGCACATATATACAAGATGAAGTATATGTTTATGAGGAAAAAGTATTGACATCAAGGATAAACATTCCTCAGACTGAGTTGTCTCCATTGACCAAATTCAATTTTACTCCACAGAGGAAACTACCCATGAGAGACTGTCTTCAACAGGCACATTACTGAATTAGTCTACCAAACATATGAACATAACTGTATCTATTTATAAGAACAAAGCTTCTATTTGAGGAAGTGGTCAGGTTTTGAAAAATATCCCCGAAATCACCCCCTTTTTCCATAACTAGAATGAAATGACAATCCTGAAGCTGGGAAAAAACAACAACAACAAAACTAAAGCTCTATGTTCATCAAAATTAATATGGAAACCCATGTCATTTTTGTAACCAATAAACTTCAAAGTATTGGTGGCTTTTCCTTCATGTGTTACTGCTTACAGTATTTCTTAATTAGGGACAATTTGTTACAAGCAAGGCAAAATCACTGGCAGTATGACTCACACACAATGGCTAAAAACATAATTAGATTTGTTTGGCATCTAATTTTGGGCTATTTTAATTCAAATATTAAAAACATAAATGAAAATTATGGTTTTGGAGTGAAATTGAGTTTAGTATATTGGACTTTGGAAATCTTATTTCTATGAACTACATGGCAATATAAGAAATTCCATGGCAGGTTTTGTGTGCATTCAAAAAGAGTTCAGCATATACTACCAAATAAATGAGACTTATTTTCTGCAATATATTTTAATTATTTACATCATAACAAAGTATCATAAAGATGGTCTAGTAAATGAAAATAAAGAGCTAATTTTCTGGTTTGAAGAAAAGAGATTTGAATGATTGATGCTGTTGCTCTAAATACTTTTAGATCAATAAAAATGCACATTACCCCAGGTATACTGGAAAACTCAAAAGAAAGATAAACATGAAGAATTCCTATGAAATGTTCACAATCTAGTTTGATAGCGTAATTTGAATGAACAAAATCTTCATGCACAGCAATTCAGTAGAACTATCATACAAGTTCTCTTGTGTGATATGGGTTACAGGAAAATTCTGAGTACTCTTCAGGGGAGGTGATGGTTTTCTCAAATGGAATTTACGAGCACATCTTGGGTAGGCAGTGGAAGGGTGAGGACACTTTGTTGGAAATCATGAATAAATTCAAGAAAAGTGAGTGGATTTAGCATGGGTATTAGGTTTCTATTGATGTTATGAAAAATTAACAGAAAGTTAAAAAGTTAGTGGCTGAAAGCAACACCAATTTATTATATTACAGTTCTACAGGTCAGAAATCTGCAACTTTAAACTAAAATCAAGGAGTCAGCAGGGCTGAGTTCCTCACTGGAGACCCTAGAGGAGAACCCATTTCACTTCTATTTCCGGTTTCCAAAGGCCTCTCAATGGTCCTTGCACAAAAACCCTTAACGTTCAGAGCCAGCAACAGGGAGTTGAATCCTTCTCATGCAGTCATCTCCCTTTGACCACTGCTGGGGTTCTCTGCTTTAAAGAACTTGTGTGATTAGATAGGATTTACCTGGCTAATGCAGCATAATCTCTCCATCTCAAAGGACTTTACCTTAATCAAACCAGCAAACCCCCTTTTGCCACATAAGGCAACATATTTACAGCTTCTGAGATTAGAACATGGACATCTCCGGGAACCATTATTATTACCTACCGGATCCCACATATGGGATGGAATAATTTTCCTCTTTTTCATTCTTAGAGTTTTCTACACTTTTAAACCTTGTCCCTTACACTTTATATTAAGCTAAACTCTACCCAATAAAGAGAGTGTGATTCTAATTTGGGTGTGGAGATTGGAGCAATGATCATGGTGGGGAGAAAAATAAAAGCCTTGCTTTTAATTGTTTTCTGATTTGTAGCAAGTCAGTCATGGTGTTAGCCTAAAAAATTTAAGCCCATTTTCATAAGAATATTCTAGCTTGAAATGCCAACCTCATCCATATAATGATACACATAGACCCTATTGGTCATGGTTTACAGATGGGAAAACAGGTGGACTGCTCTTGTCTTGTCCCCAGTCATCCATATTACATCAAGAATGAAGACCAATATCTTCTGCAAAACAGTCTAACTCAGACTCTCTGGCCTTCAGACATCAAAACATACAGAAACCTAAACGTTTAACAAATTGCTAAAAGTACTCAATTTCTGCCCATCACCTTCTCTTCTATCCCTTTGGTCACACCTGCCACACAAAATTCCACTATTTAATCTTCCATTTACTGTCCTACATTTGGGCTCATCCTTCTATATGCTGTGGTATGTAAAGCCAACCCTGTCCAATATGGCCTACCCTTTTTTGTCCAAGCCCAAATCTTGATAGAAGAGACTAAGAACACATTCCTAACAAGCAGAAGTTTTGTCTTGAACCTCAGTAGCAAATACAGTTTGTTGGATATTTTGAGGTCATTCTATGAAGAGTCTTAAATCTGGGGCAGAGAATTTTGCCTTGTGAAGTAATTCATCAAGAATAAGAAAGTTTGAGGACTTAGTTGATATTTTTAAACACTTAAGTATGCATGCTAAAAGAACAAGAATTGGGTAGTTGAGGATAAGAGCCCAGGTGTGAGGTTTGCGTAGTAGTTGAGGCAATCAAGATTATGACAATTTGAAGAAGGACTGGCTTCATTCAGAAAGTTGTAAAAATTTTTAAAGTGGCACTTCTCCTTTCAAAACACATATGCTATTTTTCTTTTCTTTTTGAGTTGGAGTCTTGCTCTGTCACCTAGGCTGGAGTGCAGTGGCATGATCTCGGCTCACTGCAAACTCCACCTTCTGGGTTCAAGCAATTCTCCTGCCCCAGTCTCCCTAGTAGCTGGGATGACAGGTGCCTGTCACCACGGCCTGCTAATTTTTGTATTTTAGTAGAGATGAGGTTTCACCATGTTGGTCAAGCTGGTCTTAAACTCCTGACCTCAAGCAATCCACCTACTTCAGCCTCCCAAAGTGCTGGGGTTACAGGCGTGAGCCACTGTGCCAGGCCTCATATGCTATTTTTATGTAAATGATATATTTTAGATACTAGTTTTTTATGTATGTATCTGTGGGTGCCTACGTGAAGAAAAAATCAGAGATCGAGTGAGTGATAATTTTACCATTTTAGATTCTGTTTGAAATTAAAATCACCATCAGTTTTCAAAGTTATATATGAATTGGCCGGGCACAGTGGCTCATTCCTGTAATCCCAGCACTTTGGGAGGACTAGGTGGGCGGATCATGAGATCAGGAGATGGAGACCCTCCTGGCTAACACGGTGAAACCCCGTCTCTGGTAAAAATGAAAAAAAAAAAAAAAAAAAAAAAAAAAATTAGCCAGGCATGGTGGTGGGCGCCTGTAGTCCCAGCTACTCAGGAGGCTGAGGCAGGAGAATGGTGTGAACCTGGGAGGCGGAGCTTGCAGTGAGCCGAGATCACACTGCTGCACTCCAGCCTGGGCGACAGAGTGAGACTCTGTCTCGAAAACAAAACAAAACACAACAAAATTTGTGTATGAATTTCCCATATCATAAAAGCTAACTTGTGTTTAGAAAATGGATTCTAGCCGGGCGCGGTGGCTCAAGCCTGTAATCCCAGCACTTTGGGAGGCCGAGACGGGCGGATCACGAGGTCAGGAGATCGAGACCATCCTGGCTAACATGGTGAAACCCCGTCTCTACTAAAAAATACAAAAAACTAGCCGGGCGCGGTGGCGGGCGCTTGTAGTCCCAGCTACTCGGGAAGGCTGAGGCAGGAGAATGGCGTAAACCCGGGAGGCGGAGCTTGCAGTGAGCTGAGATCCGGCCACTGCACTCCAGCCTGGGCTACAGAGCGAGACTCCGTCTCAAAAAAAAAAAAAAAAAAAAAAAAGAAAATGGATTCTAGATTACAATAAACATAAGAGAAAACTGTATTTTTTTCCCTTATAATAGGTATGTGTAAAGGTAACTGGAATCACTGGAATAACTCTCAAACACTTACATCATTACACAATTTTAAAAAATTATATCTAAAGTTTTAGCCTGAGAAGATATGAATAAAAAAGAAACAATAAAGGAATCTTCTTCTACATTGCAAGCTATTAGTTTTAATAACGAACTGGAGAAAACCAAGTTACTTGGTAATACATATTTAAGAAATTGAAAAATAATGAATGATTGAAGTGTGCTAAGCCAATGAACTTCTGTACTAAAGAATATTACATAATTTGGATAAGTATAATTGAATATTCCAACTAATAACTAACTTTATCTGATACAATATTAAATAATGGAGGCATTGATTATGAAAACAAAGTATAAAAACTGCTATCTTTAAATACAAAGAAACTACCAAAGTACAGTAAACTAGAAAAAAAAAAATTATAGTTTACTTGCAACAGGACACTGCAATATTAACTTTTCCTTAAATTCACTTTTAACATTTTATTTCAAAATTACAGCTATAGCAAATTTACACAAGTGAAAGTGAGAATTTAATCACTGATGCAGATAATTCCAGCCCTTAGCGAACCTAAGAAGGCATCTAATTATAATTTATTTAAAGGAGCTATTACTGTGATCAAATAGAACAGATTGCCATACAACTTTCTATGGTGTAAAAGATATTTTAACCAGTTCATAGAACAAGAAAGTGGAAAAATAGCCAATAAATTATTACTTCTGTATTATTCAATGCATTTGTGGAAGGTTGTTACTGCAATGAACAAGATTAAAAGATCCCTACATCTAAACCAGTCATAATGAGAAATTTGGAGAGAGAAAACTTTCAGAAATTACCCCCTTACTTACCTTGCATATTAAGTTCTTTACACTTAAAAATACATTTGTAGGCATTTAATATTGGACATGATCATGAATTATTTAAGAGACAGGTATCTCCTTTCTCCTGGGCCTCACAGAGGTTTGGCTAACCACAAGTTCACTCCCTTCCATGTCGGTCAATTTAGAATATTTGGAAACCTCATTAATCATTTGCTGGAGGGTACTTCTAGGACACGACTCTCTCAATTACAAAGAGGGTCACACGAAAGTTAACAAGTCCTTTAAATAACTCATTGCTTCCTTGTTCCATTTAGTTTTGTGAAGATATTAGAGCAGGAATCACTTTCTATGGCATTGGGAAATTAAAAATAATAATCATCTGCAGTTTTCATATTATTTTGATTTTTTCAAATGTGTTACATTTTATTTTAGGTCTATGTATTAGAACGTCCTAAACATAGAAACTAATTCTACTATTGTGGCTTATGAAGAGTCAGAGAGAGTTAGATTTCTAATAATTACCATATGTAAGAACAGAAATAAACATATAAATCTGTTAAAACTATTAGTCAAATAAATTTTTCATTCTGACAACAGAAAGCAGAATTGTCTAACCATAATTTCCAATAATATGGTAACAGGGTATGTTAATCAGGAAAGGTTTTTTATACAGTAATCTAAAAAATGTCAGAGACTTAATACAACAAAGATTTATTTCTCATTCCTACCAGTGCACTGTACACTGTGAATTCCCATGACATCCCCAGGTCAGTATCCTGTGGGCAGTACACAGTGGTTCAGGCAGCTTCAGTCACGTGACGGTGTCATCTCTTGTCCTAACTTGGGAACAAGTTAGAACAAGAGAGATATTGAAGAAACAAAAATAAGCCAAACTTCCCTCCCTTGAAATGTACACTCATGTTCACCATTCTTGAGTACGACTAGTTCTTGGACCTTCCTAACCTTTGGAGCAAGGAAACGTAGAGGAATAAGGTAATATTTAGGGAGTATTATTTGCAGTTGAAAATTGCAGATGAAGCAGTCTGCAATTCATCTACAAAGAAACACTCTCAACTACTATCTACATGAGACAATTCAAAGGATTAATTCAGTCCAATCTCCAAGATCACCCAGAACACTGGCTGAGATGTGAGAGCTTCTATATCAGTTCAGATGTCATTACTTTGGATTAATACATATAAACTAAAAAGCCAAGTGAAGGGAACATTCACAAAACACACACACACACACATACACACTCTCAAAGTGGGGGAACAGACACAGAACAGATACCATTAGGAGAGGGGAAGAGGGAGAGGCATGCAGAAGTCACCAGTCCATAGACGTTTTGGTTCTAGTGAGGAGGCATTGTGAGGGGTGCTGAACTGGTGAGGAGTGCTCCTCCATTGAGCCTAGATTTGTCTTTTGGGAAGTCTTGAGTCCATGGTTCTCTGTGCCTCCTAGCTTCAACTTTAAGGATGCATTTCCTTGGCCATTATACTTGTACCCATCAGAAGTGGGTTTTGGGGAATGTCCTCTACTTGGAGTCCAAGGAGTTTTCCCAGTTAGCTTCCTGCTCACAGAAACTTTTAAATCTGTAACAATCTTTTGTTAATGTGTGATCCAAACTCATAGTTTCATTGCCAGTACAACTTTCAAACACCCAGTAAGCTTTAATTTAAATCTTCTTTATGAACCTGGAACATACCCAGCTCTTTCTATCTTCTCCATCTCTACTCTTTTATTCCATTATTCATTCTCTCAATATTACAGGGTAACTAGAAAGTTGTTTGAATTTCCCAGAAGAGCCACACTCTTAATCTGATCTTTGCTCTGAGTCGTTATACCAAATTGTTGAGTACCATGTCCGCAACCTGTTTTTTGCTTTGATGCAGTTTAATCAATTGGAAATACATTACCAGACACTTATCTGTAAAGACCTTTTCACTCTTACCACTTTTTAGGACTATAAAACCATTATTTTTCCAACACTGAAAAGCTCTGCATTGGACTCTTCTCACCTCTTACAATTCTACTTGCAAACTAGCCAAATCTATTCTGAGCTCATTTCTTTCTTATTATATATTGCCAAATACAGTTAATAGCAACTTGCAAACATTATGAACATTCTGCTTTTAAACCAAAGTCACATATTTGTCAAGTACATGATTTGCTGCTGCTCACATTCTTCTAAGATTTTTTTATTATGTGAAATTTGTGCCCATTTTTCCAAAGCCACTAATATCAGTTCTGTCTGTTTGCTCACTGTGGGATCACTCAAGTGATACCAAATATATTGTGTTTATTAAAATAACATCTCACTTCTGGTACTAATTTCTACAAAAACCAAGGTAAGCTGGGTTAGTTAGAAACAAAAAATGTCCATATCTCAGTGCTCAATGCAACAAAGGCTTATTTCTGATTCATTCCAAATCTGCTACATATTTGGGCATTTCTTTGGGCACTGTTCTTGTAGCAACTCTGTAATCCATAATCCATGCTGTTTCGATGTTTTGGATCCACAACACAAGGCCTCCTAGTAACCACAGCAGGGAGGGAGAGAGACTGAAGAATGGTGCCTGAGATTTCACTATTTTAGGCCAGCAAGGAGAGACATGATACTTCCTCCCACACTTTATTCTCCAAAATAGTCATATGGTTTAAAATAATTGTAAGGGTATCTAAGAATGTAGGGGAGAAAAATGGAATATTCAGTTTTATTCTGTGCCACAAGAGAGAACACCTTCCCATATACAATTTTGCCTAAATCTTTGTAAAAATAGTACTGTAATGTATTTACCCATTTTAGGAGAGTAAATAACACTATCAAATAAAAAACAGGCAATATATTCCGATACTTAACAGTGCAGGTTACTTTATAAAGTCAGTTATGGGCCTGTAATCTCAGCACTTTGGGAGGCCGAGGTGTGTGGATCACTTGAGGTAAGGAGTTCTAGAACAGCCTGGCCAACATGGCCAAAACCCGTCTCTACTAAAAATACAAAAATTAGCCAGGCACGGTGGCATTTGCCTGTAATCCCAGCTACTAGGGAGGCTGAGACAGGAGAAACACTTGAACCCTGGAGGCAGAGGTTGCAATGAGCCGAGATCATACCACTGCACTCCAGCCGGGGGGACAGAGCAAGACTCCGTCTCAAAAAAAGAAAATAGTAATAATAATAATAATAATACAGTCACTTATTGTGTATGTGTGATTCGGGGCCCAGAGGGGTTAAACGAGATAATTTATATAAACTACCAGATATCTATGCTGTATTTGGTGGATATTAGCTTTAATTTGGAAATGCATACCATTTGCATTTTCTCTTCTTTTACATAAGTACTATTGATATTTAATCCACAGTTTTCTGCTATATTAAGAATACATTTTAGTAGAACTTTGCCAGAGAAATCTACTTCTTTTACTACTGCAATAAATAAATAAATAAATAAAGCCACACTTTTGCTTGAAAACTTCAAATTTAATTGGACTTCCTAGAGTTATTTGAAATGGTCTGAAAATTGAAACACATGGTGTGACACCATTCTAAGAAAACTATCATCTTAGGGGAAAAGGGATGGTGAAGGAGAGGTGTAAAAGTTAGAAGGAGGACAGATTAAATTTAATGGCTCACAATATTTAATTTTGTTTTGGACAAAAACCTAACGGTAATTATGGTTAATTAATAGACATGCATGCCTTCAACATCTTATTTTAATACTTGGCAATACGATTCCCTGTTTGATCTCTTTTCATTGGAAACATTGGTTAAATAATACAGATACAGATAATTCTGCTTTAATCAGAAAATGGGTTTTGACTTTGAATCTGATCTGTAGTCTGGCTCTTTTATAGCCATCCTGACTTCTAAAGAAACAGATCTCTTTAAAAACAGAAACTGTTAGAATGTAGACATGGTTGACATATTAAAACTCTACATTTGTTTGATCTTACCAAATAATTTGAGTTTATATCAACAGAAAGAAAGCTCACAGCTGCCACAACAGGCATGTTTACAATCATTTTAATGATACCATTAGATGTTGCTCTTCGGGGCTTGCTAGTCCAGGCTGTTATATAAAAACCATGTGAGATAAGTTTACCACCTGTGCACAATGGAAACAACCTATTCAGATGAATCATTCTAAACACAGATATAAGATAGAAGTCAACTCAATTCCTATGTTAAAATACTGCCTTTAAAAAAGATGCTTAAGGCAGAGAAATACCTGTCCTCTAAACCTATATAAATACACACACACTATAAACAGACTTTTCCTAATCTCAAAACATTTGAACTTCAATGCCTCTGGAAAAGTTTCTTAGTTGACAGGTGAGTACTTAGCTCATATAAGAAACGTAAGCTTAAGATTTTGCGAGGCGTTTACCTGGTTCTTAAGCCGTTTTGGATTCAGATATTCTCAGGGAAGTGGGTAGTTAAGTAACCATAACCATAAACTTTTATACTTTTCTTTAAAAAGGGGTGGAAATTGCTGTATGCTTTTTGAAGACTCAAAGAATTATAGGTTAATTCCTCCTGAATCCATACTGTTTTCAAGTACATGTTCTGTCATTTTTTAGCCCAGGGATTATATGAATATTCTGTTCATTACACTTAATACCATTATTGAAGAAATTCTTTTTAAAAAAATTGTTCAATTTTCACTCTCTTGACTTGCGTGTACTTTCTATATTTCCAGAAAACAAGGCCGCTATTACCCGAATTTGTAGTGATATTTTATCCAACTATATATGATAATGTGGAATACAAAGGAAAACTGATTATACTTTTTTTACATGCTTTCTATGTGCCAGAAATTATACTTAGCCCTAGGAACAGATATATAAATAACAGAAGCATAACTATGTTTCTAGTAGTTTGTAGGTTATTAGAGGAGATATGGTATTTAAGAGACCTTCAGTTTCTTAAAACAGGCAAAGAAGCATTTCCCCTGAAATGTTGTATGATTCTAGGAAAAATTTCTGATTTTCTTAACTGTTCTCAAGAGCTGTAT
Source organism: Theropithecus gelada (assembly GCF_003255815.1). Lineage (NCBI taxonomy): Eukaryota > Metazoa > Chordata > Mammalia > Primates > Cercopithecidae > Theropithecus > Theropithecus gelada. The sequence goes on along the minus strand of NC_037670.1, from coordinate 119,687,039 downwards.
AGAAGCAAAGTTTCATTCGTATGATTCTGAATGATTATACACAAAAGTGTGACATTTAATTGGAATACTTGCTCACTATAATGATCGTATGTAGCAATCTAGAGCATCAAAATCAAAAGCTGTCCTTGAAAATTACAAAGGAACAAATTACAATATGCAAATTACAAAAAGGAGACATTATGAGGGGAAAAATAAGTAAAAGGGCTGTATTTCTATGCCTTGGGTTGTAAAAATTTGAAATACTTGTAGGAGAGTTCTTTGCAAGGAAAGCTTTTTCTGTCAGACACAAAATCAAATGAAGAAAAACATGATAGGAATTTTCCTGTTTAGATAAAAATGGAGTCAAAGTGTATTTAAGCTTTGATCTTCTAGATATATTGGAGTCATCCCACTCATGAAAAATTGCTAAAGTGAATCTACTCTTTCTATGCTTCTACCGATGTCAACGTGATGTGATCTCTGATTTCTCTATCAACTATTTACAGGAAGGAAGACTATTTTGTGAGTCTGAAGTATGTAATGATTCACCCTGAGAGTGCATTTGGCTTTCCTGTCTATACAGCTTTTATGGTTTCATTTCCCCTTTTTGATTTTCAAGTATGTAATTGCGTAACTCAACAGTATACACCTGGTTTCTGAGTAGTGTAGTCCATGCGCGTAGGGAAACAATTCACAAATTTCTAGTCTTGGTAACATTAATATGTCAAATGTAATAAACGTGTACAGAGATCCTAAACATACCTGCTAAATACAGATTGGAGATATCCTTCCTATATATAATACAGGATTCATTGTTTTAATTAAGTAATTATACTTAGAAGCTTTAAAGTAGTCATTGTGGTAGGGAAAGACATTATGTACTTGAATGAAAATGTATTTCACTTATATTCCAGCTGCCATACACCAACAAAAATTTCCTTTAAAAAGTTTATAATTTTATACAGAAATAGAATGAAGGGATGTTTATGTTTTAAATGTAACAGATAAAATTGTAATCATCTAAAACTTTTTTAAAACCAAAATTAGACAGAGAGAAAGAGACAGATAAATGATAGCCTGCAAAACATTTAAAATATATTCAAGGACACTCAAAACTTTATAGAATTGGACATTGTCTATGCAAGCTGAGTTTAAAAGAAAGCTATCTAATTTCTTAACACTTTTGTCAGTCTTATTTCCACATGGTGACAAATTAAACTCAGTTTGTGATGATTATTTTTTACCAAAATAACAGCCACAAGTATCCTCTGCATAAAGTAAAAACTAAATGAATATACAATAAATACCCAATTGTGTTTTGGGACACTTTATATTCATAAACCAAGGGCAACCACTGGTGGCCCTGAATGTTCTATTGAGACTTATAAAATTTCTTTCCAATCCCAATGCCATTATGGTAGGAACCCTCCTGCACATCTGGCAGTGCAAGATTTTTGTTTTTAATTGAAAAAGCTTGTGATATTCAAGAATTATTATTACTATTATTATTATTATAGCAGCTGAGAACCATTGCTGGGTCAATTTCAATGCCGTTTAGAATATTAACCCCTTTACTATGATAAATAAAAATAGCGTTTCTGGTCATAAATATGATTTGTGAGAACACTATCTAGATTTTCTTTTGTTTTCTTTTTTCTCCCTGAAGTGCTACCATGCTACTTGATTCAGTGTATATAGTAATTTTAATGTCACACTTGTCATTCTAATACAGAGTCATAAAATCATGCGTAAGATTCTCAAGCCCTCAGTAAATGACAAGAAGTACTGTGAACAGAACAACTGAATTGGGTTTATACACGTACCTCTAAATGTAGTAGTGCTTGATAATAGGAAAAAAAGGAACAAGAAACCAACTATTCCTGCCTTCCAGAGACCCTTATTAAGATGTGGTGAAATATTTTCTCAAACTGTTACCTGAATTATTTTGGGATATAGATAATGTGCTAAAAACAGTGGCTGAACTGCTGGTGAATGAGGAGTTAAAAATCAGAATGGTGGCCTGTGTTTGGTTACTTTTTGAGGCTTTCAGGGGCAATAGTTAAAAGAGAATAATAAAGTTAGACCCGAAATGGTCAGTTTGAAAACAAAGAGAAAAGTACATATGGTTTTGTTAACACAGGCACTCTCTGCCTGTAGCTTGCAATCCAGGGTTACCAAGGGTCCACCTTCGAAACTTACAGCTCGGCAGGGTTAGAAAAGTCAACTTTTGTTTGTGAAGTTGAAGCTTGTATAAATGTTGGCATGGAAACATCAGCCTGATTAGGAGGATTCAAGTGACATGAACTCCTCAGCACCTCTCGTAGGACAAACTTCTAGCAAAGACTCAATTATAAGCCTTGCCCACCTATCCTAGCTTAAATATTGTCAGCAATTGATGTTGACTATAGATACAGGAGTAAGAGATTGATTAAAGGCAAATAGACAAGAGCCTACTAAAATCTGAGGGAAATACACTAGCAACAAAATACTAAATCTGGCTAGGAAACATATACGGAAATCCCCAAGCCTCCATGCTTTCATCAATGTGAAGAGGGATGCTAAGACGGTGGATCCTATGGAAGAAGGCTCTTCCCCAGTAATCAGTTTAGATGTGGATGGGGAGGAAAACAGATAGAAAAATACCTCCTTCAGTGACACAAGTAAATATTTTGGAACAGCAGGAACAGACAGACTGCCTACTCTGGAAATGTACTTCATTTCCAGGACAGGATTTTCTGCTGTTATTATCTAGCAGGGTAAAATATGTGCTCTCAATAGCATTTATTGTGTGTTTGCAATGATTCTCTTGAAAATCGTTTTAAAAATTACCCATTGACAGACCAGGCATGGTGACTCACACCTGTGATCTTAGCACTTTGGGAGGTCGAGGTGGGAAGATTGCTTGAGTCCAGGAGTTCAAGACCAGCTTGAGCAACATGGTAAAACCCCATTCTCTAAAAAAGTACAAAAATTAGCTGGGCGTGATGGTGTATGCCTGTAGTCCCAGCTACTTGGGAGGCTGAGGTGGGCGGATCATCTGAGCCTGGGAAGTAGCCATGATTGTGTCACTGTACTCCAGCCTGAGAAGCAGAGTGAGACCCTGTCTCAAAAAAAATAATCTATTGAAAAATTTTAGTTTTATATATTTATGGAGTATAAAGTAATGTTATAATTTTTGAGCATATGTGGAATGATTAAATCAAGCTAATCTTTCTATCACCTCAAATATTTGATATTTTTGTGATGAGAACATTTGAAATTTATTCTTTTAGTAATATTGAAATGTACAATATTAAATTATTACATGTATTCATTATGCTGTGTAATAGATCTAAAACAAACACATAAACAAATTTATTCTGTCTAATTGGTGTTTTACACCTTTGAATATCATCTCCCTATTATTTACACCCCACCAATCTCTCCTTTTATGAATCCAATTATTTTAGATTCCACATATAAGTGAGAAACTTGTGATATTTGTCCTTCTGTTTGGTTTATTTCACTTAGTATAATATTCTGCAATTCATGATCTCATAAATGATAGGGTATCTTCCTTTTTTTAGGCTGAATAGTATTCTATTGGGAATACATGCCACAATTTCTTTATCTGTTCACCTACTGATGGGCATCTGAATTGATTCCTTGCTTGGCTATTGTGAATAGTGCTGCAATAAACATGGATGTGCAAACGTCTCTTAGACATACTGATTTTACATCTTGTGGGTGAAAACCCAGAAGTGACATTGCTGGTAATTGAATTTTTAGTGTTTTTTGGCAACCTCCATACAGTTTTCCATAATGCTTGTCCTAATTTACTTTCTCATCAACAGAGTATAAGGGTTTTCATTTTTCCACATCCTTTCTGACACTTGTTAACATTCATCTTTTTAGTAATAACCATTTTAACAGATATGAGGTGTTAAATCTTTGTGGTTTTAATTTGCATCTTCCTAATGATTAGGTATGTCAAACATCTTTTCTTGAATCTGTTAGCCATTTGCATGCCTTCTTTGGAGAAATGTCTATGTAGGCCCTTCATTCATTTCTTAATGAGATTATTTGTTTTCAGCCTATAGAGTTGTTAGAGTTCCTTATATATTTTGAATACAAATTGTATGACTTGCAAATATTTTCTAGCAATCCTTAGGTTGTCTCTTCACATTGTTAGTTGTTTCCTTTGCTATGCAGAATCATTTTATTTGGATATAATCCCATTTGCCTACTTTTGCTTTTGTTGCATATGCTTTGAGGGTCAAATCTAAAAACTCATTGCTCAGAACATTATTGTATAGTTTTTGACCCTATGTTTTCTTCTAGACATCTTGAAGTTTCATGTTTTATGTATTTAATCAATTTTGAGTAGATTTGTATATATGGTGTGAGATAAGGGTTCAATTTCATTGCTTTGCATAAGGATATCCAGTTTGCCCAATACTGTTTTGGAGAGTTTCTCCCATTGTTTATTCTTGGGACCTTTGTTGAAAATCAATTGACTATAAATGTGTGGAATCCCCAAAATCTGGGATAGCGAAAGCAACCATGAACAAAAACAACAAAGCTGGAGGCATCACACTACCTGATTTCAAACTATCGTGCAAAGCAACAGTAATTATAATAGCATGGTACTAGTATTAAAGTAGACACATTGGGCAATAGAACAGAATAGAGAGCACGGAAATGAACCCATGCATCTATGATCTCTGCATGGGTTCATGAATCTATGATTCACTTTTCAAATTACAAATTAAGTTATGGTGTTTCTTCTCCACAATTGTATTAGTTGTGCTATTCAAGGCAAATGTCTTCTGTTTTAACCATAAATCTCTAAAATATGAGTTGTCATACCTGTTTTATCAGAGAGTAATAGATGCTATTTAGATAATCTTAGAAAGGGTGCCATACATGATAAATGGATGAGCCCTTGGCGGGGTCCCCCTTGGTCAAGAGGTGTGTATCTTCCATGAAAAATGAGTAAGGTTGTTGAAGAGCCAATGGTGGAACTACTATAGGCACCATTAGTTTGTTTTCCACAATTCATTCCTAACTTTCTTGCCCCAAGACAATTCACAAAAGAGCTTACTTTGTAGTCTCTCTTGAAGCTAGAAATTGTCATGTTGCCCAATTCTGGCCAAAGTAATCAAAGAAGAATTTTGCTGAGGACTTGTTCAAATATAATTTGCTGAGAAGAAATAAGCACAAAAAAATAGCTGGCTGGTATCACTTTTTATCTTTGGTTTCTGCCTTAAAAATGTGATTTCTACAGCTATGGAAACTATTTATCACAATATACAGGAAGGATTAGGAAAAATAGCAGATTAAGAATTAGAAATAAAATAGTTATGCTTGTAGTTTTCTTTAATTGCTGGATTATCCATAAAACAATCATCCTTTTGCTGCCTTTTAAGATAAACAATAAATAACATTATAGTGAAAATTTGTTACTTGCAGTTTAAAGTATTTTTAACTTCTATGTGTTGATAGACCATTAATTAATAAACTTTACCTCAATGCACACCATATGATTTAAAAAAATAAGAACTTGTAGACTGTCATGTTGGGAGAGATTTTTATATAGAATCAATGAGTCATAGCATTCTGTGCATTGTTTGCTAGTCTTTAAAGAATAGCTCAGGTAAACTGGGATGTGATTTGCAAAGTGTAATTTCTAGAATCCCAGCTGTCTATAGAAGATGGAGGTTAATTTCATATGTTATATCTAAACATTAAGTTGCCTTTTGCATCAGTTCTAGCAAAGGGCCCAGTATCAGTATGAGAGTCATAGTTGATGGCTGATTGGAACAACAAATAAATGTTTTAAAACGAAAACCTACAGATTTAATATATGAAAAGCAATATTCACATACAAGAACATAAGAAAGCACATGTTACTGAAGTTTTCAAAATGATACAAATAGAATTTTCATTGCCAGCAATTAGTAGAAAAATTAGTAGAAAAAACTGCAATGGATCTTCTGATGAAATACTAATAAAAGAGCTACATAAAATGTAACAAATATATTTTTAAATGTCTTTCTGAAGTGGAAATAAATTAAGGCATCCACAGAGGTTAAAAACAGTGAAAGTGCAATCTAGGAATGAGGTGTACTCAAAAGTCAACTTTTACCCTTTGTTAAGACACCAAGCCCAGGGGATCTTAAGTGTCCATTTTGATGGCTACTCCGAGTATAGAAGACATAAGATAAAGCCATGGGAATGCTTAAAGTAAGGGAGAAGATAGGAGATTGGTCTATAAAGTTGAGTTCCCAAAAGATTACACCTAAAATAAACCCACAGCAGAAAGGATGGTAAATAAAATTTCTTATGCCACTAGTATCGTATGAGGAGGAAAAAATTATCCTTTGAGAATGTATTACCATAACATAGTTTTCACGTAGACTTGATCCTCAGCTTTATAGAACTCATTTGGTGGGAGTCCCCAGGCAACTAACTGAACTAACCAACTAACTAAATGCAAAATCAACACTAAAAAATGTTAACTGCAATTCAGAATTCTTATGCATAGATAAAAATCAAGAAACCCATAGGAAAAAAATGTACCATGAGTGAAAACTAGCAGAAGTATACTTTCAGAGACATCATATATTAAGTATCTTAGAAAATGTTTTAAATAAACATGTTGTATATATTTCAGAAAAGTTTAAATAGTTTAAACATTTGAATGAGAATTGATATGGTTTGGTTTTGTGTCCCCACCTAAATCTCACCTTGAATTGAAATAATTCCCATGTGTCAAGGGTGGGACCAGGTGGAGATAACTGAATCATGGGGGTGGTTTTCCCCATGCTCTTCTCAAGATAGTGTGTGAGTTCTCATGAGATCTGATGGTTTTATGGAGGGTCTTTTTCCCTGTTTGCTTGGCACTTCTTCCTGCTGCCCTTTGAAGAAGGTGCCTTTCTTCCCTTTCACCTTCTGCCATGATTGTAAGATTCCTGAGGCCTTCCCAGCCATGCAGAACTATGAGTCAATTAAACCTCTTTTCTTTATATATTGCCCAGTCTTGAGTATTTATTCATAGCAGCATGAGAGCAGACTAATACAAGGATCAAGAAAGGTAAAAAATGTATGTACAGTTTTAGAAAGAAATCTAGGGGAAGTTTTAGGAATGGAATTTGTACCCAAAGGAAACAATTAAATGTATAAAAGCAGAATCAATAAGTGGAAGACAAACTAAAGAAAATGTTCATGAGATAATTCACAAATATTTAAAAATATCAAATACTGGTTATGAGAGACAGAAGGTGAATTAAGGAAGGCTGAATTAAGTGTAATTAAAATTTTAAAAAGAAAGACTAGCAGGAATAGGTGAAAGGCAATAACTAAAAATTAAATATACTTATGAATTTTGAGATATAATTACAAATTATGAAATTGTGAATATAATGTACAGAATAAATGTAAAATATTCAACATTTTATTCTGGAAAAAGATGAAGAAATCAGCAACAGGGTCAATACAAATAAATTCTGAACAAGACATAATACTATAATATGCAATATAATAATAGTACTATAATGGTAACTGTAGTAATATAGTAATATAAAAAGACAATAAAACCTCAGTGACTAAGAGAATGTTTTAGAAGTGGCAAGAAAAGACAGATCTTTGGTAACGAAATTACAATAGGCTGGTATCTCAGCAGCAACAATGGAAAACAGAAGGCACTGTAATAAGAAGTTCAATACGATGAAAGAAAATACCTTATAAATTTATAATTTCATAATAAGAACTACTATCTTTCAAGAACCAAGGTGAAATAAAATATTTGCTTTCAGAACAAAAAAAAAAACGTGAAGAAATTGACTTCCAATGGCCCAGCTATTAAACCTCCAAAGGTTGTAATAGCTGTAGTTGGAAAACGATTTCTGCTTGAAGCTTTAACATATAAGTAAATAAGAAAAATAACGTAATTTTTCTAACTGTATAATCTTTATTTTACTTTCTTATCTCAAAAAATCACCTAGGATTCATACTCTTATCCTCAGTTTCCTTATCAAGGCAGTATTTACTTCATTAGGTTTATATAAAATATGGATAAATTATTAGCCAAAAAATTAGTATATAATAAACAATAGATATACATTACACATAATTTTAATGATGTCTTTGTATCAATATCCAACATAAGCTAACAAAGGTATGTGTTTATTTTTGTTCTGTACGTATTAGAACATAAATGGCAACATGACAATTTATAGCAAAGAAAGTACAAAAATATAGTTATGGTTTGAGATGTCAAAAATCTTGATTTACATTTCCATGTTTATAATGAAAGTTGTGAAAGGCATATAAAATCATAAGGTTGAAAATCTGAAATTTAAAAAAAAATTTAAAAACCTAAGGCTATTGTGTATGCTTATGATATCAAATGATAATCAACTTTATCATATCTATGACTTTAATTATCTGGTTCTGATTAAAATTGTGATCTCTAGAGAAAAGTATGTGAAAAGTATCAGTCAACTGCTCAAAAAACATTTACTAAAAATTTATTTTACTTAAAATTTATCTTTTGGTGGATAATTGTGAACATTTAACGTTTCTCAAATCTATGCATTGCAAAAAACAAAACAAAAACCAAAATATATATATAATAAGCATTATATATAAAATATAGAATATATATTTTACATATATAACATATACATAATATGTATTATGTATAACATGTATACAATACATATATTCCATATAACATATATACACTAGAGTGTGTGCATAGTATAATTTTTTTTAACTTTTATTTTAAGCTAAGGAGTACAAGTGCAGGTTTGTTACCATAGGTAAACTTGTATCATGGGAGTTTTTACAATTCCTAGCATTTCTGTGAAAATACATTGTGAACTTTGCCAGTGTAATCTCCATGATTTCTTCCCTTTTTATAGATACAGAGGGACAGGTAACTTTGAACACTTAATGTGGCACCATGAAAAGGAGTCAGACAAAATCTTCTAGGTAAATAGTTTTGAAAAGTTCAGTCTACCTATAGGGACCTTAGTTTCCTTATGTTTTGACATAATAGAATGATATGCCATTTCTGGGAGGGTGACACATAAGCCATGGGGTTTTATGATAATTAAATAAGATAAATCATGCAAAGTGTGTAAAAATGGGCATGACACATAGTAAACAAAAATATTACTTCCCCTTTGCACCTTATGCCATGCATTGTGCTAGATGATTTATTTCTTATTTGATTTGCTTTTTCTAATGACCAGAGAAGTCTGATTTTGAAGAGTGAAGCTAAGCAAATCAACCGAACAACCAAAACACATTTTGATTGACATCCCTTTTTCAAAGCAATTTCCTCAACTTTCAAATATGAATATTCTAACTGCTTCTTCATTTTGCTAGCCAACAGGTCTTTTAAGACACCAAAACTAATTTTCCTTCCACCTCTCATTATTGAAACTAATAGTAGCTACCATTTATTGTAGAAATTGTATACAATTGTATATATATGAGGAGCCTTATACCATTTAATTTGACATAAATGTCTGGTGCCTTTTTCTTAGTTTTTGTCCTGATTAGTATTATTGTAGCATGTGACATTCATGACAATTTGTGTCTTAGAAAAGTGTTTTTCCTGATTCAGAGGTATCGCATACTTCAAACACATCACCCTCCTTTCTCAGTTCCTGACTGAAGCCGTTAAAACATCACACTTAAGGTCTAGTAATCCTAGTATTTGGGAAGCTGAGGCAGAAGGACCGCTTGAGGCCAGGAGTTTGACACTAGTCTGGGCAGCACAGCAAGACTCTGTCTCTACAATTTTATTTTTTATTTTTTGCAACATAGCAAGACTCTGTCTCTACAGATTTTTTTTCGTTTTAATTAGCCAAACCTGGTGTCATGTGCCTGTAGTTCTAGCTACTCAGGAGGCTGAGGAAGTAGGATCACTAGAGTCCAGGATTTTAAGGCTGCAACGAGGTATGATTGTGCCACTGAACTCCAGCCCAGGCAACAGAGTGAAACTCTGTTTCTTAAAAGAATAAAGTAAAATAATTAAATTAAAATTAAAATCACAGTTATATTGAGGCTATGGAGCAAGACGGACTAGTAGAACCCTCCAGCAAGTGTACCCCCCTTGCAGAAACATCAAACTGAACAACAATGCAAGCAACAAGAAAGCACCTTTGTAAAAAATAAAACATTATTTGAGAGAACACAGTACCTGGTCTTAGCATAATGACAAGAAAATATGCATTGAATAGGATTGGAAGAACAGTCTTGAACTGCCTATACCACACCTCCTCCAACCCCAAGGAGCACAGCCTGAAAAGACAATCTGTGTGCTTGAGGAGGGAAAGCAAAGTGAGTGTGGGACTATGCATTGGAACACAGTGCCACCCTGTCACTATGCAACACAACACAAGAAAAAAATCTGCCAGTGCCCACAGAAGAAGCATTTAGAACAGCCTCGGACCTGAGGGGAATCCACTGTCCTGGCAGAAGGAATGTGAGTCCCAACCTTCTTTACCACTGGCTGACTAAAGTGACCTTGAGCCTTCAATAAATTTCAGTGATAACTAGACCATCCTGACTGCAGTCCTTGAATGAGCCCTGGTACCACACTGCTCTCAGGCTGTGGGCTCGGGGTACAACCCAGAATGACACTAGCTGCAGTGGCCACGGGAGAGCCTATGGCACCGCTCCCCCAATGCCAGACAGTGCACTGTAGAGAGCGACTCCTTCAATTTGGATGAAAGAGTGAAGAATACAGAGGACTGTGTCTTCCAACTGAGTATCAGCCCAGCCACTTTAAAATAAAGCACCAGGCAGAATCCCAAAGCCCTCAATTCCAGGTCATTGTTACTAGGTCATTGCCTCTAGACCCATTGCAATCCAGAAAGAAATCTACTTCCCTGGTAGGATAGACAAAGTCTAGCAGGATTCACCACCAGGCGCTGGTTAAAATGGCCTCTGGCCTTGAATAAACATTGGTGGCAGTCACACAATAGCAACCACGGGTCTTTGGCAAGCTACAGTAATGTGCTGGTCTGGGAGACTATGGGCTTCAGGTGCAAGGTGGTGTAATGCCAGCTGCAGCAGTCATGAAATTGCTAACATCACCCCTCCCCCAACTCCAGGCAGCTTAGCATAGAGAGAGGCTCTTTCTACTAGAATAAAGAGAAGGAAGAGAGCAAGGGACTTTTCCCTGGGAACCTAGGGAAATCTCCCTCATCTTCATTATGCCCAACAGGGCTGGATATCTAGGAGTCTGCAAGAGTTGCAGCATATTGGGCTTTGTGTGCCAAGTAGTGTGAAAATGGCTGCAATGACTACAGACTTACAGAACTCAAAACTCAGTCCCCTTTAAATTCTTAGAAGACCTCTGAAGAGGAGCAGTTACAAACAAGACCAGACGTGAAGACTAGAATAAATACTCTTCAGTGCCCAGACATCAATGAATGTCCATAAGCATCAAGGACATCCAGGAAGATATGATCATGCCAAATGGAAAAAATAAGGCACCAGTGACTAAACCTGAAGGACAGAGACATGTGATCCCTTATCCAGAGAATTTAAAATAACTGTTTTGAGGAAGCTCAATGAATTTCAAGAAAACAGATGGAAGGAATCCATAAATTTATTAGATAAATTTAACAAAGAAATTGAAATAATTTTAAAAATCAAACAAATTTTGGAGCCACAAAATAACAATTAACAAACTGAAAAATGCATTAGAGTGTCTCAACAGCAGAACTGATCAAACGGAGGAAAGAATTAGTGAGTTCAAAGTCAGGTTACTTGAAAATTACATAGAGGAGAAAAAAGATGAAAGAGTGAAGAATGTTTACAAGATCTAGAAAATAGCCTCAAAGAGGCAAATCTAAGACTTATTGGCCTTAAAGAAGAAGTAGAGGTAGAAATAGGGGTATGAAGTTTATTCAAATAAATGACAACTGAGATCTTTCCAAACCTGGATGAAGGCATATTCTTTGAAACCATGTGATCATTTTAATAAACGCCACAAAAGCATTCAATAACATTCAACATCGTTTCATGAACAAAGTTCTCAACAAATTGGGTATAGAAGAAATACATTAAATCAATATAGGTTACATGTGAAAAACCCATGGCTATCATCACACTGAATTGGGAAGAACTGAAAGCTTTTCCTGTAAGAACTGGAACAATAACAGGTTTCCTATTTTCACGACTTTTATTAAATATAGTACTAGAAGTGCTAGCAGGAGCAATTGGACAAGAGAAAGAAATAAAGAGCATCCAAATTAGAAAGTCAAATTGTCCTTGCAGATGACATTATCTTATACTTACAGAAACCTAAGGATTCTTCAAAAACACTGTTACAACTGACAAATTCAATCAGATTGCGGTATACAAAATCAAAATACAAAAAGCAGCAGCATTTCTATATGCCAATAGTGAACAATTTGAAAAAGAAATCAAGAAAACAATTCCATTTAAAATAGCCACAAAAAATACCTAGAAATAAATTTAACTGAAAAAGTGAGAGATCTCTACAATGAAAGTGATAAAACACTAATGTAAGAAATTGAAGATGACACAAACAATGGAAAAATATTCCATTTTCATGGATTGAAAGAATTGTGTTAAAATGTTGATAATACCAAATGCAGTCTACAGATTCAATGAAATCTCTACCAAAATACCAATGATTTTGTTCACAGAAATAGAAAAAAAAAAAAAAAAAAAAACCACTAAAATTTGCATGGAACCACAGAAGATCCTGACATAGCCACAGCAATTCTTGGCAAAGAGAATAAAGCTGGGAGCCTCACTTCACCTGACTTCAGAATATACTGCAAAGCTATAGTAATGAAAACAGCATGGTACTAGCATAAAAGCAGACACATAGACCAATGGAACAGAATGGGGCACCAAGAAATAAATCCACACATTTAAAGCCAAATGATTTTTCGGAAATGCACCAAGAGCATATGTTGGATGATGGAAAGTGTCTTAAATAAATGGTGCTAATAAAACTGGATATCCATATGCAGACAAATGAAACTAGCTAGACCCCTTTATCTGTCATCATATAAAAAATCAACTCTGGGTTAAAGACAAACCTAAGACCTGAAACTATGAAACTATTAGAAGAAAACAGGGAAATGCTTCAGGACGTTGTTCTGGGCAAAGATTGTCTGAGCACCTCACAATCACACACAATCAAAGCAAAAATTGGCAAATAGGATTACATCAAACTAAAAGCTTCTGCACAGCAAAGGAAACAATCAAGAAAGTGAAGAGACAACCTCTTGGGGGAAAATATTTGTAAACTATCCAGCAGACAAAGAGTTAATTGCCAGAATATATAAGGAAGTCAAACCACTGTGTAGCAAACAAACAAACAAACACATAAAACAAAACAAAAAAATAACCTAATTTAAAAATAAAAAAGCCCTGGATAGACATTTCTTAAAATAGACACCATGGCTGAGTATATGGAAAAATGCTCAGCATCATTCATACCTAATTATCAGAAAAATGCAAATCAAATATCACCTCATCCTCGTTAGAATGCTATTAACAAAAGTACAAAAAATAACAATTGCTGGCAACAGTGTGGAGAAAGTGGGGAACACTTGTACACTGTTGGTGCGAATATAAATTAGTACAGCTATTATGTATAATAATATGGACATTCCTCAAAAAACTATAAGTAGAACTACCATATAATTCATCAATCCCCCAGCTGGGTAAGTATCCCAAAGAAAGGAAATCAGTATATCAAAGAGGTATCTTCACTTCCACGTTTATTGCAGCACCATTTATAACCAAGATATGGAATCAACCTAAGTGTCCATCAATGGATGTATAAAGATAATGTGGTGTATGTACATGGTGGAATATTATCCAGCCACAAAAATAATATTACTATTAATGGATGAATAAATATAATGTGGCATATATACATGATAGAATATTTTCCAGCCACAAAAAGTATAATATTCTATTACTTTCAGCAACATAGGTGGAAGTAGAGGGCATTATGTTAAGTGAAATAGGCAAGGTATAGAAAGACAGATATCATATGTTCTCATTCATGTCTGGGGGCTAAAACAATTGACCTTATGGAGATAGTGACTAGAATGTTAGTGAGGCTGGGAAGGGTAGTGGGGTAGAGAGTTGAAGATAGATTGGCTTATAAAAATACAGTTAGATAGAAGGATAGGTTCTATTGTTTGATAGTACAATAGGGCACTATCATTAAAAATAATTTATTGTACATTTCAAAATATATAGAAGAATTGGAATGTTTCCAACAAAAATAAATGATACATCTTTGAGGTGATGGATATTTTAATTACCTTAATTTGATTATTACACATTGGATGCTTGTATCAAAATACCACATGTACCCCACAAATACATACAACTATTAAGAATCAATTTTTTTAAATAAAAAATATAGTTATATAATAATCTAGTGTTCTATTTTGCTTCTGTATTCCTCTAAAATCTGTCATACTGCTACATTACACGTACAAATCCCAATTGCATCTTTCACATTAGCCCTTTTTGTGTCACTTTCTTGGCATTTTACAACTGCCCAAATGTTTTTAGATCAAGACATGAGGGGGAAAGAAACTTTTACATTATTACATTTAACTTAATATTTACTTTTGATTCATAGCTGAAGTTTACTTCTCTGAAACACATTTAACCATCCATAGGTACAAAATAGCTATTGTGTAAATTATTTTTGTATTAAAGGAAAAAAAGCTGATTTGTGTTTGATTTAGTAGTTCCCAAATGAGAATAATAAAACAAATGTGTTTTCTCCATTACTGACTTTCTTGGACCAAATTAGTTAGGTAAGAGAAACTAAGCTATGGCATATGATTTGTGGAAACAGGTATTATTGAAACAAATTAATTTAGAGAAGTTATAAAATTTATGTACAAATTTCATTTATTAGATAATTATGCATTAGCTTCCAGTTCTCCTATTGTGAGGTATAAAATACAGAAATATGAACTTTACTAAAATAAATGTAAATTTTAATTAATCTTTTCTTAAAAGCTTTCATTTTTCTTGTTTGGAAAAATGGTTCGTAAGGATCACATAGGGAGTAGCATTGGTTATATCATAACTTATTGTAAAGAAAATTTTTCCATGGAGAAAGACAAAATTAAGTTGAAAATACAAGACTGTAAATTGTTGTTTTATTCCTGTATAAGAATCAACAAAGGTAAACTAATTGTTTCATCTTATGTTATATAACTGTCTGCTCTTAAAGAAAAATACAAATTCACATAATCCTTTATACTTTCTATACAATAATATACATGTATTATTTTGTATATTTACCTTTATGTTTATAAATATTCACAATATATTTTTCATTTGTAAGAATTGACTGCAGTTATTCATCGGTGGTCATTTTCTTGTATAGTTTTCAAGATAAAAGACATTCTTTGCATGTCAGCCTCATGGCTACATGGCCATGTTTTATACTATTAAGCAAGCAACCTGGATTTAATTCCCAACCCAGACTATATGCTCCCCAGGCTACTTTGTTCAACACCTGTAAAGAAGAAATTTACTTATGCTACATGAAAGCACCTATTTTAGTTTTAAAGAGAGGTGCTAGTTTCCAATAAAGGAATAGAGTGTATTTTTCTTTGTTTTCTGTTGGAAATGTAGTAGTTGTGGCCTTTCAGCAGAATATGTCAAGCCACCCCACAAAGAGCTCCTTTCCCTGTGTATTCATTGCTGCGTGCACCACCACATGTTTTTCGCATAAAGAAAAGAAAAATGCAGGTATTAGGGATTCTAATTATATGTTTCTACAAACTGAATTAACACGGAAATGTCAAATTGCTTGGGGGAGCATTTAACCCTGTGCCTCTAGAGCATTCCAAAGTATTTGTGTTTCTATACACTTGGACTCTTAAAAGCTATTTGACCGTTTTCTCAGGGTATCTGCACCTAAGAGACTAACTAATTTTATACTGACACAGTGACAACTATTAGATAGAACTTATTTCAGGTTTTTGTTGTTGTTGTTGTCGGGGGATTGCAACTTTTTATTCCACTCCAAATCGGAAGATTTAAGATAGAGGAACACAAACTTTCAATAGGTCAGTGTATTAGCAGATGTTTATATTGTCTGTGTGTTTGTGTATCTGTGTGTGGGTGTGTGTTTATGAGACAGAGGGAGAGAAAATCCAGCTAACTGTATCTTAGAAACATCAACGGAGAGGTGGAGAGAGACCATTCTTCCCCCGCCCTGTAATACTTGATTTCTGGACTAGGAAAAAAATTGGTAGCGGTCCACTTGGGATTTTTTATAATATTGCAAAATGACTATGATTATTAATTTATGTTTTAACAAATAACCACATTAAGGGACAAAGTAGAAAGCACAGTCATTGGAGCATAAACTTGAACAGGAATAACAGGACATTTTATTGTCAGGAGAGATTTATCTCTCAGGGATGCTAGAATGCTGGTTTCCTTTGCTTACCATGAATTATTGATGCTATGTTCTGTTACTTTCATTATGGTGTTTCAAAAATATCAGCCTAACCAGCCTTTTGTATTAAACCTATTTGAACAAATAGACTACTAATATAATTGCATCAGTTTCTTAAAATATTGACATTTGGGTATAATTATATATATACTTTTATAATCTAGTATTATGTAAAAATAACTGAAAAAATCATGTGGCCTCATATATATTAACTATCTAAATTTCAAAATCCATGTAAACGTTTTATTAAAAAATTGTTAGGCTTTTCCTTGTGTATGTTGAGAAATTTTTTGGTATTATTTATTTTCTCCTGGCAACATGAAACAGCTGGGTTAAGACAACAGTTTAGATTCAGGTTTGTTTTCTTTCTTTTCTCTTTCAAGAAGAGGTCATGGACCACCTGTAAACTGGATCTTGATGGATTAAATAAAACTTATAAAATTGAATCCTGGTAATAAAGTAGATTCTATAAAATAGACACCTTGTATCTCTCTCCATTATTCCATTCTTTTGTGGTTTCCTTGATTCAAAATGTGCACTTATTTTAACATATGTAATTTCTATAAATTCTACAACACTTCTTGCTTTCTTTTCTAAGACACCTATAGTGACTTTTCTTATTATGCTGGGCAAACTTTGAACTCCTAGATGCCATTTATGACAGCTCAAAACGAATGCCTTGATAAGGCTACGAAGCAAAGTGGTGGTTTGAAAAGCCTTTTGATGAAAGGTTGGCAGGGAGGCTGTGCTAACCACACACAAGGATCATGCATGAGGCTACAGGAGGTCACAGGTTTTTAAGGAGCATGGATCAAGCAGGGTCAGATTGGTTACAGCCAATTGCACAGCACATTCTTCTCCATTCATCCCCAGCTGAATCTCTAATTATGACCTACACAATCAGCGATGAAGCATTAAAAAGTGGAACTGTATTGTTCCATGGTGAGTGCTTAGCAAAAAAGCTGGAATTTGATACTTAGTCACAGTTTGCAAACAATGTGGTTGAACCACCTGAGGGGTCACATTTTTACGTTCTGAGGCAATTTATTAGTAATGGTACCTGTCAGTCAGAAATCCCCCTAAAGCTCTTTCATTACTAGTCATGACTTTGATACAGAATTGGTTTAAAGTAATAGGCAAATAAAACAAGAGCTAGATCATTTACAAAGAAAGATCACCACATTCCCTTTATCCCTTCCTGATGAGCCATCTTTGTAGTTGAGCTCTAAATGGTATAAAGATTACACTGGATGGGTTATTTTGAAAGCAAGCCTTTTTATTTGTCAATGAGGAATTGTTAAAACTTCTAAACTATTTGCATGATTTCTTCCATTTTAACTCAAAATATAAACAGAAGCCACCACTGTGGTTGAGGCTCTGCAATGACACTTCTCCCAGCTATAGTAATCTAGATAGGAATGACTCAAGTTTACAAAGCTGGTATAAATTTGAAAAGAGTCCTGCATAAAGATGTTTCACAACTTTCTTCCAAAACACACACACACACACACACACACACACACACCACTCATACACATACATACATGCATTTATTTTCAAGACAAATTTAAAGAATTCAACACAAAATTACTTTTCATATTTTTGGATGGAAATGGCACCTTTCATCAACAGATGCAACATTTTAGTAGTTTTAATTTTTCTATACATGCTTCTGGAATGATCACTGTTATACATTTCTCTTTTCATCTACTGACTTCTATGTAGGAATTTACCCTTCGTAACTGCTGCAGTTATGACATCACAAGATGTATTATATGTGTAGAACAATGGTTCTATTGCCAAAGCCTCTCTAAGTGAAGGTTTTTTAACAATGAAAGTCACGTTCTTAAAGATTTTATAGGGTCCATTTTTAAGCAATAAACAAAGATTTAAAATAAGAAGTAGAACATACTGTAGAAAGTAGGCCGAGTGTGGTGCCTCACACTTGTAATCTCAGCACTTCAGGAGGCTGAGTCAGGAGGATTGCTTGAGCCCAGAAGTTTCAGACCAGCCGGGGCAACATGTCAAAACCCTGTCTCTACAAAGAGCACAAAAATTAGCTGGGCGTGACGGCATGTCCCTGTAGTTCCAGCTACTCAGGAGGCTGAGGTGGGACGACCACCTATGCTTGGGAAATCTAGGCTGTGGTGAGCCGTGATCATGCAAGTGCAGTCTAGCCTGGGTGACAGGGTGTCAGAGTGAGACCCTGTGTCAAAAACCAAAACAAAACAAAACCAAAAAAGACTTAGTAGTAGTAGTAGCAGTAGAAATAAAAAAGAAATCAATCAATTGAAATTGCATATGTAGAGAGAAAAGACTTGAAAGTAGTCTAGATTTTATTCTATTTCTTTGTTTTTTACTAGTCATTAAAAAAAAGAAACAACAAATAATGGGATATGTAGGAAAAATACAATGTAGGGAAAATAACGAAGATTTACAAATCATTTTTACATGTCAGGACGTATCATCTGTGATTTAGATGTAGTATCTCAATTAATCCTCAAAACAGTCCTATGCATCATTTGACTCTCTAAAGCCTTATGAAGCATGTATTATTATTCCAAATTTAGAAGACAGAAAAATTAGGTTCAAGGTCACATATACTGCTTCAGTGTAAGTTTCTGATTACTCTATTAACTGATACTTTATTAATCTTATAATGATGTTTGTGACTTAACCCCTGCACCAATTTGAGCAACTTGATTCCAGTTTAAAAAGTAAATTACAGTGTTTGCTTACTTGTTTTATACTTAAAAGTTTTCTAATCGATGTTCACCATTAGTGTTTGAAATCTGGAACCTATGCACCTGTGTATGAACATCTACGCATGTATCTTTTGATCCCATTCTTAAACTCCCCTAACCATTTCCATTGCCCATAGACATTAACATTTCAGAGTGAAAAATTTGGTTGTGTAAATGTTAATGTAATAATTAACTCAAGCAAAAGTCATCAGGACATGATAAATAATTGGCTAAAAGTAAAAAAAAAAAAAAAAAAACAGTATCGTTATGTAGCCTCAAACCAACACCCCACAGATGGCTTGATAAATACATGCAATAAAATGAAACTTTACAATGGAAATTCTCACAGAAATCACCTTCACCAACAGGCTGAATTTAGCATCTTCTAAAAAGACACAAATGGTCATTATGTAATTCTAATATAATAGGAAGTACACAACATCACTTGCAATATTCTTGTCAAACTTGTTCAACCTTAGTGTAATCATGAATAAACATTCAAAAACAATCAGATGGTGGGACATTCTATCAGAAAATTTGGTTCTATTATTAAAAGAACAAATGTCAATATCATGAAAAACAAAAAATGGTGAAATGAAGAAAGCGTTATTTCACATTGAACTAAAAAGACAGGTAACCAATTAAAATGAAGAATCATTGTTTGAATCCTGGATCAAAGTAATCAAATTAATAAATGAATCAGCAAAGAACTATTGAGATATTGGGGAAATTCAAATAAACACTATGTGTTAGATAATATTATTGTTAAAGTTTGATTTACAGAAATTTAAAAACCATGAGGAACAAGAAAAAAATAAATACATCTAAAATATTTATCTAGCTCACATCACTTAATAAGGGAGTCAGTGAGATATTAATCCAAAGATTATATGAAGACTTAGGTTTCTATAAGGCAAATTAATAAAGGGTTATTAAGATAATATTGCTGGATTAGATATAAAACTAGGACAATAAACTATAGTTGCAGAGTTGTCTTTTCAAACAGATAGAAATAATTTGCATCTGTGTAAACAGAAATCTACCAGATAACCTCTGTTATTTCACAAATATGTGTTATGAAAATCTGTTTCATTAATTTCATAAATCTGTCACAAAATATACCAGTCAATAGAAAATTTACCAAAATTGTAAGCCTAGAACTAATGGGTATACCAAAGGATATCTAGTAATCTCTTTCACTTATTAACAAGTATCAGAATTTGTTTTTTTGCTTAATATTAATATATCAAAGTTAAAGTTCTTGTGTGAAGTAACAGAACTTCCATTTTTGTAGAACACTGTCCTAGCTTTTAAAAATTACATGCAGAAAAATTTTGAGATTGTATTTCACAATTTTTTTGAGATTGCTTTCAAATGGACCTGATAAAGATACCACTTGGGGAAGGCGGAACGTCAATTTGGCAAAACCATTTATACCTGATGAATCTAGATAATGGGTATGCAGGTATTAATTTGCTAATCTTCCAACTCCGGTTCAAGTTTGCAATTTTTTAAAGTAATCATTTGAGGACATAAATAATGAAATATTTAGCATGTTTTGGCATTTTTTTCTTTTATATATTTTAAGGTGATATCAATTTGCTTCTATATGTGTCCTGATTTTTCAGTCATAGAAAAACCATAGCCCTTAGGACATAGCTTTGAAGTGACAGGGATTTTGTATTTTTTTTTTTTTTTTTTTTTTTAGCAATTTTCAAATATCATAATTGCTACTTGCAAGCTGTGTATCATTGGAAAACTTAATTACACTCTGTGTTATGTTAGGGATATGGCACCAAAATGATCAATCATATATTTAATACTCAATAATTTCTGTTAATAGTATTAAATTTTATTTCCTTAGTAAGTAAATCAGCAATCTCCATTTAGTTAATAGACTCCAAAGATTCTTATAAAGTATAATGTGAGACTAATTTTAAAAGCCTCTAAAAGTATTGATATGGTTTGACTGTGTCCCCACCCAAAATCTCAGCTTGAGTTGTATCTCCCAGAATTCTCATGTGTTGTGGGAGGAACACAAGGGGAGGTAATTGAATCATAGGAGCCAGTCTTTCCTGTGCTATTCTTGTGATAATGAATAAGTCTCATGAGATCTGATGGGTTTATCAAGAATTTTCGCTTTTGCTTCTTCCTCATTTTCTCTTGCCACTACCACGTAAGAAGTGTCTTTCACCTCCCGCCATGATTCTGAGGCCTCCCCAGTCATGTGGAACTGTAACTCCAATTAAACCTCTTTTTCTTCCTAGTCCTCGGTATGTGTTTATCAGCAGTATGAAAATGGACTAATGCAAGTATATACCTGTAATGTCGACTTGCTTGTATTGCACTCACTTACCAAAACATACAATATCTTTTGTTATTGGCTAGGCATTTATGAGCTCATTTTATTGGTTCTGATCATCCCTTGCTGATCAGCATCTATAAAATGCAGTTGTATTCACAAATATCTAGCTTACAAATGCAAAGGTTTGAAGTTGAAAAACCTCTTTCAAACATCAATCTTTGGGTTTCCTATTGACTTAAGTGAATAAAGGTAGGAGCTATCTCAACTTTTAGTTGGAAACCAGATTGGAAAAGTTATAGGAACTGTAGATTTTGAAAAATCGTTGTTCTCAAGTGTTCTCACTTTTCTTTGAAATTGGACAGATACAATTTACAGTATTTGGAGAAAAACTTGGAGCAAAAGACAAACTTTCAGAAGAATAAAATGATCCAGACACTATTTTTTAATCCAGATGGAGTTGAAGCTATAATATAGCAGACTTCTAGGGAGAAATGAAAATTCAGTTCTTTGCTTGTTCATTAAGAACCTCATGGTACTTGAAGATTTTAAAACTTTTTAAAACAACTTTAATGTGTTTGATTAGTGTAACTGACCATAGTGTTTTTTAAATTTAGGGTCTGCACCACACAGTTTGATTTGGCTACATTTACAATAAATACTTAATTCCGGTTCAGAGCAATCTTGCTCCAACCATGAACAAAGGGTACATTACTATATTGTGATTTAATACTTTATTACAAGTAAATAGCACACAGTTATTTCAGATATTCTGTGCATAATACAAGACTCATTACAAAATGTAAATGTGAAGTAAACATAGAGAGCTACACTGTTGTTTGGTCCAGAACTGGTAACTTGGCCGGGCGCGGTGGCTCAAGCCTGTAATCCCAGCACTTTGGGAGGCCGAGGCGGGTGGATCACGAGGTCAGGAGATCGAGACTATCCTGGCTAACATGGTGAAACCCCGTCTCTACTAAAAATACAAAAAACTAGCCGGGCGTGGTGGCGGGCGCCTGTAGTCTCAGCTACTTGGGAGGCTGAGGCGGGAGAATGGCGTGAACCCGGGAGGCGGAGCTTGCAGTGAGCCGAGATCGTGCCACTGCACTCCAGCCTGGGAGCACAGCGAGACTCCGTCTCAAAAAAAAAAAAAAAAAAAGAAAAAAAAGAACTGGTAACTTGATGAAAACCTTCCTTTAGCATTTGAATCAATGTATAGTATTAAATTAATTAGATTGATGAATAGTATAGTGTAAAATGTTTATTTACATGATAGAAGGCAGAGACATTCACTTTAAACCTTCTGAAAAAATAAATTGATAAACATTTATAAATGTAAATATATTTCTTCACCAAAAATTTATGATGAGCTTGTTTCCACATAACATCAATGATAAACTTATTCTCATAAACCTCATAAACAATTTCTGTTTAAAGTTTTAAACATTTCAGTGATTTTACCTAATACTATGGAAAACATATTTGTTGCTTGAATTTAACTATGCAAATTATAATAACAAATTACTAATTTTAGAAATGACTTTTTCTTTTTATTTATTATATATTGCTGTTAATACTCAGTTATTCCTTAACATCACCTTAGATATGAAGGATATAGTAACCTAATCTAAATTAGTTCATAGTTAAAAATGCTGAAGTAGTTATTTCTTTTCATGGGGGTTGGATGAGTGGATAGAGGACTCTTCATAAATTTAAATTACAGCTGTAATGATTCAGAATTATGACTGAACACTGAATGTATGTATTTAACATTATATAGATAGCAATTACTAAGTACCAAACACTAGTCTAATTATTAACCTAATATTAAGTATTTATTTGTCATACCAACCCTTCTAGGAAGAATGATACTGTTTAGGGATTTTCACATATAATTGATGTGATTGTTAATATTAAGTGTCAACTTGACTGGATTGAGGGATGCTTAGGTGACTGGTAAAGTTTTGTTTCTGAGTGTGTGTGTGAGGGTGTTGCCAGAGGAGAATGACATTTGAGTTAGTGGAATGGGGGAGGAAGACCCACTATTCTAATCTGTTCTCATGCTGGTAATAAAGATATACCTGAGACTGGGCAATTTATAAAGGAAAGAGGTTTAATTGACTCACAGTTCCACCTGACTGGAAGTCTTCACAATGATGACAGATGAATGAGGAGCAAAGTCACATCTGACATGGTGGCAGGCAAAAAGAGAGCATGTGCAGGGGAACTCCACTTTATAAAACCACAGATCTTGTGAGACTTATTCACTACTATGAGAACAGAAAGGGAAAGACCCACTCCCACGATTCCATTACCTCCCACCAGGTCCCACCCACAACATGTGGGAATTATGGGAGCTACAATTCAAGACGAGATTTGAGTGGGGACACAGTCTAACCATATCACCCACCCTCAATGTGAGTGGGCATCATCCAATTTGCTGCCAGTGTGACTAAAGCAAAGCAGGCTGAAGAAGAGGGATACGCAGGTTGCTGAGTCCTCTCTTTTTCTATCTTCCCATGGTTTCCTCTCCTCCTGCCCTTGGACATCATACTCTGGGTTCTTAAGTTTTAGTACTCTGGCACTTGTACCAGTAGCCTCTGGGGGGCTCTTGACCTTCTAGCCTCAGACTGAGGACTGCACTGTCAACTTCCCTGGTTTTCAGGCTTTGGGGCTTGGACTGAGTCTTGCTGCTGGTTTCTCTCTTTCTCCAGTTTGAAGATGAACTATCCTGGGACATGGCCTTGTAACTGTGAGTCAATTCTCTCTAATTAAATCTCACATATATACACACACACACACACACATATGCATATATATACATACATACATATCTTACTGATTCTTTCCCTCTGGAGAATGCTAATACAATTGGTTTTCTCTTTCATGATATATAGTAGGATTCAACTTCTCCATGAATTGAATTCATGTATGGCTACATGAGATTACTTGGTCAGTTAAAGTGGAAATGATATGTGTCACCCTCAATTCTAAATAATCAGTGTGAAATTTTCTCTCAACTATTTGAAGAGGCAATTATTTAGATGTACTTTGTATCCCTAGGTGACTACTTTAACTACAGCCCCTTTCTGACATTCAATACAAATATGTCAAGAACATGAAAGAAGCAAATTTGTTTTAAACTACTGAGATCTGGGAAGTTTTTGCTATAGTCACACAGCCTAGTATATCTTAAATGATACAACTATGTATTGTTATCTCCATTGTATACATAAGGGACAGGAAGGCTAACTGACTTCCAAAAAAGCAGAGCTTTCAGCAAAATTAGAACTCTTTTAGGGTGGAAAAGCAATGGATATACTTCAAAACCTTGTAAGGCAAACATAATCCCACAACTGCATGAGACCAAAAAAAAAAAAAAAAAAAAAGTCGAGACCTAAAATAGACTGCCTAAAGCCTCGGGGGAAAAGTGTGGGGATTTGTTTCCTTGGGAAGGTTTGACATTCAAAAGTGCCTATGTAGACTGGAGGATTTAGAAAGCCATGTACAGGTTCAGAGTGGAATGTATGCTTAGCAAAAGACTTGAGAAGATCATAAGCTTTCACATCTGGGTGATCTCTATCTGATAAGTGCAATAACTAAATTGAAAATTTCACTAGGGTATTCAGCAGCAGATTTGGACAGCGTAATCAGGAAATAAAGGCTAAGGCAGCATTGTTAACAGCCTGAAAAGTCCTGAAGGAATGCTCCAGAACAGACGCAATCTACAAAAACTGTTTTTTTGTTTGTTTGTTTATTCATATATTGCCTCTGGCATTCAAGGAAATTTCTGCCAAAATAGTAGCTGAACACACGCTAAAGGAACTGACAGCTAAATGACCTACATGACACTGAATACAATCTTTGCAAAAACAAGAAAAGTTACTAAACATTTTTTTTTTCAGTCAAAGATAGTGAATTCTGGGGAAGAAGGAGAACTTTATTCCCAGGATTTTTCACAGGATTCAAATATTCAGATTTGGATAAAACAGTCACATGACATACAAAGAAACAGGAAACTATGTCTCATTCACAGGAAACAAAAGTGACAGATACCATCCCTGAGGAATCCCTGACATTGTGTTTACAATATAAATAGTTTAAATAAACTGTCTTAAATATTCTCAAAGAACTAGTGGAAACTACAGACCAAGAACTGAAGGAAACCAAGAAAATGATGGATGTACAAGTAGATACAAAAATATTTTTAAAAGAAACAATTAGACATTATGGAACTTAAAAGTACAATAACTGAAATAAAAAATCCACTAGAGTGTTCAATAGGAGATTTGAGTAGTCAAAAGAAAATAACAGCAGACTTGAAGATAGATCAATTAAAATTATCCAGTCTGAAAAACAGAAAGAATGATAAAGTGAACCAAGTGACCTGGGGGATGAAAAATATATGAAGAATAATTGCAAAAACTTTTCATATTTGATAAAAAACATAAATCTCCACATTCAAGAGTTTCAACAAATTCTAACTAGGATAACCTCAAAAAGATCAATTTTGAGAAACATTACAAACTTATCATTGAAAGTCTATGAGAAGATGTTAATTTTGAAAGCAGCAAGAGAAAGAAATTCATCATGTAAAAAAAAAAATCATTACACTGATATTTTATGTAAAACCCTGGAGGCCATATTTAGAGGGGTGACATATTTAAAGTGCTGAAAGAAAAAAGTCAAACAAAAAAATGTATATCTAGCAAAAGTATCCTTCAAAAAATCAAGGAGAAATTAAGACATTGCCACATAAAAGTTGCGAGAGTTTTCCATCAATAGATGTGTTCAGAAGAAATGCTAATGGGAGTTCTTCAGGTTTAAGCAAAGGGACACTAGACAATGACTTGAAGAGATACAAGAAAATAGACCTCCAGTAAAGTAACTGTAGAAGTAAATATAATTTGACTTCCTTTCTTCCTATTTGAATACCCTTTATTTCTTTTTCTTGCCTGATTGCCCTGGCCAGAACTTCCAATACTATGTTGAATAGGAGTGGTGAGAGAGGGCATCCTTGTCTTGTGCCGGTTTTCAAAGGGAACGCTTCCAGCTTTTGCTCATTCAGTATGATATTGGCTGCTGGTTTGTCATAAATAGTTCTTACGATTTTGAGATACATTCCATAAATACCTAGTTTATAGAGAGTTTTTAGCGTGAAGGGATGTTGAATTTTATCAAAGGCCTTTTCTGCATCTATTGAGATAATCATGTGGTTTTTGTCATTGGTTCTGTTTATGTGATGGATTACTTTTACTGATTTGTGTATGTTGAACCAGCCTTGCATCCCAGGAATGAAGCTGACTGATTTTGGTGGATAAGCTTTTTGATATGCTGCTGGATTCAGTTTGCCAGTATTTTATTGAGGATTTTCGCATCAATGTTCTTCAGTGATATTGGCCTGACATTTTCTTTTCTTGTGTCTCTGCCAGGTTTTGGCATCAGGATGATGCTGGCTTCATAAAATGAGTTAGAGAGGAATCCTTCTTTTTCTATTGTTTGTAATAGTTTCAGAAGGAATAGTACCAGCTCCTCTTTGTACCTCTGGTAGAATTCAGCTGTGATTCCATCTGCTCCTGGGTTTTTTTTTGGTTGGTAGGCTATTAATTACTGCCTCAATTTCAGAACTTGTTATTGGTCTATTCAGGGATTTGACTTCTTCCTGGTTTAGTCTTGGGAGGGTGTATGTGTCCAGGAATTTATCCATTTCTTTTAGATTTTCTAGTTTATTTGCCTAGAGGTGTTTAAAGTATTCTCTGATAGTACTTTGTATTTCTGTGAGATCAGTGATGATATTCCCTTTACTATTTTTTATTATGTCTATTTGATTCTTCTCTCTTTTATTCCTTACTAGTCTGGCTATCCATCTATCTATTTTGTTAACCTTTTCAAAAAACCAGCTCCTAGATTCACTGATTTTTTAAAAGGGTTTTTCGTGTCTCTATTTCTCTCCTACAGTTCTTCTCTGATCTTAGATATTTTTTGTTTACTGCTAGCTTTTGAATTTATTTGATCTTGCTTCTCTAGTTCTTTTAATTGGGATGTTAGAGTGCCAATTTGAGATCTCTCCTGCTTTCTCCTGTGGGCATTTAGTGCTATAAATTATCCTCTAAACACTGCTTTAGCTGTGTCACAGAGATTCTGGTACATTATGTTTTTGTTCTCATTGGTTTAAAAGAACCTATTTATTTCTGCTTTGATTTCATTATGTACCCAGTAGTCATTCAGGAGCAGGTTGTTCAGTTTCCATGAATTGGTATCAGTAAAAACTGGAATGTTACAAATTTAGAATGTTAATTGTAACCCCCATAGGAACCAAAGAAACGTATCTCTAAAGTACCAGAATGCAAACTCAGTTTAATTCCCCAGTCTATCCTTTTAACCATATTATGCTACTTCTTACTGTAAAAGGAGATTTGAATCATTCACAGATTCATTGAACAAGTACGTATTTTGACCATCCAGTGATTAATATTGTAATAGATTCTGGCATTATAATGATGAATAAAATATTAAACATAACTTCCAATAGATGATACTTTTATCATTGTACAATATTTATTGTAGCAATTGAAAAATGTACAAAAATCAAAACATTTTCTATCAAATAAGCACAGTGTAAGAGAAGACATGTTTGTAGTTCTGGTACTGTGAGAATACTATGGAAAGACTTGTAAGTGTTAGACTCTAATATGAATTTGTTACTAGGTTAATGTTTGTAAGTTTCAAGTAGTTTCTCCACCTCTTTTACCTCAATTCCTGTCCTTCTTCCACTGCAGTACCACTGATATCCTTGCCATTTCTTAAAAATACTGGGCATATTTTTGCCTTGAGACCTCTGATTTGCTATTCTTTCAGCACAAATTCAAGTCAATGCACATATCCTGGAGGCTCCTCCCTCACGTATGTCACTTAACCCAAGAGGTCTTCTGTGGCCACCCTGAAAAAATGAATTTCATTCCCTCTCAGACACTTTCTATTGCAATTTATTTCCTATCCCTTTCATTATTTTTTGTCAAAACAGATAGTTATATCATCTATATTTATATTTAAATATCTATCTGTATGTTCATTTGCTCATTTTGTCTCCCCAAATGGATATAAGCTTTAGGAGAACAAACATTTTATCTGTTTTGTTCCCTAGTTCGTAGAAAATGTATTTCTAAAAATATTTGCCAACTATACATCCAACAATGGAGTAACATCCAGAATCTACAAGAAACTCAAACAAATCAGCAAGAAAAAAAATAATAATTACATCAAAAAGTGGGCAACTGACATAAATAGGCATTTCTCAAATGAAGATATACAAATATATTTTTAAAAATACTCAACATCACTAATCATCAGGGGAATGCAAATTAAAACCACCATGAGATAACACCTTACCCCTGCAAGAATGGCCATTATTAAAAAATCAAAAACAATAGATGTTAGTGTGAATGTGGTGAAAAGGGAAAGCTTATACACTGCAGGTGGGAATGTAAATTAGTAAAACTTCTATGGAAAACAGTATGATAATTTCATAAAGAACTAAAAGTAGACCTACCATTCAATCCAGCAATCCTACTACTGGGTATCTACCCAAAGAAAAAGATGTCAATATATCGAAAAGACACCTGCACATGTATATTTATTGCAGCACAATTCAAAATTGCAAAGATACAGAACCACTCTATGTGCCCACTGACCAATGAGTGGATAAAAAAAGTTAAATATATATATTTGTATATAAATATAATACATGTATATAAATATATAAATATAATTTATTTATATAAATATATCATACATAAATATATATAGCATATTTATATAAATATAAACATATTATATATAAATATATATTTATATAAACATAAACATAGAAATATATATGTATATGCCTAGTTGTTAAAACTTTATGTAACTGTAATGAAGATTTGATATGAAAAAACATTTTGATGCAATCCCAGCACTTTGGGAGGCTGAAGTGTGCAGTTCACAAGGTCAGGAGTTTGAGACGAGCCTGACCAATATGGTGAAACCCTGTCTCTTCTAAAAATACAATATATCATTTATATAATATATAATGTTTATATAACACACACACAAACACACACACACACACGTACACCATGGAATAACTACTCAGTCTTAAAACCAAACAGAATAATGTCTTTTGCAGCCACTTCGATGGAGCGAGAGACCAGTATTCTAAGTGAAGTAACTCAGGAATGGAAAACCAAATACTGTAAATTCTCACTTACATGTGGGAGCTAAGCTATGGGTATACAAAGGCACACAGAGTGGTATAACACACTTAAACTCAGAAAGGGAAAGGTGGGAGGGGAGTGAGGAATGAAAAACATCATATTGGGTAAAATGCACACTACTCAGGTGATGGGCGCACTAAAATCCGAGACTTCATCACTATAGAATTCATGTAATTAAGAAACACTTGTACCCTAAAAAGCTATTAAAAGATAGCTAGCTAGATAGATAGATAGATAGATGATAGATAGAGAGATGATAGATAGATAGATAGATAGATAGATAGATAGATAGATAGATACATAGATGCCTTGAAAGAAATAAAAATATATCTGTAATTCCTAGAAAAATGTCAGGTTCTAAGTATTTGTTGATTGATATGGTCAATGAACCACAATCAATATTATATAATTTATATTTCACAGAGAATGTAGCAGAATGAAACTAACATTGCACAAATTATGTAGTGACAAGATTAAGAGAGATTTCAATATTCCCTGAATCTGTTCTTCTGCCTTGAGGTAAAGCAGTTTGTTTTACAACTTATAAGAAGAAAATGTTATAGCATAACATTTCTCTACTCCTATCATTAATTCATGAAATCATAGGATTCTTACAAATTTATCTTAAATATCTCCTGAGTTTTAATCTTTCCTTTTTCACTATTAGTTGAGAAAAACTTTACCCATTGTAATAGCTTTTGAGACATAAGACCATTACAACTTCTAATCTTTACCATTTTAGAATAAGTATTTTAGCTTTATTTCTATGTTTCATATTCAGACTTAAAATTTTTTCTTAATCTCCTTTGGAAGGTGATAACTTCAGTGTTGGTACATATGCAATTCTCCATTTCAAAATATTTGGTAACAAAGTAAAGTAAAATGGTAGCAAATTAACGTATTACCATATTTATGTACATTCTCTCTAATCAAGAGCCAGAAAACTGACCCTTGATGTGGGGACATGCATAATGAACGCATAGAGGTTCCAGAGAGAGGGTTATAACTATCGAGTAAAGAAGAAAATAATGTTAACACAATTCTGGGTTGTTAAGTTATTCAACTATTATAATAAATACGATCCCTTTTCTCTATGTTTTCTAGAAGCAGTTGAACAGAACCTGGAGAAATTCTCTGAGATTCACTATGCTCACTTGCCTCGACCCTCTAATCATTCTCCACAATGAAGAGAGATATCTATGAATTATTTTTTGCTTATACCATCACTTCAAAATAAAAAAATTAAAAAACGACCATGACTAGGAATTACGAAGGCATGAAATTAATGCTTGGTGGTTAAAGCTTTATATAATTGTAAAGAAGATTAGACATGAAAAAACATTTGATGTAATCTCAGCACTTTGGGAGGCTGAAGAAGGTAGATCACAATGTCAGGAGTTTGAGACTAGCCTGGCCAGTATGGTGAAACCCTGTCTCTACCAAAAATACAAAAATTAGCTGGGCATGGTGGCAGGAGCCTGTAGTTCCAGCTACTCGGGAGGCTGAGGAAGGAGAATGGTGTGAACCCAGGAGGAGGGGGTTGCAGTGAGCCAAGGTGGCCCCAGTCCCACTGCACTCCAGCCTGGGTGACAGAGGGAGACTCCATCTCAAAAAAAAAAAAAAAAAAGTATTCACTCATATGTAACAATTAATAGTTTTTTATGTATTACCTTTCTAGATGCTGTGAATAAGAGCTACGTGGTCCATTCATACTGAATGGGGAATAATAAATACAAATAAACCTGGTCATTTTTGTTGATATACCACAGGTAAACTATCTTTGATAGCAAGTACATAAAAAAAAATGAGAAAAATACATAGGTGATAATTGCAGTGTATTACTACTTTCTATTATATAATCCGTCTATATAGCATTGATATAGTAGGTCTATATCCAAGAATCAATGTAGCGTGAGTCAGAGTTTATAAACTCAAAAGTAATGAATATTGTATTTAGCTTCTTTAATGTCATCTTTAAAAATCCTGATATGAAAAGAGTTCAACAAATACGTTAATTTCTATTACTTTAAAAACTCAATAATGAGAATATTTTAGTCTCCAGAGCATATTCTACCAATGCAAATTAGAGAATTTTGATTACAATATCAGATTCAATAACATTTTCCTATAGAAATCTGTATGCTCATAGATAATAAAGCAACTTATTTTGCGTGGAAGTCAAGTTCCTCCTTTGTAGTGAATTTGATATGCTTGTCTTATTTGTGTGAAAGCTTTGGGAATATCTCTTTAGTAATTATTATAAATGTGAAATAAAAGTATGACATGTAAATATAATTTTTTCTCCTTAAAGGTAGTCAAAAGCATGCACAATATTTTATATTACTAACAAAGTAATATTTCATAATCACATCAAATTTCATATTTATACATGATTTCAAACATAACAGCTATCCATCACATATAGTTTACCTCTTAAAAAATATTGGTACTACATTCATTCTACTCTAGTTGTTCATAAAAAGCATTTTCTTGCATATTTTAAAAATTTCTTTGAATATTGTCCTATTTGAGTCTTTTGAAAATATTTCTTCTCTATTATTGCTTATACCTCAAACACTTCATAATTTAGAATTATCTGTGAATTCCATTAGTATAAAAATTTGCATTCATACTTTTGAGTTTGACAATGCAATTTTCATTAAGTACTTTCCACCAAAACTGTATAATTTATCAGTAAAAAGAAAAACATAATAAAACTTGATCAATACAAGTCAGATACTGTCCCTATAAACAATTTAATAAATACAAAACAATGACTATCAAATGTAAGTAACTTATCTGGGATGAAATTTTTTGACTAATAGAATGTAAGTTATTTAATGAGAGGGAGAAAGGAGCAAAATAACTGTTCTCATCTTTATTCTATGGGAATCAAAAATCTCTATAAGAAATTACTTGGAGGGGGCGGAGCAAGATGGCCGAATAGGAACAGCTCCAGTCTCCAACTCCCAGCGCAAGCGACACAGAAGACCGGTGATTTCTGCATTTTCAACTGAGGTACTGGGTTCATCTCACTGGGGAGTGCCGGACGATCGGCGCTGGTCAGCTGCTGCAGCCCGACCAGCGAGAGCTGAAGCAGGGCGAGGCATCGCCTCACCTGGGAAGCGCAAGGGGGAAGGGAATCCCTTTTCCTAGCCAGGGGAACTGAGACACACAACACCTGGAAAATCGGGTAACTCCCACCCCAATATTGCGCTTTAAGCAAACAGGCACACCAGGAGATCATATCCCACACCTGGCCGGGAGGGTCCCACGCCCACGGAGTCTCCCTCATTGCTAGCACAGCAGTCTGTGATCTACCGGCAAGGCAGCAGCGAGGCTGGAGGAGGGGCGCCCGCCATTGCTGAGGCTTAAGTAGGTAAACAAAGCTGCTGGGAAGCTCGAACTGGGTGGAGCTCACAGCAGCTCAAGGAAACCTGCCTGTCTCTGTAGACTCCACCTCTGGGGACAGGGCACAGCTACACAACAACAACAACAACAACAACAAAAAAGCAGCAGAAACCTCTGCAGACGCAAAGGACTCTGTCTGACAGCTTTGAAGAGAGCAGTGGATCTCCCAACACGGAGGTTGAGATCTGAGAAGGGACAGACTGCCTGCTCAAGCGGGTCCCTGACCCCTGAGTAGCGTAACTGGGAGACATCCCCCACTAGGGGCAGTCTGACACCCCACACCTCACAGGGTGGAGTACACCCCTGAGAGGAAGCTTCCAAAGCAAGAATCAGACAGGTACACTCGCTGTTCAGAAATATTCTATCTTCTGCAGCCTCTGCTGCTGATACCCAGGCAAACAGGGTCTGGAGTGGACCTCAAGCAATCTCCAACAGACCTACAGCTGAGGGTCCTGACTGGTAGAAGGAAAACTATCAAACAGGAAGGACACTTACACCAAAACCCCATCAGTACATCACCATCATCAAAGACCAGAGGCAGATAAAACCACAAAGATGGGGAAAAAGCAGGGCAGAAAAGCTGGAAATTCAAAAAATAAGAGCACATCTCCCCCGGCAAAGGAGCGCAGCTCATCGCCAGCAACGGATCAAAGCTGGACGGAGAATGACTTTGACGAGATGAGAGAAGAAGGCTTCAGTCCATCAAATTTCTCAGAGCTAAAGGAGGAATTACGTACCCAGCGCAAAGAAACTAAAAATCTTGAAAAAAAAGTGGAAGAATTGACGGCTAGAGTAATTAATGCAGAGAAGGTCATAAACGAAATGAAAGAGATGAAAACCATGACACGAGAAATACGTGACAAATGCACAAGCTTCAGTAACCGACTCGATCAACTGGAAGAAAGAGTATCAGCGATTGAGGATCAAATGAATGAAATGAAGTGAGAAGAGAAACCAAAAGAAAAAAGAAGAAAAAGAAATGAACAAAGCCTGCAAGAAGTATGGGATTATGTAAAAAGACCAAATCTACGTCTGATTGGGGTGCCTGAAAGTGAGGGGGAAAATGGAACCAAGTTGGAAAACACTCTTCAGGATATCATCCAGGAGAACTTCCCCAACCTAGTAGGGCAGGCCAACATTCAAATCCAGGAAATACAGAGAACGCCACAAAGATACTCCTCGAGAAGAGCAACTCCAAGACACATAATTGCCAGATTCACCAAAGTTGAAATGAAGGAAAAAATCTTAAGGGCAGCCAGAGAGAAAGGTCGGGTTACCCACAAAGGGAAGCCCATCAGACTCACAGCAGATCTCTCGGCAGAAACTCTACAAGCCAGAAGAGAGTGGGGGCCAATATTCAACATTCTTAAAGAAAAGAATTTTAAACCCAGAATTTCATATCCAGCCAAACTAAGTTTCATAAGTGAAGGAGAAATAAAATCCTTTACAGATAAGCAAATGCTTAGAGATTTTGTCACCACTAGGCCTGCCTTACAAGAGACCCTGAAGGAAGCACTCAACATGGAAAGGAACAACCGGTACCAGCCATTGCAAAAACATGCCAAAATGTAAAGACCATCGAGGCTAGGAAGAAACTGCATCAACTAACGAGCAAAATAACCAGTTAATATCATAATGGCAGGATCAAGTTCACACATAACAATATTAACCTTAAATGTAAATGGACTAAATGCTCCAATGAAAAGACACAGACTGGCAAACTGGATAAAGAGTCAAGACCCATCAGTCTGCTGTATTCAGGAGACCCATCTCACACGCAGAGACATACATAGGCTCAAAATAAAGGGATGGAGGAAGATTTACCAAGCAAATGGAGAACAAAAAAAAGCAGGGGTTGCAATCCTAGTCTCTGATAAAACAGACTTTAAACCATCAAAGATCAAAAGAGACAAAGAAGGCCATTACATAATGGTAAAGGGATCAATTCAACAGGAAGAGCTAACTATCCTAAATATATATGCACCCAATACAGGAGCACCCAGATTCATAAAGCAAGTCCTTAGAGACTTACAAAGAGACTTAGACTCCCATACAATAATAATGGGAGACTTCAACACTCCACTGTCAACATTAGACAGATCAACAAGACAGAAAGTTAACAAGGATATCCAGGAATTGAACTCATCTCTGCAGCAAGCAGACCTAATAGACATCTATAGAACTCTCCACCCCAAATCAACAGAATATACATTCTTCTCAGCACCACATCGTACTTACTCCAAAATTGACCATATAATTGGAAGTAAAGCACTCCTCAGCAAATGTACAAGAACAGAAATTATAACAAACTGTCTCTCAGACCACAGTGCAATCAAACTAGAACTCAGGACTAAGAAACTCAATCAAAACCGCTCCACTACATGGAAACTGAACAACCTGCTCCTGAATGACTACTGGGTACATAACGAAATGAAGGCAGAAATAAAGATGTTCTTTGAAACCAATGAGAACAAAGATACAACATACCAGAATCTCTGGGACACATTTAAAGCAGTGTGTAGAGGGAAATTTATAGCACTAAATGCCCACAAGAGAAAGCAGGAAAGATCAAAAATTGACACTCTAACATCGCAATTAAAAGAACTAGAGAAGCAAGAGCAAACACATTCCAAAGCTAGCAGAAGGCAAGAAATAACTAAGATCAGAGCAGAACTGAAGGAGATAGAGACACAAAAAACCCTCCAAAAAATCAATGAATCCAGGAGTTGGTTTTTTGAAAAGATCAACAAAATTGACAGACCACTAGCAAGACTAATAAAGAAGAAAAGAGAGAAGAATCAAATCGACGCAATTAAAAATGATAAAGGGGATATCACCACCGACCCCACAGAAATACAAACTACCATCAGAGAATACTATAAACACCTCTACGCAAATAAATTGGAAAACCTAGAAGAAATGGATAATTTCCTGGACACTTACACTCTTCCAAGACTAAACCAGGAAGAAGTTGAATCCCTGAATAGACCAATAGTAGGCTCTGAAATTGAGGCAATAATTAATAGCCTACCAACCAAAAAAAGTCCAGGACCAGATGGATTCACAGCTGAATTCTACCAGAGGTATAAGGAGGAGTTGGTACCATTCCTTCTGAAACTATTCCAATCAATAGAAAAAGAGGGAATCCTCCCTAACTCATTTTATGAGGCCAACATCATCCTGATACCAAAGCCTGGCAGAGACACAACAAAAAAAGAGAATTTTAGACCAATATCCCTGATGAACATCGATGCAAAAATCCTCTATAAAATACTGGCAAACCGGATTCAACAACACATCAAAAAGCTTATCCACCATGATCAAGTGGGCTTCATCCCTGGGATGCAAGGCTGGTTCAACATTCACAAATCAATAAACATAATCCAGCATATAAACAGAACCAAAGACAAGAACCACATGATTATCTCAATAGATGCAGAAAAGGCTTTTGACAAAATTCAACAGCCCTTCATGCTAAAAACGCTCAATAAATTCGGTATTGATGGAACGTACCTCAAACTAATAAGAGCTATTTATGACAAACCCACAGCCAATATCATACTGAATGGGCAAAAACTGGAAAAATTCCCTTTGAAAACTGGCACAAGACAGGGATGTCCTCTCTCACCACTCCTATTCAACATAGTGTTGGAAGTTCTGGCTAGGGCAATTAGGCAAGAGAAAGAAATCAGGGGTATTCAGTTAGGAAAAGAAGTCAAATTGTCCCTGTTTGCAGATGACATGATTGTATATTTAGAAAACCCCATTGTCTCAGCCCAAAATCTCCTTAAGCTGATAAGCAACTTCAGCAAAGTCTCAGGATACAAAATTAATGTGCAAAAATCACAAGCATTCTTATACACCAATAACAGACAAACACAGAGCCAATCATGAATGAACTTCCATTCACAATTGCTTCAAAGAGAATCAAATACCTAGGAATCCAACTTACAAGGGATGTAAAGGACCTCTTCAAGGAGAACTACAAACCACTGCTCAGTGAAATAAAAGAGGACACAAACAAATGGAAGAACATACCATGCTCATGGATAGGAAGAATCAATATCGTGAAAATGGCCATACTGCCCAAGGTAATTTATAGATTCAATGCCATCCCCATCAAGCTACCAATGAGTTTCTTCACAGAATTGGAAAAAACTGCTTTAAAGTTCATATGGAACCAAAAAAGAGCCCGCATCTCCAAGACAATCCTAAGTCAAAAGAACAAAGCTGGAGGCATCACGCTACCTGACTTCAAACTATACTACAAGGCTACAGTAACCAAAACAGCATGGTACTGGTACCAAAACAGAGATATAGACCAATGGAACAGAACAGAGTCCTCAGAAATAATACCACACATCTACAGCCATCTGATCTTTGACAAACCTGAGAAAAACAAGAAATGGGGAAAGGATTCCCTATTTAATAAATGGTGCTGGGAAAATTGGCTAGCCATAAGTAGAAAGCTGAAACTGGATCCTTTCCTTACTCCTTATACGAAAATTAATTCAAGATGGATTAGAGACTTAAATGTTAGACCTAATACCATAAAAATTCTAGAGGAAAACCTAGGTAGTACCATTCAGGACATAGGCATGGGCAAAGACTTCATGTCTAAAACACCAAAAGCAACGGCAGCAAAAGCTAAAATTGACAAATGGGATCTAATTAAACTAAAGAGCTTCTGCACAGCAAAAGAAACTACCATCAGAGTGAACAGGCAACCTACAGAATGGGAGAAAATGTTTGCAATCTACTCATCTGACAAAGGGCTAATATCCAGAACCTACAAAGAACTCAAACAAATTTACAAGAAAAAAACAAACAACCCCATCAAAAAGTGGGCAAAGGATATGAACAGACATTTCTCAAAAGAAGACATTCATACAGCCAACAGACACATGAAAAAATGCTCATCATCACTGGCCATCAGAGAAATGCAAATCAAAACTACAATGAGATACCATCTCACACCAGTTAGAATGGTGATCATTAAAAAGTCAGGAAACAACAGGTGCTGGAGAGGATGTGGAGAAATAGGAACGCTTTTACACTGTTGGTGGGATTGTAAACTAGTTCAACCATTGTGGAAAACAGTGTGGCAATTCCTCAAGTATCTAGAACTAGAAATATCTTTTGACCCAGCCATCCCATTACTGGGGATATACCCAAAGGATTATAAATCATGCTGCTATAAAGACACATGCACACGTATGTTTATTGCAGCACTATTCACAATAGCAAAGACTTGGAATCAACCCAAATGTACATCAGTGACAGACTGGATTAAGAAAATGTGGCACATATACACCATGGAATACTATGCAGCCATAAAAAAGGATGAGTTCATGTCCTTTGTAGGGACATGGATGCAGCTGGAAACCATCATTCTCAGCAAACTATTACAAGAACAGAAAACCAAACACCACATGTTCTCACTCATAGGTAGGAATTGAACAATGAGAGCACTTGGACACAGGAAGGGGAACATCTCACACCGGGGCCTATTGTGGGGAGGGGGGAGGAGGGAGGGACAGCATTAGGAGATATACCTAATGTAAATGATGAGTTAGTGGGTGCAGCACACCAACATGGCACATGCATACATATGTAACAAACCTGCACTTTGTGCACATGTACCCTAGAACTTAAAGTATAATAAAAATAATAATAATAATAAAGAAACAAACAAACAAAGAAACTAAAGGAAAGGGCATTTCCTTCATGGACTGTTGTGTCAGAGGGATCTGAGCAGGTTGATACAGCAGTAGCAAAATTTTAAAAGAGTATCAACTTCTACATACATTGACTACTCTGCTAAATCTAGTATGGAATTAGAATAAGACACATTAACTACCTGTACTTCTTGGGGTGTTGTGATTTAAGGACTTACAGATAAAAGACTGGCAAATGACTTTTCTTCTTTCTGATTTGTATCTATTAGAATATAGGTAAGAATTTAGAGAGGAAGAATATGCACATGGCTTCCCACTTTAAGCCCAGGAAGAATTTTCTATAACAGGATGTAGAAAGTACAAGGAAGCATGAAAGGGTTAGGACAAGTGAAATTTCATGTGTCTACATGGATAAATTTTAGCTTACTTTCCTGCCTGCCTTAAATCTTGGTTGTATTTCAAAAAGTAAAACTACTGTGTTATTTTAGGTAACTGACTGCAATGCTAGTTTTATTTACAGTGTTTCTATTGAGCATAAGCAAGGCAGCAGTTCTGATTATTTTATTTTGACAGAACAAATATGTGTGCTATGTAAATTTCTGGATTATGTCTGATATTAAAACAAAGCCATGAAAATAGATATTTCTGATGAGACTTTTCAAACAGTGACTGTCAAAGGTTAGCCACCCACTAAGAAGATTTAGATTAAGGCTATAAAAAGCTTGCTTAAGAAATTACTCACTGTTCGAAAGTGGAAAAGAAATTAAATCTGTAAACACAAAAGAAATGGGCGAAATGTGAGAATTTATGACAACATTATCAATGCTCTAAGAATCACAAAATAGAAACAAGCAAATTGAGTACATAATTAATTATTAAACCAAGAATATATGTATTTTTAAATGATAAAAATGTAAAGATGAATAAAAAATCAGGTTAAAAATTTAGTAAACCCAGGATATGCAAGATGGATTTAATTCATATATTGAAATATTTATGAGTACCTACCATGTATTAGGCACTGTACTTGATAAGGTGATAGAGAAGTAAACAAATATGCATGACAATTACATTGGGAACAGAGGAAAGAAGTAAGTGAGGAGGTACTTTGTTAAAAAGCAATCCATCAACAGAAGATTCTGGGAAAAACGGCAGCATGTAAAGCACCAGGAATCTGTCTCCTCACCTAGATAACAATTACAATGGCACAATCTGTCTGATGTAACTATTTTTGGAAATCTGGAGTCCTTTGATGGCTTACATCTTTCAGGGGAAGATCTGGATGGGAAACTGTGATTAATTTTGATTATTTTCAACTCTTAGCACAAAAGTAGCTACCAATCTTCCACCCCTTAGCACCATGTCAAGCAGCTGTCCATATGCTCCTGGTGCAGCTTGAACACAGCTTGTGGAAGCCAGGGTAGGTGAAATGGGTCTTGCTTTCCAAATGTCATAATCTATGCTCTGATCCCTGATTGTTTCTTCTGATCATAGAGGTACAGACATTGTTGTGAGCTCTGGCTGAAATGACTTTTAGGGGACTTAAAGGGCCTATAAATCTCTTGCTTTTCTGTTTTCCTTTTTGTTCTGAGCACCAGACATTGAAGACTAAAACATCAAAAAGCAACTGCAAATTCAGAGGATAATAGAATGCCACCATGCATGCCCAGGGGAAGGCACCAGCAGAGAAGTCTTGAGAAGACCATAAGTTTATATCTCAGTTTAGTCCTCAGCACAGAGACAGCTTACAACAATCAAAGAAAGAAACAAATAACAAAAAAGGGCAACAAATCCTGGAAAGGCAGGGAATCTCCTTTCTAGTTACGTTATTAGATTCAAATGTCCAGTTTTCAACAAAAATTCACGAAGCACACAAAGAAACAGGAAAGTATGGCTGACTTAAAAATAAATAGACCAGGCACGGTGGCTCATGCCTGTAATCCCAGCACTTTGGGAGGCCGAGGTGGGCAGATCACCTGAGGTCAGGAGTTTGAGACCAGCCTGACCAACATGGAGAAACTCCGTCTCTACTAAAAATACAAAATTAGCCAGGTGTGGTGGTGCATGCCTGTAATTGCAGCTACTTGGGAGGCTGAGGCAAGAGAATCACTTGAACCCGGGAGGTGGAGGTTGAAGTGAGCTAGGATCGTGCCCTTGCACTCCAGCCTGGGCAACAAGAGCGAAACTCCATCTCAAAAAATAATAATAATAATAATTAAAATTAAAAAATAAAATAAATAAATGGAAATTGACCCTGAAAAGGTCTTATAACAGACATAGTAGACACTTTACAACAGATCTATTTTAAGTATGCTCAAAAAAACTAAAAGAAGACATTAGGAAAGTCAATAAATGATGTATGAGCAACATGGAAACATCAATAAAGAGAAACTGTAAAAACAAAACCAAAAAAGAAATTCTGGAGCTTGAAAATGCAATAACATAGGCCGGACGCGGTGGCTCACGCCTGTAATCCCAGCACTTTGGGAAGCTGAGGTGGGTGGATCACAAGGTCAGGAGATCGAGATCATCCTGGCTAACACAGTGAAACCCCGTCTCTACCAAAAATACAAAAAAATTAGCGAGGCGTGGTGGCGGGCACCTGTAGTCCCAGCTACTCAGGAGGCTGAGGCAGGAGAACGGTGTGAACCTGGAAGGCGGGACTTGCAGTGAGCCGAGATCGTCTGCACTCCAGCCTGGGCGACAGAGCAAGACTTCA
Organism: Theropithecus gelada; assembly: GCF_003255815.1. Classification (NCBI taxonomy): domain Eukaryota; kingdom Metazoa; phylum Chordata; class Mammalia; order Primates; family Cercopithecidae; genus Theropithecus; species Theropithecus gelada. The sequence goes on along the minus strand of NC_037670.1, from coordinate 119,645,459 downwards.
TCTCAAAAAAAAAAAAAAAAAAAAAAAAAAAAAAAAAATCTATCTATCTATCTATCTATCTATCTATCTATCTATCTATCTATCTATGTGTGTGTGTGTGTGTGTCTGTGTATATATGTATATATAATAACGTAATTAAAAAATACTAAAGATATTAAAAGTGTGATTTTAGCAGGCAAAATAAAGAATTAGTGAACTTGAGGATAAGACATTAGAAATTTTTTAAGGTGCTGACAGAAAAAAAATTAAAAACTGAACAATGCCTTAGAGACCTATAGAACACCATCAGTCAGACCAACATACAAAAGAGAAGAGAGAAAGAAAGCATCATAGAAAATGTTTCAAGAAAAGATAGCAAAAACTTCCCAAATTTAGTGAAAGAAAAATATACACATTAAACTTCAATGAACTTCAAATGTGATGAATTTAAAGAGACACACATGGAGATATATTATAGTTAAGCTGTTGAAAACCAAATAAAAGATAGAATTTTAAAATAAGCAAAATAGATGTGACTTGTCCTATGCAAGATATCCTCAGTTAGATCATCAAAAAATTTCTTGTTAAAAGCTTTGGACACCAGAGGTAATGGGCTAAATTCAAAATGCAACAAACAAACAAAACAAAACAAATCTCAGGGAGAAATAAAAACATTCCTATATAAACAAAAATTGATGGAGTTTGCCAGCAATAGACGTGCTCTGCAAGAAATGCTGAAGAGACTTACAGGTTGAAATGAAAGAACACTAGATAGTAACTCAAAGACATATGAAGAAATAGTGATCTCAGTAAAGATAAATACATGAGCAATTATAAAATATAGTATTGTAGTGATGGTATGTAACTCCACTTTTTGTTTTTGACAAGTTGTAGAAGACTAATAAATTACAAAATTATGTATTTGCCTAAAACTAATATCATTGTAACTTTGGATTGTAAATCCAAATTTTGTTTTCTACCTAATTTAACAGACTAGTTTATTGTAAAATTATTATTTTCACTTTTTTAACACACAATGTATAAAGATGTTAATTTTTAACACCTAAAACTAAATGGGATAGGGACAAGCCTCTTAAATAAGCAGAGAGTTTGTATTTTATTGAAGTTATGCTGGTGTAAATTCAAATTGGAGTGCTATAATTTTATACAATTAAAGATGATTCCCATTATTACAATACAGAACAAACACAATAAGCAATGAAGACAAAAATCTGAATGTTTTACTACAAAAAAATCAACTAAACACCAAAGAAAATGTAGGAAGTGAGAACAAAAAAAAGGCATGTCATATAAAAAACAAATAGTAAAATAGCAGAAATCTTTCCTTATCAGCAATTACCTTAAATTTAAGTGGACTAAACACTCCAGTCAAAATTAAAAGATAGCAGAATGGATTAAACAAGCAAATGAATATAAGCTAACTATGTATTGTCTATAAGAGACTCACTTTAGATCCAAAGAGGAAAATGGGTTGAAGATAAAGATTATAAAAGGATAGTCCTTGAAAATACTAATAAAAAGACAGCAGGAGTTGGATTTAATAATATCAGACAAAATAGACCAATAGGAGACCATCAAAATATATGAAGCAAAAATTGACAAAACTGAAGGGAAAAATAGACAATTATATGATACTTGTTGGAGACTTCAATACATCCCTACCAATAATGAATAGAGCAATCAGACAGAAATATGCAAATAGAGGATTTAAACAACACAATAAATGAATTAGATCTAACAGACTCACGTAGAACACGCTATCCAACAATAGCAGCAATGTTCTATCCAACAATAGAACATTCTTCTTAAGTGCACATGGAATAATTTCAGATATATCATACATTTGACAACAAATTACACCTCAGAATATTTTTAAATATAGATCATACAAAGTACAAGGGAACTTCAAAAAGTTCATAAAATGGAATTAAGAGACACAAATTAAAAACACAGACTTTATTTCTCAAAATAAATTCCATCAAGGTCAAGATACTTTTTTTTTGTAGATATTAGCCATTTTGTCCATCCCTAAAGAACTGAAGGTCCTGCAAATCTAACCACGTCAATGGTTAAACCGACATTTTTTTTTTTTTTTACATTATTAATGGAACAAAGATCAATGACCTTTACAGAACTTTTGAGAGTAGGAAACAAAAAGCGTCAGAAAGAGCAAATCAGAATGGTAAGGTGAATGACTCATGATTTCCCATTGAAACTCTCACAAAATTGCTCTTCTTTGTTAAGAGGAATAAGCAGGAACATTGTCATAGTGAAGAAAGACGCTCAGGTGAAGCTTTCCTGGTTGTTTTCCTGCTAAAATCTTTGGCTAACTTTCTCAAAACACTCTCATAATAAGCGGGTGTTACAGATATTCTCTGGCCTTCCAGAAAGTCAACAAGCAAAATTCCTTGAGTATTCCAAAAAACTCTTGCCATGATGTTTGCTCTAGACCAGTCTACTTTTGGTTTGACTGGGCCCACCTCTTGGTAGCCATTTTGATTGTGCCCCCCCTCCCTCCCTCCCTCCCTCCCTCCCTCCCTTCCTTCCTTCCTTCCTTCCTTCCTTCCTTCCTTCCTTCCTTCCTTTTCTTTTCCTTCCTTTCTTCTTTCTTTCTTTCTTTCTTTCTTTCTTTCTTTCTTTCTTTCTTTCTTTCTTTCTTTCTTTCTTTCTTTTCTTTCTTTCTTTGACAGAGTCTCACTCTGTTGCCCAGGTTGGCATGCAGTGGTGTGATCTTGGCTCCCTTCAACCTCCGCCTCCTGGGTTCAGGTGATTCTCCTGCCTCAGACTCCGAAGTAGCTGGGATTACAGGCACCTGACACCATGTCTAGCTAAGTTTTGTATTTTAGTAGAAACGGGATTTCACCATGTTGGCCAGGCTGGTCTCAAAACTCCTGACCTCAAGTGATCTGCCCAGCTTGGCCTCCCAAATTGCTAGAATTACAGGTGTGAGCCACCACACCCAGCCTGATTGTGCTTTTCTTCAGAATCATACTGGTAAAGATATGTTTTATTTTCTGTTAAAATTCTTTGAAGATATCGTACAGGATCTTAATCCCACTTCTTCAAATTTTTAATTAAAAGCTCTTCTTTTCTCTGCAGCTTATCTGGGTGCAAAAAATTGTGTCACCCATTGAGTGAAAAGCTCTCAACTTTAATTTTTCAGTCAAAAACAAGTGAGAAGTCTTTGGTGTTGGTCATATTTCTGCTTTTCATCATTGGTCTTCTTCAATTAGAGTACTAACAAAATTAATTTTTTTCTTTACACATTAAATTAGATGGGCCATTGCTGTGGGCTTTATCTTCAACATAGTCTTGTACATGCTTACAGTGATTTCCATTTTTTTTTGAGATGGAGTCTCACTCTGTTGCCCAGGCTGGAGTGCAGTGGCACGATCTCGGCTCACCGCATGCTCCACCTCCTAGGTTCACACCATTCTCCTACCTCAGCCTCCCAAGTAGCTGGGACTACAGGCACCTGTTACCATGCCCGGCTAATTTTTTTGTATTTTTAGTAGAGATGGGGTTTCACTGTGTTAGTCAGGATGGTCTTGATTTCCTGACTTCATGATCTGCCTGCCTTGACCTCCCAAAGTGCTGGGATTACAGGTGTGAGTACAGTGATTTTCTTATTTGTAAACTGATAATTTCCTTGGGCATTGTTCACAAACTTTTCATAAAGCATCAGTGATTTCACCTTTCTTTCACCCAAGCTTCTACACAAATTAGATGTTTGTTCTTGCTTCAATTTTAGCAGGATTCATGTTGCTCTAATGGAGGCTCTTTTGAAACTGATATCTTCTTCTGAGTGCCTCAAACTAGATCCCGTTCTGACATAAAAAAATTAGTATAATTTTTTTCTGATGCAAATAAATTCTGAAATCAACATTTAGTTTTTAAATAATATGCATTTTCCATGAACATTTTTAAGTCTCATATATCTTCTCTGAGCACGATGAGATGTTATTAGAAATCAATAATGAAAGGAAAACTTGAAAGTTTACAAACTTATGGAAATTAAATCACACACTCTTAAACAACCAATGGATCAAAGAAGAAATCACAAAAGAAACCAGAAAATTCTTAGAGATTAATTGAACCAAAAATACTACAAGCTGAAACTCACAGTGCATAGTGGCAACAGTGATAAAGAGGAAGTTTATAGTTATAAATGTTTACCATAAAAATCAAGAAAGAGCTCAAAGCAATACCTAACTTCACAACTTGTAGATCTAGGAAAAAATACAGCAAAGGGAAGAAAATAATAAAGATTAGAGCAGTTGAAAACAAAATAGAAAAGATAAAGAAAAGCATGAAGAAAAGCAATAAAACCAAAAGTTCATCCTTTTAAAATATCAACAAAATGGACACACTTTTAACTATATGTACTAGGAAAAAATGAGAGATGACTCAAATTACTAAAATCAGAAAGGAATGTGGGAATATTATTACTAATTCTACAGTAATAAAATTGATGAGAAGAGGTCACTATAAGCAACTGCATGCTGATAAATTTAGTAACTTAGATGAGTTGGACATACTCCTAGAAACAAAAATCTACCAAGATAAATCTTGAAGAAATAGAAGTTTGAATACAGCAATAACTAATATGGAGATTAAATCAATATTCAAACATCTCTTGGTAAAGAAAAGCATCAACTCTGATATCTTCACCAATGAATTCTACCAAATATTTAAAGAACACAAATCTTTCTCAAATTTTCCAAAAAAATAAATAGAAGGGAACCTTCTCTAAAATTCTATGAGGTCAGTGTTATCTTGCTACCAAAACCAGCCAAAGACACTACGAGAAAACTAAAAACTAATGTCCCTGATGAATATTGATGCAAACGTGTTCAACAAAATATTAGCAAACTGAATTCAGCAACATATTAAAAGGATTGTACACCACAACTAAGAGGAATTTATTCTTGGAATGCAAAAAAAAATCGTTCAACATAAGAAAAAATAATCTTTTAATACACATAGACAGAGTAAAGGGAAAAAAGTCATCTTAAGATGTACAAAAAGCATTTGACAAAATTTAACATTATTTCATGATAAAAACACTCAACTAACTAAGACTATAACAAAATTACCTCAACATAGAGACCATATATGAAAACACACAGTGAATATCATCGTTGGTGAAAGACTGAAAGCTTTTCTCCTAATATCAGGAATAAGGCTAAGATAACTGCTTGCACTACTGATGGTAGTGGTGACCCATTTGGAGCAGCTGCTGTGAGGATGCCAGTTGCAGTTGGGGAGGCACAGCCAGGGTTATGTGCTCCGTGGAGCTGGCGGGAGTCAGGAACAGGTGGGAGCCTCACCTGCTTCCAAGTTGGTGGCAGGAGCCCTGCACTCCTGGGTGCAGCTGCAGCTGCCCAGTCACAGCTGGGGACCCAGGCATCCCGGCACTCTTAGGGCCTGGGAAAACCCCTGCTCCTGCAGGTTTGGAGTGCTTGCTCCCACTACGTGGCCTCGCTCTGCTCCCGGTGCCTGCTCTGATTTCAAAGCAAAGTTGAAGGGAGCCCGGGTGCCATCACGACCTGGCCAGGTGTGCACACATGCGGGTTGGTGCTGACATGATAGCCCCTTGCCGCCTCGACGCCCTCTGGTCTTTGAGTGCTGACGAGTATGGGAGGGGGCACCAATGGGAGGCTGAGGACAGCTTGGCATGGGCCTGCAGGGTATTGGGGCAAACAGCCCAGGCACTGTGGACAACATGATTGATGGTAACAGGAGGCAGATAAGCTCCTGGGCAGAGAGACGGTCCTGGTGAAGCCCACCTTCAAGCCAGGGATGGCCTGAAGCCTGGGGGCCAGGCTGTCAGTTCCTGGTGGAGTGCCCCCCACAGAGTGAGAACTTGTGCTTTTTCCTGGCCTGCCGATGGCCGCCCATGGACCAATCAACACGCACTTCCTCCCTTCTGAGCCCATAAAACTCCCCGAACTCAGCCAGACTCAAACAGACGTCAGAACTACCAACTTCAGTTAGGAGATACCCACTTCGGGTTTCCTGGACTCATTGGGATGACCTGCCTGTGGAAAGGACCTACCCGCTTCAGGTCTCCTAAGAGCTGTTCTGTCGCTCAGTGAATCGTCTCTCCACCTTGCTCACTCTCCAGTTGTCTGCATACCTCATTCTTCCTGGACGTGGGATTGAAAGAGATGTAACACAAACAGGTTTGAAACGTCTCCCCCAACGCCTGCTTGCCACGTTGCGGGCTGTGAGGAGAGAAGTGCTGCAGGCCTTCAGGGAGCCCAGACCTAGGATTACCCTTCTGGGGCTCTGCAGTTCCTGCCATCTCCAAGTTTCCAGGTACCACAACGTTCCTCTAGTCCAGACACAGTTGCCCACAGCAGAATCTGCATGCGGTGCATCTGGTCCAGCCACACAGCCTCACACAGAGTTGGCACCTGGATTTGCCCACCCTGCTGCAGCAGCTGGTGTGCCTGGTGTGCCTGGCTGTGGTGTGCCGGACCCCGCATTCACTTGCCCATACACCCCTTGCCACTCCCTGCCTGGCTTGCCCTTGGCAGGTGTGGGATCTGGGCCAGTACTGTGAGACGTGCACAGTCTGCCACGTCTAGTGGGAGGAACGAGCCCAGCAGGAATGTGCAAAACTCAGGCAAAGGCGCCACCAGCCACAGAAGTTTCTGGCTAGCAAAGTGACACCCCAATTTTCCCGTGAAACTATTTCTATTTCACACAGTATTAAAAGTTGTAGAGGCCGGGCGCGGTGGCTCACGCGTGTAATCCCAGCACTTTGGGAGGCCGAGGCGGGCGGATCACAAGGTCAGGAGATCGAGACCACGGTGAAACCCCGTCTCTACTAAAAATACAAAAAATTAGCCGGGCGCGGTTGTGGGCGCCTGTAGTCCCAGCTACTCGGGAGGCTGAGGCAGGAGAATGGCGGGAACCCGGGAGGCGGAGCTTGTAGTGAGCTGAGATCCGGCCACTGCACTCCAGCCTGGGCGACAGAGCAAGACTCCGTCTCAAAAAAAAAAAAAAAAAAAAAAAAAGTTGTAGAAAGAGCAGTTGGGCAAGAAGAAAGAAAGAAAATCCAAGTTGAAAAACAAGAAGTTAAAATCATCTCTGTTTGCAGCCGATCTCTTATATATAGAAAATGCTAAAAATTTCACCAAAAAAATTATTGTTAGAACTAATAAATGAATTCATTAAAGTAGCAGGATACAAAGACAACACATTAAAAATTAGTTGTATTTCTACACACTAACAGTGACTAATCTGAAAAGGAGATGAAGAAAGCAATTTCATGTACAATAGCATCAAAAACAAAAACAAAATTAAAATGTTAGGAATTAATTTAACAAGGAGGTGAAAGAATTATACAAGAAAAATTACATCAACCATTATGGAAAACAGTATGGCGATTCCTCAAGGATCTAGAACTAGATGTACCATATGACCCAGCCATCCCATTACTGGGTATATACCCAAAGGATTATAAATCATGCTGCTATAAAGACACATGCACACGTATGTTTATTGCGGCACTATTCACAATAGCAAAGACTTGGAATCAACCCAAATGTACATCAGTGACAGACTGGATTAAGAAAATGTGGCACATATACACCATGGAATACTATGCAGCCATAAAAAATGATGAGTTTGTGTCCTTTGTAGGGACATGGATGCAGCTGGAAACCATCATTCTTAGCAAACTATCACAAGAACAGAAAACCAAACACCGCATGTTCTCACTCATAGGTGGGAACTGAACAATGAGATCACTTGGACTCGGGAAGGGGAACATCACACACTGGGGCCTATCATGGGGGGGGAGAGGGGGGAGGGATTGCATTGGGAGTTATACCTGATGTAAATGATGAGTTGATGGATGCTGACAAGTTGATGGGTGCAGCACACCAACATGGCACAAGTATACATATGTAACAAACCTGCACGTTATGCACATGTACCCTAGAACTTAAAGTATAATAATAATAATAAAATAAAATAAAATAAAATAAAATAAAAAGAGAAAAACGTAAAAAAAAAGAAAAATTATAAAACATTTCTACAATGAACATTAAAAAAAGTAAAGACATGGAAACATTTAGTTTTCATGATTGGAAGACTTAATAATGTTAATATGTCAGTACTACACAAAGTGATTTACAAATTCCATGCAATTTCTTTGAAAATTCCATTTTTATAGAAAAGAAAAAAAAATCTAACATGTGCATGATAACACAAAAAAAAACTCCAATACCTAAAACAATCTTGAAGAAGAATAGCAAATCTGGGGGCATCACACTTCCTGATTACAAAATGTAGTACAAAACTACAATAACCAAAACAATCTGGTTCTGGTGTAAATATGTATAAACAAATAGAATAAAATAAAGACTCATGAAATATACTCTCACATATATGGCCAAAAGTGTTTCAACAAAATTGCCAGGACCTTTCAAGGGAGAAAAGACAGTATTATCAACATATGGTGCCAGGAAAATTGCATATGCAAAAGAATAAACTTGGACCTTTACCTAACACCATATACAAAAATTACTTTAAGATGAATTCATGGTCTAAAGGTAAGAGCTAAAACTATAAAATACATAGACAAAACGTAGAGCAAAAGTGTCACAACATTTATTTGTGAATTATAGCTAAAGTAGGACTTTGAATGAAATGTATAGATATAAAGAGAAAAGTATGAAATCACTTACCTAAGCAGCCATCTTTAGGAAGCTATAAACAAGAAGAGAAAATTACCTACAAACTAAGTACGAATCAATAAAATGAAAACTGACAAACACAGAGAACAATCAACAAATTGTTAAACCTCTAATTAGACTAACCAAGAAGAAGAAAAAAACAAAGAGAAAACACAAATTACAAACAACAGGAATGAAAGAGACACCACTACAGATCATGCACATATAAAAGATTAATAAGAGGATATAGTGAATGTTGTTATTCAATTAAAATAATTGAATTTATTATAAAATCCTTCCCACACGAAAACTCCCAGCCTAGATGTCTATACCAGTAAATTGTCTCACACAATGAGGGAGGAAATAATATACTCAAATATACATTGAATATATTAATAAATATACTCAAATATACCTTATAGAAACTTTTTCATTCAATAGCAACTCCCCACTTCCTCCTTCCCATGTCCTCTGGCAATCATCATTCCACTGTCTGCTTCTGTGAGTTTGACTATTTTAGACATCTCATGTTAAGTGGAACCATGCAATATTTGTCATTTTGTGGCTCAATTATTTCACTTAGCATAATATCCTCAAAGTCCATCCACGTTGTTGAAATGGCAGGATTTCCTTGTTTTTAAAAGCTAAATAATATTTCATTGCATCTATTACAACATTTCCTTTATCTATTCATCCATCCACGTACATTTGGGTTGTTTCCACATCTTGTCTATTGTGAATAATGTTGCAATGAACATGGAAATGCAAATATCTGTTCCAGATTCTGACTTCAGTTCTTTTGGATAAATATCCAAAAGTTGGATTGCAGGGTCATAAGATAGTTTTATATTTAATTTTTTGAGAAACCTCCATAATTCCATAGCAGCACTTTTCACATTCCCACTAACAGTGTACAAGGGTCCAATTTCTCTACATTCTCTCCAACACTTCTCTCTCTCTCTCTCTCTCTTTTGATAACAGACATCTGCAGGTATATAGGGCCCCAGATGGTCTTGGATGACCAAGCTCTTCCACTCTTGCATACAATTCTTGGACAGAATATACCAGGAATGCAACATTCTGAGATTAAGAGGAACTTTCTGGAAAAACCTGGGCTGTGTCCTTATTCCTCCCAGAACAGGACGTTCTGCAACTCTTGACCTCAGTGACATGAATGTGTTCAGGCTATAAAACGCAGAGCTTAGTGCTTTGAGGAACACTCATCTGTGATGCAATGTATGGCACATGTAGATAAGACTCCATCCATTCTGGAATGCTTTCCTAAACTGTGGAGTACTAGCTTGCCATTGATTATAGAATTCAGTTAGTCTTGCTGCTTTTTTGTAAGTAGTAAATTTACTTTGTCTGAATTGGGGGAGAGTTCTGTCTCATTGTACTAGACCTAAAAAATTTACAATATCCTAACAGGTGTAAAATATCTCATTGTGCTTTTGATTTACATTTCCCTAATTAGTGATGTTGAACATCTTTTCATAAACTAGACTATTTGTTTGTCTTCTTTGTAGGAATATCTATTCAATTCTTCTGTCAGTTTCTTAAAGTTGATTATTTGTTTACTGCTACTGAGGTGTTAGAGTTCTTTCTATGTTTTGGATATTAACCCCTTAGCAAATATATAGTCTTCCAAGTATTTTCTCCTTTTCAATAGGTTGCCTTTTCACCCTGTTAATTGTTTGCTTTACTTTGTAGAAACTTTTTAATTTGATGTAATTCCAAGTCCGTGTTTGATTTTGTTGCTTGTGCTTTCAGTGTCATAGTCAAGAAATCATTGCCCATATCCATGGTCATAAAACTTTTCCTTATGTTTTCTTCTAGGGGTTTTAGAATTTCATTTCTTAGATTTAAGTTTTTAGTCCATTTTGAGTTGAATTTTTTGTGTGATATAAGATAGGTTCTATTTCATTATTTTTCATGTGGATATCCAGTTTCCCCAGCACCATCTCTTAAGAAAAAAAATATGTGTACACATAACATTTCTTCTAACCCTATATAGACACTTTTTTTCCTTCCCCCTTGGGTCATATTTAAAGTCATTTCCACCAGTATTCAAGGTCATAGGGAAAAGTCTCTGTTGTCAGTTTCGAATCATTCTGGAACAAATTTTGCGCAGCTATCACAAATAACTCCTAAATTGATTAAAGATGTTTATAGCCCTAAAATGTTGTTGAAAAGCAAAACTAAATGGTTAACCCAAGATTTTGATTACTCTTACCGGTGAGAGTGATGACTTTTATAGAGTATGACAATAGATAGAAATTTGCCTCATAGATGCATGAATATTTGGTGCAGAAGGAACTAAGCTCTCCTGTTTATAAAGCCTCTACAAACGTTGAAATCCAGCACTACTTTACAAATTGATATGATTTGAAAAGTTAAAGCAAATTTATCACAGAAAATATGCCTTGGCAGAACTTCTGCTGGAAAATCATCAATGACCCAATTTTATGTTGAGTTCGTGTTTCATTGACACTTTATTGCAAATAGGAACATAGTTCCCATTTTTAAAGATGTGTTATCCCTCTAAATTCCCCTCTTCTAAGCTAGTTTGATGAAGTTGGAATCCAGTATTTATGTTTTTAACTCTGTAGTCTACATAACCTTTTTTAGTATCATTATATTTTCCATAAATAAAGGAACAATTACATGGGTTAAATTTGCAATCTTTATTCTCCTACTCTTAATCTATAAGTGAATTTAGTAGCATATATTTAATTGGTTGTTTTTCAAATATATTTTAAAATTATATTTCTATCTTTACTTGTTACTTATTTAAATATAGTTTTAACGTCCTTTGTTTTACATACCTGACAATAGCCTGAATAAAAACATTCAAATAAAGATCACACATTTTCCCTATTACTTTTTTTTTTTTTTTTTTTTTGAGACAGAGTCTTGCTCTGTCGCCCAAGCTGGAGTGCAGTGGCGCGATCCTGGCTCACTGAAAGCTCCGCCTCCTGGGTTCACGCCATTCTCCTGCCTCAGCCTCCCGAGTAGCTGGGACTACAGGCGCCCGCCACCGTGCCCAGCTCATTTTTTGTATTTTTAGTAGAGACGGGGTTTCACCGTGGTCTCGATCTCCTGACCTTGTGATCCGCCCGCCTCGGCCTCCCAAAGTGCTGGGATTACAGGCGTGAGCTACCGCGCCCGGCCTTCCCTATTACTTTTTAAGGCTTCCAAGTTCAGTGTTTAGCGAAACAGAATTATCACTTAATAAATACACTCAAAGTTATTATTTTAAGGCAATATTTTTTTTAAAGTAGCCAGTACTAAAATAATTGAATTTAAATATGAACCTACTTAGATGTTATTTTGGATGACTGATGTGCCATAAGGCCTGCTTTATGAACGACAGCAAGGCCATGGGCAGCTTAGTGGAGAATGAATCCTATTATTTGAGAGTTGACATTGCCAGCAAAACAGATAGGTATCATACACTTTGTGAGTATGATATGGCCATTTGATAGAATTTTGTTTTTCCCAGAAACATTCATCAAGACAATATATGGTGGCATGATAGATAATACAAATATGGTGTATGCTTCTTTTCCAAACCTACAGGTTCCTTTTTTATCAGCTCTCAGCATGAAATTTTAATACTGTTATGTTACTATGTATAAAAAATAGTTTTAAAAGAGTTTAAAAGCCAGAATATGTAGTTAGACACTCACAGGACAACTATGTATTTTGCCACAGGCACACCTACATAGGGTGCCGCTGATGAAAGACTGCACACAGCAACAACAATTCATCTAGCTGTTTTCCTTCTAGCAAGCCTATGATGGATGCAACGTTCGTCTGTCATTGACCAGAGGTGTCATTTTTCTTTTTGTTTTGCAACTTGTCTGAACTTGATGCACTGGGTCACTTGTCACTCTGTGTGACCATTTGTGCAAGCAAACAAGGGCCTTCTTAGGGGGGAAGTAAATCTTTATACACTGTCAGAGTCTTTGCCCTTCTTGTTAACATTGGAAGTTTGCATGGTAACATCCTATAGATTTGTAGCAGGTCATTTTTACTAGTAATAGCTTTAAAATTTTCTCAGTTAACCTAATCCAAAACCTTCCAGTGTTTCGTCTCAACTTTATCAAATGCAAGGCAATATGGAGAGAAAAAATTAGTCGTACCCTTATACACATTGAATACCTGCTGCTAAGCAAATTCAACAGTGAGAAAGGTGGAAAGAGAGATCTGAATCTAGTTTCAGGGAATATTGTGGTTCATGAGACTTTGTTTCTATTGAGTGATAGTGAGAATGCATCCTGATTCACACAGTGAAATGCTCCTTTCTTCTGAGTAAAGTCAAGAAATGAGGTATAATGGAGTCACCAGACAGACACATTCTCAGTTTCTACTTAAAGTCTACATTGTCTGTATTAAATATTCTTCTATCATGTACATTATCTCAGTAATAAGTACCCCCTAACTTATCAAGAATAGCTGTCTGCCTTTCTTTGCAAAAAACTTGTGTAAAATTGTTTGCTAATATGCAGAGGACAGCTGTTGTTCAAATATCACTTCAATAAATGAAACCTGACTTGATTAGACAATTTAATTCTAGTTACACTTTTTTTCTAGAAAAGAAGGTTATACCTAAACTTATTGATACTACAGTAATATGTTATTACAAGATAAAGAAGACTACTGCCTCAAAAAATGAAGTAGATGGGCTAAATTATTCTTAACAGAGCAATAAAATGTATCCACAAATACATGTGCTACAATTATTTAAAGTACATGGAGATGTAATTTGTTAAAATATTTGCCTCAATTATCTGGCTTGCATTCAAAGTGTTAAGGCATCTGAACTCTTTTCTTTAAAATGTAAAAATATAAAAGAACTGTGAAGTCTTGCTGAAATTTTGGAAATATTTTCTCTCTTTTGCCACTTTTTATTCCTGTTTTGTAATGGCTTTTTAAAAATTACCTACAGAAGATGTCAAGCAGTGTAATACTAAGACTTTAATGTGTTTATTCTGTGAAACAGTAAGACATACATCAGACATAGATAAGTCATTTCTTGGCCTTGACCAAAGAGTTGCTAACATTAAGGTAACAGCTTAGTTACTTTTTCCATGCACTTTCTTTCCACCTGTGTATAGAGGAGCTGAGTAACCAGTTATTTGACATTGGTAAGTCTGAGGATTCACAGTATCAATTATTACAGTAATTTGAATGTTACTAAAACAGTAACTTTAAATATAATTTTAAAATTCATGAAAACAATAGCATGAGTATGGTAAATGGTATAGCACAATTACAGTGAAAAATAGAAAATATCAGTGAGATATTGTATATTTATGTAATACAAATGATGTCTTGGGCTGTATATAAAATATTATAGAAAAACACCCAAAATGAAAACAAAAACAAAAACCCTCATTCATATTGTTCAACAAAAACTATTTGACTCTGATTTTTCCTGCCATCTGGTGGCAAGATCAAAACTTAGGCAATATATATTTAATCATATAAACAATACACCATTATTTTAAATATTTTTACAACTGTCAAAGTACACTCGAATTAATTTTATATGAACCCAGTAAGAGATTGTATAAGCCTAGTAATTTCATGTAAAATCTAAATATAATAGTTATTTTAATTATATTAACAAGTAGCACCTCATGGTTTAATGTAACATTTAAAACTATAAGACAAATACAATAAAAAATGAAATTCTCTCAAATGAACCTGAATGTGTAGGTCAATAGTTCTCATTTTATGACATTGAATAATTATTACAAATTAAGTAGATAGTATTGTAATATATTAATTCTTTCTATTAGAAAGTGAATTTTGGTTAAAATCTGAAAGATCATTTTTCAACAAGAATATGACAAATATGAATACTCTTACTTTTAATTTTTTATGAAGTTAAGGGGTGGGGAAGAATAGCTCTTTCTAAAAATGTTTAAAAATAAAACAGGTAGTTTAAGATTAAAATAAATATAGTTTCACATAAACATTATATAAGTTAAATACTTTCAATGCATTCTTTTCAAATATGACTTTGATGTTTATTTTACAAAGTACATTTAAAACTACTTTATTTAATATTTTCCATCCCATTGAACAATAATATTTAAAAGGCTGTATGTTCAACTAATATTTCTGAATGTTCAATATGTTTGATTAATAAAAATATTTTATAACCTCTTTACAATAGCTTAGAAGCTATGAGATAGTAACATATATTACATGCTAATTTCAAGAAGGCAAGCTGAGTTAGTGATATCAACAGTTGGCAAACTCAGTTCTTCATTTGAAGATCTTTTTTTTCAAAGTGATAATTTATATAATTTCAATGTGAATAATTCTTATAGTTTGGTCTGAAGCTTATCAGAAATACATTTGTGTACAATTAAGAGTATTCTTAAGTTTAGAACTAAGTAATAAGAATTTTCTTAAATTCATAACTGTAAACCACTTTGAAAGTTATAAATTTTTCCAAATTTCAAGAAGTAAATATTGGTTTCATTTTATATATGGGAGAGGGAAAAATATCAGAAAAAGATTTAACCAATGTAGTAACCAAAAAATACTCTAAATTTCATGCTAATGAATATCTTTTCTTACCTAGTTGGCAATAGGCAATAGCTGACATAGCTTGTGAGACAGCTGAATAGCTGATTCATGAAGGTCATATGGATACATATTCTGTCTACACAGCACAAACTGAAATGGAAATTTGGCAGCTACCCAATTTATGTGATCCTTGGCAATTCAGGCCTTAAAGTGGATTCAACACTTGTGAATGAGATGACTAAAAGTAAGGATGTTTGAGATGATATTCTAAATTATTTCATGCAATTCACAACTTAAGATCTTCTATGAAAAAAATATTTAAAAAAGAAAATATCCTCCTTTTTTAAATCCTCTGTGCTTATAAAGACATGCTTATAAAAATAAATTCGATATTCCAACATACAGGTTGCTTTGAATCAAGTCGATTTGGGGAGTAGGAGGTGGATAAAGTCTTAATATGGTAAAATCTATTATTCTGTGTTGAAGGCCCAAAGAATAATCCAATTCATAGTACTCTTGGAATTCTAAATCAATACAGGAGTCATTCATCAATTTTTTAGCATTCATATATCAGACATCCTGATTAAGTAAGAGATTTTAAAGCACCATCTTTTAACCATTTAACTTTGAATGGGCCAGATACCAAATGATAATTATTCAACCATGTAAAACTAGAAGTCTGACATTAATCAAATAGAAAGATTTATATTTTGTAAATATTGATTGTTTAGTAATCATTAATATATTGATTTAGGTAACTGCATACCTAGATTTAGGTAACTATAACATACAGTAAAGCCTTTATAAAGCCTTGGAAGTTGCTAATACTAGGTAAGGGGCTGCAGTCAATGGTGAAAGATTTGATATTTAGAAGAGGATGATTTGCCTTTTACATTTTTTTTTTTTTTTTTTTTTTAGTGACTGTGAAAATTCAAAAATAGTGCTTATGTTATAAAATTAAAGTAATTTAAACTTAAATAACTTTTAATTGAATTGATGTTTTTGCCCAATGAATCCTTTGAAAATGGGACTAGAAAACATTTTGTTTAGATGAAGCATTTCTGCCAGATTAAAAAACGTAATCTCAAATGTTCCTGTTTAATCAACTATTACATTTACTGAACGTAACATGACATATTGAACCTCTGATTATCCATTTGTAGTGTTCTGACTTGAGAATACAAATATACCCAATTGTAAGTAAGGGAAGATACATTTCTAACTATTCTTAATTTCTTCTCAAATATATTGGTCAATCAATCATTACAGAAAGATAATTATTAGACAAAAAATATTTGCTTATGTAGCTATGGAAACAAATATATACATCATATGTTAACTGGTGTATGGGAAGGTAACAAACAGATAGATAAACAAATAAATATATTAACTGATGTAAATGAAATGAAGAAAGTCACCTTGGTAAGTGACCAGGATCTAAGTACACTTGACTTTTAGTCTTAGTACTTCCACTGATCCATTATGCAGTCTTAGGTAAGACTTTCTGCTTACAACCTGTTTCTTCAGTTGTGTTGATGTTACCTTAAGCTCTGTTTGAGGATGATATATTCAAATTTTATGAATAATTACTCTAATCACAGAAGCATTTCATACATGGGAAGATTCTGAGTGTGTGATATGGCATGCCTCATGTTTATAGGTAATGCTTCACGTTTATATCAAGGGAGTGAGTTTCCTTCTGTAATTTTTTCGTAAAAAGAATACATCTTGGCTGTTAATTTAACATGTACACCAGCTTTTATTCGTGTCTCTCTTTAAATAAAGGAAATTCATGATCAAAAGCATCTTCACTTAACTTTAGTATTATTCAACGTATTATTGCCATATTAATTCAGAGAAAAAAATTATCAGTCCATTTTAACTATTGTTGCTATTTAAACATACAAAATCTATTTAATAGGAGGTATATATTTTTTTGAATTTTGATTTCATTTTCTAATGTACTCCAGTAGAATTATTTATTTTTCAACTTACATACGTTGTACACCTGAAACTTAGATTTCTGACTTTTTGCCTTCCCTTTCTTTGAAGAAAGATCCTCTAGGCTGTCAGGTTTGTTACTAGAATCCTCCCACCTCTCTGCCTTATCATCATCAGAAATTACTTTTGCTTATTTATATACCATAGTCGATCATATTTTGGTGATATCTGTGATATTTTGATACATGCATACAATGTTTAAGGATTAAATCAGGGTAATTGGGATATCCATCACTTCAAATATTTATTTTTTCTTTGTTTCGAGAACATTCTGATTCCTCCAGTACTTTAAAAAATATAATATGTTATTGTTAACTATAGCTTCCCTGCTTTATTATTGAATACTAGAACTTGTTCCTTTTATTTAATTATGTTTTTGTACTCATTAGCCAACTCCTCTTCATTCTCTTCTCCTGGTACCTTTCTCAGCCTCTGAAAATTATTTTTTTGACTCACCATCTCCCAGCTCTTAATAAAATTCATTTGTGTCTGGAGCACTAATATCATCACCCTCCCAGCACCTCCTTTTTTATTTTATATATGTATAATTTTGTTCTTACTCTATAAATATCACCTAAGGACCCATTACTTTTCCAGCATGTCACTTACTGTCATGTTGCAGAAAGCTGATGTGGTATTAGGAAAAAAAGGCCATGTAAGATGATAAATGAGTTGCAGTTAAAAACACATAACATACTCATATCTCTAAACACTTTCTCAAAGTTTGAAAAGGAGATAATGTAGCTAATGAAATATTAAAAGTAAGAAGGATTCACACTAGATCTTTTGATACAAAAGAAATTCTCCACAGAATGCTGATTATTACACTTCGTGTTTTATTTCCTATAATAAACCAAAAGTAGTAATGATGAGTTGCAACTGTTTACAATTCTCTCTAAAAAGTTAAGATTTTTTCCAAACGATAACGGTAACCTTTGTAGCAGGTAAACAGTAAATGCTATTAATGTTAGTAGAGATGAAATAAACCAGATATTCAAATCAATAGTGTGAAGAAAATCAATAACAGAGGAATTGAAAGAAATACAGGATCTGAATCACAAATTTCCTGAAAATTTACTTGACAGCCTAAAAAGTGATTTTTGCATTCAATAAAGGTTTTATGATTTCCTTAGATAACTTTAATAATCTTAAGGAATAAATTTTTCTCCAAATCAATTTTGATTTGATTAATAAAATATTTAATCCTGGCAGAGCATGATGACTCACACCTGTAATCCTAGAACTCTGGGAGGGAGGCCAAGGCAGGTGAGACACTTGAGCTCAGGAGTTTGAGAACAGCCTGGGCAACATGGCAAAACCCCAACAATAAAAAAATACAAAAATTAACCAGACATGGTGGCACATGCTTGTAGTTCCAGCTACTCAGAAGTCCGAGGTGGGAAGATCGCTTGAGTCTGGGAAGTCAAAGCTGCAGTGAGCTGAGATAGCATCACTGCACTGCAGCCCAGGAGATACAGTGAGATTTTGTCTCAAACAACCAAAAACACCCCTAATTCTTATCACATATAACTTTTCAGAGACATTAGGCAGGATTTCATCAATTCAGTTCAATAATGTTTTTACTTCTACTTTTCAAAATGGTAAGAATTTTTGGTGTAGAATGTTTTAAACCAATGTAAAAAAATTATTATAATCCTGGATGCATCTTTCTGATAGATTTTCTAATCCTGCAAATAGAAAGGCAAAGAAATCAACGGGATAAATGTTTGGCTCTGTTTTCCTAACGTATTCAGGAACTAGTCATATAGTGCTCATCTTTGTGTCAGGACTTATGTTTTTGGGCATTTTTCCAAAAATTTAATGAAGCATGTGGAGCTATAATTTGCAAATCAATTCTCAGAAAAAAAAAAAAAAAACCAGTGAGAAGGAAGAATAATATTAATAGTCATTTTGGAGCATGCTTATGCAACTTGAAGGTTACTGTGTATCTATTTTTCTAACATTTAGCCATGAAGAAAATAATATAAACTCATTTACTCCTTAAATCTTACCACTTGATAAAATAAAGTTAAATGATTATTCACAATTTAAAGGCATAATAGCCTTCGTACAGTTTCCAGTCCACTGGTTGACCATAACCTGGAAACTAGCAATTTGAATTATAATATACTTTCCTGTTTGATCAGTGTTTTACGTTTTAACCAAAACTTTATTATATGCTATGCAGTTTAAGATACACAAGGTTCTATGGATAGACGAAGATTTGTCCCTATTCAAAAACAAGGAAGCTGAGGCTCAAAAAGGAAGTCGAAAGAGCCAGGGCTTCAGCTTCCTGGGTTCAGGTGTTATTTTGTGACTACCTGCAACTGACACCTAAGTACTCCAAAGTGCAAAACTGAGTCACATAGCTTCATGAAAATGCCAATACTCGTACATAGAGATTGCCTTACATTTCAAACCAAGAGAAGTCCCAAAACATACAGTTGAACAGCAGGGTTATTTATTCCAATACTTTTAAAATACTTCCCTTTCTTTAAAATTATTTATCACCCAAATGGAACCTTAAAATTCATAGGGTAAAGGAATGTTGCTTATTAAAAAAAGGGTGATGTACTTCAATAAACTCCACCCTAAATGCCATGTAATAGACATGATCTTCTATACTTGGGCTGTGAAATGAATTGCCGATTAAATATGTTGATAAATGTTCTTGGTAAGCAGGCTGCAGCTGCCTTATGTTTCAGTCATTTACATCCTTAATTCAAACAGAGTGAAAATTCAGTGATATCCACTGAACGTCCTACGGTGTCCCTCCAGGAAGGACACAATACCACGGTATAAAGACAGGTTGTAACTTTTTCAAAATTATAATGTTGCCCCTTGAAAAGAGCACATTTTTGGTGGGTAATTTTCCATCATGAATATGTATTTTTGATGCATAAATACTTAGAAAGCTTTTTTTTTTTTTATAGCTGTCTTCCCTTCTTTTAAAGAAGACAAACTTCGATGCATAATTTAGGAGACTTATGCATGAAGAGATAATATTTTGTGAATTATAATCAAGCAAAGGCCATGAAAAAACAATGGAGATGTCTGCCATTACCACCTTCCTTTAAATTACATACAAACCTTTTGGGACCTAAACAATGGCATTCAGACAAGGGTTAAATCCACTTTAGAATACATAATCTATTACTGTTCAGCTAATTCATATACTATTAGGGTACATTTGATTCATACAGAAAAAAAAAAACTAAAGCACATTGAGAAAGTGGATTTGTTTCACGCTTATGTACGACAAATTTAAGATTTATTATATTCTTCTCTGAATCTTATTTCTCATTTAATTCTACATTGTTCAACTCTTTTACAATTTATGTTAACCATCTTGGGCATAAAGACTAGTGTTTCAATAGTAGGATTTGGAGGTTTTAGGAAGATTCTACTGCCTAGCCATATTGTTAAAATGATGCGATATTCAGGCTTCTGAACATCTCTTTTGATATTTAACTATCTGATATTTTTAAGCATTGGTGATAACCAATATATATTAATAATCTCTCTCTTTGTGAATATACAATGTCTCATACAAGACTAGCCCCTTAACATTTATAAAGCATTTTCCCATATAGCATTAAGCATTGACATGTTATTTATTGGATGATTTTTTTCTCATAAAAATATACCTTATTACTGAAGCATTCTGAGGAATTAAAAAAAGATATATGGCCTGATTTTCAGCGAATATTACATTTTCAGGATATCATTACTGCAATATTTTATAGTATAGAATATAATTTAGGGAGCTGAAATTAATCAAGTAACAAGAAATGACAAAATTTTACATATAACAACTGTGACTTCTGGAGTCTTCCCAAGGAATTTTATGCGAAGAAGCCAACATGTCCCTGAAAGAATGTGAGGAACTAATTTTCCATGATCACTGACACTGACACTAGCTCCACAGGATCGTTACAGACTCTTATTTTTGAAATTAGAATAGCTATGGTCTGTGCTTTGGTCTGGCTGGTTTCCTTTAAATCACATTTATTCTTCCTCACAGTCTGGCACTCTTAATTAGGCATATTCATTAGATCTTTATTTTAAGTGCATCTGTAATAATAAAGGCCTGTTCTAAAGAAGAAAGTAGGCATCATGTGTGAATACCTACTCTAGTAGAAAAGCTCACTTTTGTAGCATGTAACCACACTGGACCCACAGTAAAGGAGATACGAGGGGTTTGGTGAAAAATTGTCGAGAAAGAACATCTACATAGCTATAGCGATAGATAGATAGATAGATAGATAGATAGATAGATAGATAGATAGCAGTTGTTCAACTCACAAGGTCTCAAAATATCTATGATGGAAATCTTCATCTCTTTTCAGGGAGAAACGTGTCTGAGTCCTTCCACCAAGGCCTTGATTACTTGTATTTTCAGATGTCCTCTGTTTACTAGCCCTTCTTCTTATGGTTAGAAATTTCTTCCGTCTTAATAAACTTCTTCTCATTACTGTAGTTTCTACACATTTTCACTTAATGTTTTACTTCTTTTGAATAACCACCAAAGTATTGAATCAGCAGTTCTACTGTTTTCCATTTTTTAACATCTCTCTTTCCTCAGCACTCAGAATCTACAATCTGCGTGCATTATTCTAAGGCAATAATTGTTCAAAGATTTACCAGACACCTCTTCATATTCAAAGCTTATCATTACTTTAGTTTTTTGTAACGATTTTTTAAATTAATTAATTAATTAATCTATTTATTTATTTATTTTTGAGACAGAGTCTCACTCTGTCGTCCAATCTGGAGTGCAGTGGCGCAATCTCGGTTCACTGCAAGCTCCGCCTCCCGAGTTCACGCCATTCTCCTGCCTCACCCTCCTGCGTAGCTGGGACTACACGTCTGGCTAATTTTTTGTATTTTTAGTAGAGACAGGGTTTCACTATATTAACCAAGATAGTCCTGATCTCCTGATCTCGTGATCCACCTGCCTCGGCTTCCCAAAGTGCTGGGATTACAGGCAGAAGCCACCACGCCTGGCGGTTTTAGTAACTATTTAGCTTTTGTAACTATTTAGTTTTGAAATAGTTTTGTAACTATTTAGCTTTGACCTTTATTCCTTAAAACTCGCTTCTGAAGCTTCTTATTGCATTCTTGTCAGTGTTAGAATCTGCTGAGGTTTCATCCTTGGATTTCTGTTTGGAATGGCTTTTCTTCTCCCTGTTAAACACCTGTTCAACTTCTGAGAATCAACTACAATTGAACATATATAAAACTACCCTGCCATCCCTCCCTCCGTCCCTCCCACTTTCCTCCCTCCTTCCCTTCCTTCCTTTTCCTATAAAACATGTAACTTTATTCCTAACATATATTACAATATAATTATGTGCTTTTTCCTCTATATATTTTATATGCCGCTGTTATTCTTCCAGGGACAAGGTCAGTACCTGATATACAGTGAACACTTAGCATTAATGAATAAAGAATGAATGGATTAATTAATTAATGGTAGGTCCTGGGCATGGCTGATGATCTAAAAATGTTACTCATTCTTTGACATAATTTTCAATTCAAATGCTCACATTCCTAGTTTTCCTCATCTTTAAACTCAAAAAAAGGTAACTCGAATTCATTTTAAGCTCAGGAGAAACAGAAAACAGAAATTAACACAGATAACAGTTTTCCCGTATTCAACTCTTAATTTTACAACCCTGACAATAAAGTAATGCTAGCCATATTTTTTCAGCCTAAGCAATGTTCAAAATGTTACGTGCCTGCGTTTGCATCACAAGCGAGTTGCAGAACAGAAAGTGGAACTCAAATATTTCATCCCAAAATTGTGCATTAAGTTATAATGAAGTGAAGATGTAAGAGAAAGTTGCTTTGAGGAGCTGAGATTTAAGCTGAGCTCTGAAGAATAAAGAGCTTGCCTGGGAAGATATGGGGAAAGAATCTTCTAGGCAGAAAATAGAACCAAAACAACGACCTAAATTAAAATAGCACTTTTTATAGGTTTAAGAATGAAGAAGTAAATGCAAAACTGAAATAAGTCCTGGAGTGAAATAATGGCAGAGGTAGGCAAGAAATACATCATTTGGAACCTTAAAATTCATGGTACAAATTTATATTTTCCTCCAATTGCCATAGAAATCCATTAAAAGGTTTTAAGCTGAATAGTAATATGATCTGTATTTTGTTTTCAAAACATCATTGTAATCAAAGCATAGAAATTAGCTTAGAGAGAACAGATATCAAAGATGGGGAAAGTTAGGAATAACTAAGGAATATATGAAAGTCATATTTAGTTGGTTTTGGAAGACAGAGGTATGAGAAAATAAACTTCTCATAATATAGTCGATATCTTTTTAATTTTCTGAATCATGGTCATGTATTCCTATCGATGTAATAAAGAAAGAGATGTTTAAAGTAGGAAGAATTGTTTCAAGGCTACGTGACTATACAGAAGTTTTCTCTGGAAACAGGGACCTATGTGAGGTGTAAACATAAAGACCCAGAGACTGTCACATAAAAGCCATCTCCTGTATGGCCCTAAAAGATAAAAAGACTTAAGGATAAAAAGTCCTGAAGATTTTACTCGACCATTATTGAATTCTATAATTGTATATAAATGTGTCTGGATTTCATGCAACATTAAGCAAATAACCTAATTTTTTCTAGTATCAGTTTCATGTATATTAATTAGGAAGATTATATATAACCAGTGACTTTCTAATTGATCCTGGGAGTCCTAAATATTCTGTAGGAATACCAGGGTCTTCAAATTGGATAATCATTGACTGTATTGGCAAGGATCCTCATCCATACCCCAATCAAATAACTCAATTTTTTTCTCTTGTATATGTTAGACATATAATGAGGCTAAAGAACATTGAAAACCAAGTGCTAAATTATCTCTGAGGTTACTTTCAGATACAACGTTATGTAGATCTATTATTGAATTTCTTTTCTGATTTTTGATATTTATTCATATGTGTTCTCCTGTATGCTATTACCACATAAATACAGAAAATTTCCATTTTGTATTTCAAATGTAGTCTTGCTTTCTAAATGTGGATGATCATTTCTAACTGCAAATGTTTATCTGAAACTCTTAAAAAGATCCCAAACTCAACATACAACAAATAAAATACTTGATTTCTGTTTATTTAATTTTTATTACATAAGCCCGAGATCCAGAAGAGTCATTCTATATTTTTCATTTGCTTTATTTCAAGGTACATCCTTGGACCCTATATTCTACCTCCTAAATATCTACCAAATCTACTCTACTCATTTTGACTACTTACTGCCTTCATGACAAGCATCAATATTTCTTTGGAGGGTATTATATAGCTTCCTGAAGAGCTTCTTGCCTCTAATTTCCTCCTCTTCCCCAATATATTTATCCCAACTTTATCTCAAAACTATCTTCTATATGAAGCTGATCACTTTTATTTCCTTATAATGGCTTCACAATTTATCCAGGACACACTTCGTAGTTTGATATAGTTGACCTCTCAGGTATTCATCACTCATTCCATTCCAATCACATTTTTGTTGTTTTAATGCGAATCCAGTATTTGCAACAAGTTAGTATGTGACAATCAAAATGCAACTTAGTTTTTGTCTCCAACTACTTTTCTTTTTTGTTGTTGTTGGGTTTTTTGTTTGTTTGTTTTTGTTTGAGACAGAGTTTTGTTCTTGCCTCCCAGTCTGGAGTTCAGTGGCAGATCTCAGCTTACTGCAACCTCCGCATCCCTGGTTCAAGTGATTCTCCTGCCTCAGGCTCCTGAGTAGCTGTGATTACAGGCGCCCACCACCACACCCGGCTAATTTTTGTATTTTTAGTAGAGACAGGGTTTCACCACGTTGGCCGGGCTGGTCTCGAAATCCTGACCTAGGGTGATACACCTGCCTCAGCCTCCCAAAATGTTGGGATGACAGGTGTGAGCCACCGTACCCGGCCTCCAACTACTTTTCAAAAACATTTTTAAATGAAGATTATATTTTCCTATCCATGGAAGCAAATTCTAGCAGGCCTATTAACTCTCTGCTCTTTCTTAAGTAAGAGATAGCTCTATGATCTCTGAAATCTGAAAACACAGCCTCAATTTTGTATTAGAATGTAAGTCTTCATCCAAGATGAACCTGATTTACCATCAGATCTTCTCCCATATGCCTGCACAGGCCAACCTCAGGCTGAGATTAGATGGTACCCTGGACCTGGAAGAAGCTAAAAGTTGATTGTTTCTACTGGGGCAACTTTGTGAGTGAGTCCCCAGCTGGGATCTTCTCCTACCTGTAGTTTACCTTTGTGAGCTTGAGGTGATAGAGGTAGCACCACTTTATCCCTCACT
Source organism: Theropithecus gelada (assembly GCF_003255815.1). NCBI lineage: Eukaryota > Metazoa > Chordata > Mammalia > Primates > Cercopithecidae > Theropithecus > Theropithecus gelada. The sequence goes on along the minus strand of NC_037670.1, from coordinate 119,619,898 downwards.
TTAATAGGAATAGATGCCTACAGGTTGGCAACTACTCTTTTCAAAGAAAGTTCTTCATAAACTTTCCTCCTCAGTCTTCTCTCTCAGCCCATAAAGAGTTTCAAACTGGATTACTGGTGTTCAGAAATTTCCCTCATACATCTGCATGTGATGATTCAGTATGTCAATTTTAAATTTAACTTTTTTGGGACTTTGGTATTTAGTTGAAGTTTCAATATCAGTATGCATGATCTCAGTTACTCTTTAGCACAACCCCGTAAGAGAAACAAATCTAATCATCTTTATGCACTTGTGGAAACTGAGGTTAAGATGAATTAAATATATTTTCCTAAGTTGTAGACCTCATAAATGACTAAAGTAGAAATCAATTCCAGGGCCGGGAGCAGTGGCTCATGCCTGTAATCCCAGCACTTTGGAAGGCCGAAGCAGGGTGGATCACGAGGTCAGGAGATCGAGACCATCCTGGCGAACATGGTGAAACCCCATCTCTACTAAACATACAAAATATTAGCTGGGTATGTTGGTGCACAGGTGTAGTCCCAGCTACTTGGGAGGCTGAGGCAGGAGTATTGCTTGAACCTGGGAGGTGGAGAGTGCAGGGAGCTGAGAGCATGCCACTGCACTCCAGCCGGGGTGAAACAGCGAGACTCTGTCTTAAAAAAAAAAAAAAAAAAAATCAATTCCAGGCACTGGACTCTGAGTCCATGACCCTAAACACTGGACTATGACTTCCTACCCAATTTCTTTTATGATCTTGCCTCTGTCTACTTTTAAAGCTATTTTCCTGTTTTCAATGCATCCCAACATCATTGACTTTCTAAGAACTCTTTCCATTTACCAAACTTTCCTCACCTTCTGCCTTCACACAGACCATTTTCTCTACCGAAAACAGCCTTCCCTTTTTTTTTTTTTTGATGTAAAATACCTAATGCATTTTTGTTCAAGACAGCTACTTTCTTAACCTCACCAAAAGACTTAAAACATTTCCTTCAACATGTCTGTGTATAACATGATTATAGTATTTTTATATTTTCTAATACTCTATTTACATTTCTGTCTTGCCTGCTATAACTCTGGGCTTAAGGCAGATACTGTTTTTATTTATCAAGCCCTACCAAGAAAAATTTTTGTTGAATGAGTAAGTGATAGACTGTATGTAGGCTCCCACTAATGAGATTAAATGCTGCTAAAAATTCTAGAGAGTAAATCCTTGGAAATAATCTAGTCCAACAAACTCATTGAAGAGTCTGGAAAATTTAAAACTAGGGAGAAAAAGTTACTTGTTGGTAGCATCCAATACTGTATTTTTAAATTGGAGCACTCTCTTCCCCCACGTTTTGGGATATTTTGAATTTCTTATTTGTGCAAAGTTTTCATTGTGCAAAATCATGTGGTACAATGTCAGTATGCAGAGCCATTTTTCCCATCTTCCTAAGACCTAGCAGATGTGACCAGGCTGTGCCAGTACCACCTGGGACTCATTCTTAAGTGGTAACACGGTCTTATTTATGTAAAGGTTATAACTACAATCCATAGCAGGTGCCTAGTTTACTGCATTTAAGGTCATTACAAAAGCACTTTGCGAGGTTCTTAGATGCCATAAAGTTTTGATCTTTTTTTAATACTTCTGTCACACTAGTCGCACCAACAACATTAACTTGGACTGCTCCTTCTCCTTGTTGTTATCAACTATTAAAATCAATGGTTTTTGTTATCTATAACTTTTACCATGAGTCCTCTTTAGAGCTAATGTATAAATTCTGAATGAGTAAACTAAGGAACTCATGTTAATATCAGTCAAGAAGAATGAATTAAAAATAGGTGTGAGACAAAGAGATTTCTTACCTTCATGTTCAGTATAAAATTGTGCTAAACAATCTGATTCCCAGGTTTTTCTAATAAAGATTTATAAGTATTAGATTTATATCAAGAATAGTTTTCATTTTCTTTTTTTTAGAAAAAATGATTCTCTTTAGTAAAATGCTCTTATTTCATAACAACTGGGTCAATCTTAGTGTTAAATTTTAGTTTTCAAATTTTGCTTGTGGTTATATAGGTAACCATATATAGTAAAAGCATAGGTGATTTTCTCTTTTTTATTTTATTTCAGGAAAAGTAAATAAAATGGTGGAAATGTAAAGAAAATTTTTGATCTGCTGAGGATAGAAAATTGATTATTTCATTTATAAAATAAGAACAGGCTGAACTGAAAAGCATGCCACATGTGTTTTAAAAGTACTATCCATGTCTTATGTTTTGATATTTTTGAATGATAAACTGTCTATTCCTTTCTGGGAAAGAGAATGTGTGATTATGCATATGAATAGCTAAATGATGTAATATTACTTCCTGTCTTTGGGAGACCTTCGCTCTTGTTAGTACTGCTATCCTATTCAACTGTAACTCTGTATAAGCTTTCAAGAATGTTTTTAGTCATGGACCTTCACCTTCCAGTGATTTCATCCAGATATAGTTTCCATAACTTTTACTGGTTTGAACAGAAGAAAAGAGCAAACCATCTGAACAAAATAAAATGTCACCATTAAATTGGTTTTTGTAGCTTAAGGTATAGTGTAATGATATTTTTCCAGCAGCTGCTTTCACTTGGATTTAAAGTTTAGAGAAAGCTTTGCATCTGATACAAAATAATAAAGTGCAGGTTGAGTTACTTCCTTCTTTTGTGTTCCAAAACATAAGGAATATTTTTGTGCTTTTTCCATGGTGACTTATGATCATTAAGTTTTTTTTGTTGTTGTTAACCTAAATCATTGTCCACATGTGCTTAATGAAGTATATGCATAAAATGCTTTTGAAGAAAGTAAAATCATTCTTCTATGAATATAAGAGTTACATGGATCAATTTCTCTTATTTCTCACACACAATTTACTCCCCTTTACAAAATGGTTTAATTGCTAATGTAAAATGAGATGTCTTGGTGATAAATCTGTTGTAATTGCCAAGAGGTAAGGAGTTCTTACATATAGTGAGAGTAATGAATTTTAGTTCCAAATCATGTTGATAGTTTGTCCTATTCATGAAGAATACAAATGTTAGAAAAGTGTAAATGTTTAATATAATATAAAATAATGTTTACATGGTATTAGATTTTTTTAGTTGTTAATGAAATAAAAAGGATAAAATGAAACAAAAACATTAAATATTCTAAACAAAAATTAATTTGGAAATGCTTTTATCAGTTCTATCATTAGTACAGGGAATATGTACTCGCCAATTACTAAATTTATTAGTAGGTAATCTAACAAAGAATGAAAAGGAGAGAAAACCGTTAGGAGATTTCTTAAGTGCCTGGGATTCTACTATATTTATAATTTTAAAGAATTCACAAATGCTCTTTTGTTTCCATTATCAGAAGTTTCAATGTCAGAATTAAATAAGGAGAAGCGTTTTCCTTCAAAACAATATTCTTAACAAACCTCATTTTTGTTTCTATTAATTTGGTCAGATTTATCTTCCTAATCAAAAATATATTTTATTCTAGATTTGAACTAAGCTGTATGATGAAGCATTTCTGGAGATGTATATGATCCTGTGAACAGAAGAAGACAGTAACAGTCGTAAAACATTGCTAAAACAAACAAATCGACAAAACAAATTCTGGAAGGTGAGAAGATGGGAGAGTCCAGACTGTGCCTTTGTGGATGGGTCTTATCTTTGCCGTGCCCTAATAGTTTAACTTAAAGCATCATGAATGTAAGACTATGACTGTCAGTTGATGCTAAAATCATAAGGCTCATACACAGATCATGGCTAATAGTTACTAACTTGTGGTACCTAGCAAGGTTTATACACACAAATCCCAGAATTCTTCTCCAATTATTATTATTTTTTTAACACTTATCTTTTAGCAATAATCTTTAGCATTAGCTCTAGAAGAATACTCTAAAAGAATAAAAGCAGGTCCAGCTCAACTCATCCCCATTTACCCATTAGGCTGCCTAAGATTTTAATTCTTTCTCCTTATAGACTGTACTTGACATCTTTTTAAAATAATTGGATTTCACATGTAAAGTTATTTGGGTCAGAGGGAAAAATAGATTATGATCATCTACTGGCTTGCCAGCAGTAAAGATGGGAACACTGAGAGTGGACAGGAAAAAAAAGAGAGATGGGCCTATTTTAATAGGCTTTCCAAAAGGCAAATACACTGAAATAGGAAATTAGGATGTTTTAATTATGTATTCCAGCAAAAACTTTGAGGTTCATAACCAGCAATACACAAATAGACTGCTTTTTGAAGCCTATTAAACACAGACTAAGTCATTTCCCCCATCTTCTGTAATGTTTCTTTTCTGTCCTGGATCACAAGTATTAATGCTTATGAGTAGCCTTGCAGGTGAACTGATATAAACTACGTTGTTGGTTCCCACACCCCCAACAGTGTTTCTTGTTAGCTATCAGAGTGACTGCTTGACTCACTATCATTTTAAAAGGCTGACAACTTTTCTGATTCATTATATTTATATTTCACTTATTAAACAGATATATAAAGCTTTAAAAGGACATAAGGACATCCCTAAAGGAGACACATTCAAGTATCTTTTTTCAGTGCAAGATTTTTAATGAAATGTTGGAAATGTTGCTTAATGTAATATATCTTGTCTTTCTAGGGCATAAATAAACACATCTATGTGGGAAGAATCAAAAGACCTTGAAATTTACAGTGATGTTAAAAAAGCAAACCTTAGATTTGTGAGACAATAATACCAGGTTTTTCAGGGATAAAAATAGAAATTGTGTTAGCAACCTATCCCAATGGCTTTATATCCTCATGAGAGAAACAGAGAATGAAAGCGTTATGAAATCTAGACCTGGAATTGCTAGAGTGCAACAAAATTCCCAATTCCCCCAACCAAAAAGAAACAGTCTAAACCATCCATATTTCTATGCATATTTTTCCTGGTTTCTAGGGAAACATACTTTTATACATAAGGCTGGCTGGGGAAATCTTTTTTTAGATCCCTTATTCCAATACAAATTTGCTGCTTCTAATTGTAAAAAGCACATTAGGATTAGTGGATCTTCAAATCATCTGACTTTCAGATTTTTTTTTTTCTTTTGGTATCTTAGGTTAATGCCCATGATTATTATTAATTGAATTGACCTGACACTGATCATTAACCACACTTAATACAGTTTTAAGAGACTAACTCAATAAGTAAATAGTATATAACTCTAAGGATTACTTAACCTAAAATGAGTGTCCAATCTATAATAAAATGCTAATACATATGGCTATGATAGAAAAGAAGGCATGCATGAGTGTATGTGATTACATGTTCATATATGTAAAAGAGAAAAATGATAATATTGTTCATGAACTGAGGAAAAGTTAGGTTGGAGTCAAGAGCTACAATGACAAACATGAGTTATATTTTCCCACTCCCCTACTCGAACACATGCTTCAGAAACATGCAGAAATTTTGAGGAGGATTTTGGTCTTTCATGGGATGTGGGTTGGGACAAGGAGGAGCTGAGGTAAAGATGTAGATCTTAAATTGCAAGTAGAGCTTAACTAACATCTTCCTTATTAGACACATAGGCTAAAATGTATTAGTGCTTTGTATTGTTTTATGTGTATTGTATTTGTATGATGAAGCTCCCAATGCTTGTTCCATATTTCAATCTGTATTTTGTGTGTCTTTCTTTCTGTTTTTCAGCTAAAACATGTCACCACATTTCTATCAGATACAGTGTTAAATGTTTGTCAAATTTCAAAATACCTTTAAATATTTTAGAACTAAATAAAATCTTCTGTTAAAAGTAAACTTATATGCCACACAGGATCATATAAGAGGAACTCAATCGGAAAACAATATCCTGCTCTTAAACTGTTAGCATTACATAATTTACCACATTATTTCAGAAGAACATAATCCCACTAAACCACAGCTATTGATAGAATCATATCAGTAGCTTATAATAGGGAAAAATAAACTTCACACAAAAGGAAACATTGACACTTAAGAAGTAGTATTACCTCCCAAAGTGGTAGATGATATAATTAACAACAGTTTTTAATACTGCTCTTAGTTTGGAGAGATAGTCATGTGACAGCATTAGTGGCAGTAAAAATGGTACTGTATATTCGGTGTTATAAAACTCAATTCTGGAATTAGGTCTAGGTGTAAATTACAGCTCTGCCACTAGATCTAGATAAGAAACTCTACAATGTACTTAATCTCTTTGGAATACCGTATATAAAATTGCTTCAGAGAAGTATTGTTTGGGCCTAATGGGAAAAAAGAAATGGGGTGTGTGTGTGTGTGTGTATATGTGTGAAACCTATATACTTCTTAAGTATTAGTTTCCTTCCTTGTTATTTCCTCTGAAGGTTTTATTATAAATTTTTGTGTTTAGTCACTTTTTTATTCTCTGTAATTATAACTTTACAATGAATAAAATTATTCACAGGAACAAAGAATTGGGAAATATTAAAATGCCATCTATAGATACATATTATGTACTCCATAGTTTTGTATTATTATTATTATTATTATTATTAATATTAGTGATTGACTCTCACTCTGTTGCCCAGTCTGGAGTGCAGTTGTGCACTCTCGGCTCATTGCAACCTCTGCCTCCCCGGTTCAAGCAATTCTCTTGCCTCCAGAGTAGCTGGAATTACAGGTGTGCACCACCACGCCTGGCTAATTTTTGTGTTTTTAGTAGAGACAGGGTTTCACCATATTAGCCAGGCTGGACTCCAACTCCTGACCTCTAGTTATCCACCCTCCTCGGCCTCCCAAAGTGCTGGGATTACAGGCATGAGCTACCACTCCTGCCCTAAATATTTTAATTTATATGGAATAGTTAAATATAAATATCTGATTAATCAGACTGCACAGAAACTAACAAAAACATTTTAAATAATGACTAGGAGCCTCAAAATTATAGAAATAATACTAAACATTTGTTCTAAGAGTAAAATTTTAAATTAAGAAAATTTAGAAAGACAAATATGAACAACACTGCGTTTTTCCATACCTTTATTGTTCTATTTTCCACACCTTTATTGAGCAAAAGACCAGGTCCCTGAGCCGTACGTAAGTCAGGATCTTGTTGGAGATCTGAATCAGTTCCAAACCCTCCATGGCTGTGTGTTTTCCATCACTGCAACAATGGCTTTCAGTCTCACCTACTAAGAGGTGGGAGAATCCTAACTCTTTCAATTTTCTTATCTCTCAGCCTTGGAAATAAGTTTCTTTCTGATTTATCTGACTATAACATCAAATTACGAAATGATATGGTTAGAGAAAATAAAAGAGCTAGACCTGAACTTTGCTGGAGAAAACAGTCTATTATTTTAAATGAAAAAATGAATAAAAAGATGCAAACTGTATTTCAAAAACAACATTACATAGAAACTTCACCTAGGACAAGTCTTTTTGGGTAGTGAAGACAGACTTTGAAATAAGTGAATGTGAGTCTTGTTCCTAAGACAGTTTGTTTCCTAGATAAGAAAAGGACTGTATGCTCCCCTATACAGATTGTGTAGTTCCCTCCTTTGATAATATGTTGAGGACTGCTCCTTTTATTTTTCCCTCTCCCAGAGTAACATTTGAAATCACTTTGAAATACTTATGACTACTCCTCTTTGTAGCAGTTTTTACACTTGACACTGTATCCTCTAGGTAGGCGTAATGAGGAAGATGACTCTTTTTCCCCATCGAAAGTGTAAGAGCTGGTGGGTCCAGAGCCCAAAGAAGAGAGCTGAGTTATTACTATTTGGCATTTATATAGAGTGCTTCCTCTGCAGAACGTGAGACACATCATAAGCTGCTAATTAATAGGCAGTATTCTTCAATACATCCCTAGAGATGGGAACTGCTGATGATGATCCTGACACCCTTGCTTCTACCCCGAGAAAAAAATAAGCCCCATCCACAGTAAAAATGGAGATAAAATACAAAGGACCAGTAGGAATAAATGTTTATATTCAGTCAGAAGAATTGTCTCTCTATTTTAGGGGATCACAGAGCTTTGGAGAAATGTTAGAGGTTTAAAAAAAAAGTGAAGAGAAACTATAAAGAGAGAAAACTATTTAAAGTCCTAAGAAAAGAGAAGGAAATGGGATGAAGAAAAAACAGTGAAACATCTGTGACATCATTCTTCTTACCTAAGGCCTCAGATGGGCTAGAGGCGCCAGAGTTCTTGCTCCCCCTTCTCCCCCCACCCCCAAGAGTGCCGGGTCCCAAGGGTGCAGGGGTTGGGAAAGGGGGGAGTGGTACAGCCCCTCTCATACTCCCTGGTGAATGTGTGTGTAGTGTGTGTGTGTATGTGTGTGTGTGTGTTTAAACTATACATGTTCAACCTGAAATTTCCTCGCAATAATGGATCGTTAGAGAGAGTCTGTTTTTGTAGTTGGTTTGTTTTTTCTGCCTGCTTATATGTTTGTTTGTTCATTCTGTGTCAGTGTGTCTGTGAATGTGATGAGTGCTTGCGCTGTTCCTTCTCATTGCTTTTGGAGTGGTGGTGGTTTGTTGGGTTGCTGTTTTAAGGTTAAAACATTCATGTGAAACAGATAGAATTGCCTAAATTTTTAGCATTTGGGAAAATCTCAAGTGAGAAAAGCAGCCATACAGATGTTAGAGCAGACTTTATTGGGGTAGGTTTAACACGCTCACCTAAATCTTTTACATAAAAATATGATCACAAAATGAATTTCAAGGGCTGACTTTTAAAAAGAAAATTCACATAACATGCAACCTAGTGGTTCAGTTGGAAAGTCAGAGGTGCACCTATTTGCATTACTTTTTTTCCAATATAGCGTTAGTAACTAGTGCTGAGCAAAAAAAATGTTAACTTACAGATGATGAGTAGAGGAATATGGGTTTACTTACAGAACTCCAGATTACCTGTGGCACTTGTTTCTGCTTTCATCCCTAGACACTTGGATCAAAGCAAACTATTCCCTGTAGAATAGTCTCAACCTTTGGAATTCTCCCTAAAATGTTTCAGCATAATTTTTGTGGACTGGTTTTGTTGTCATAGTAGACTTAATCTGTGGTTTTCACATGAATCTAGATTAAGACACATCTTAGTAAAACATACAAATAAAGCCAGCTTTGCAGGAAAGATACAATATGCATGATGGTAGTTTCCAATTTCCGTAAAAGTTTTATATTTCCTTAGAACTTAGAGATAAGGTAAAGAAAGTTAAGAATTTTTTTCAATGTGTCTTAGTTGTCTAAATGTAGAGCCAAACAACAATGTAGACTCTGGAAAATAATGCAGTAGAGTAGTAAAACTTGAAGTTAGTTTCATTAAATTAGACTGACAGTGATTAATTGAAACAACATTCAACAAATAGCATGAATGCCTACAACATTGTATGCATTCAAGTGCCTGAAAAAATATAAAATTCTATCATTTATAAATACTGAATATATTGTATTGCTATTAACTAGAAAAATAAGATATTAAAATCTTTTATTCCTTAGATGCAATAATTAAAATGGATAAATTAACCAAACAGTGATAAAGTAGAAAAAAAAGTTAGAAAACAAAACACAAATTATTTATTCCAGATTCTTTACATTGTAGCTGAAAATCTAATGCAAGAAACAAACTTGCACAATATCAATACTTTGCTCTTCACCGTGCTGACATTAAGTTGGCTGTTTCTTGTAACTTAGAGACATAGTTACCATTATAAATAACTCTTAGCTATGTTCTGAAGGAAAAAATAATAAGATAACATTTTGATCAGTTTTCCAGTATTTAATTAACCTCTTTTACAACACTTAACACTTGTGCAAAAGGAAAGAGACTTATCTTACTTCTAGTTGTTCCTCTGTAAAGTAAAAAGCAGTATGGTAGAGTATATGCCATGTGTTAGGAAAAAAAAAAAAAAGATTTCAAAAACACATCCTTCATGTGTTTACATAACCATTTCAACAATTAAAAGGACTTAAAATAGGCAGGGTGCTGCAGCTCATACCTGTAATCCCAACACTTTGGGGGGCCAAGGTGGGCGGATCACAAGGTTGGGAGTTCGAGAGCAGCCTGGCCAATATGGTGAAACTTCGTCTCTACTAAAAATAGAAAAAAATTAGCTGGGCATGGTGGAGGGTGCCTGTAGTCCCAGCTACTCAGGAGTTTGAGGCAGGAGAATCGCTTGAACCTGGGCGGCAGAAGTTGCAGTGAGCCGAGGCCACAGCACTGCACTCCAGCCTGGGCTACGGAGCGAGACTCTGTCTCAAAGAAAAAAAAAAAACAACTTAAAATATTATTTGCATAAAATGGTTCCTCAAGCAATGTTGTTTAAATAAATAAAATGCATATATTGGAGGAGACATTCTGTAAAGATAGAAATTTACTCCCACTTATTTGCTCAGATTCTCAGCTAAATTTGCTTGTTTTTTCATCATCTTGTATGAAAAGAAGGCCTATGTATACTGATATAACTACGATATATTTCCATATCTATAGAGGTGTTGGGGTGTGGGATCCACAAAATAAAGAATGAAACAGTGAATTAATATCCTCTTAGCATATGTCTATCTCCGAGAGCATCCTCTCGGTCATGAATGACTGTATGGTGAAAATGTTCAGTGAGTGAAATAAACATACGACCTCCAATTTGCATGAAAGTTATTGATTTATTGATTTTCAAAACACATGGTCAATGTTGGCATTTGATTTGCCATTGTGGAGCTCATTCTGCCTGGACTTTGTTTTGCCAAGTCACCCTCATTATCACCTTTCTCCTATGTTAGGTAACTGTAAAATTCCAAATGAACAGCTAAGCAGCCTGGTGTTGAGGTAACATCTTTTTAGAGTTGAAGTCATCGTGTTACACTGGTTTGTTATTCCAGTGAGATTTCACATTTGTTAAAATATACTTTGAAATTTAGTGGTAAGAGAGACCCTCCCCTGCCCTCAGTTGCTCACACCTTCTAGTGTCAGTTCCCTGGGGGACTTGGAACACAACTGAGCACTCTGGCAAAGCTAAAAATAATCAGTCCATTAGTATCAAGTTGCTTTCCTGAATATAGCAAGGTATTCTTTCTACCTCCCCATCCCCAGCCATCCTCCCACACTCTACCTGACCTCACCCTAAGATGTATTATGTTCAGAATACAATGGGAACTTCCCTGACTTACTGTTTTCACCCCAAGGATTAGTCATAAAACATAATTGCATATAAAATTACGCACAAAACTTTTTGCAACTTTGTAATGTTATTTTACTAAATTCATACTTCATAAATGTAGATCTTGGTGAAAATAAAACCATGATATAAAAAATATAATAAATTGGAATATGTTGTCATGAAATTTTGTTTCTTTCCAATAATGTATAATTATTATTTTATGTGGTCTTTGTGAAACACCCAAAAGAGAAAATATAGATTTTATAGACTACAAAGGATTATTTTAAAAGGTAATATTTCAATATAATTAGTTAGATTTATGGGACAATAATATTAAAAAAAAATCTAAAATGTTATGCTTAAAGAAAGGAATTTCATTTATTCTTTTTCTCAGTTATAATTTGACATTAGTTAGAAAATATCAGTCTCTATTCTTAAAATTATTAGCTACTTCCACATGCCTGGAATTAACAATAATTAAAACCTTTTAGCAATAGCTATAGAAAATATTATTTTTAAAAATAAATTTTCTAAGTTAAATAGAAATGATATGATATGCTTGCGATTATCAACCTTATATAAAATCATACTTATAAAAGCATACTCTAGTCCTTCTCTTGTCAAATATATACTAACGTGCTCCTCAAAATAATTTCCCAATTTCTTATCTTTCTTTGGACATCTGGAAAATACATTAATAAATATAAAAAAAAAATTAGGTCAAGTGTTCTTTTTCAAAATATAATTTTTACAGCTATCCACAGAACAACAAAAACATTCTACTAAGATTATTTTTCATGGTAAAAAAAATGCATCGAGTAGGATCTGCTTTGGGGGATTGTAAGGGGAGAAACCTGGGGTGCTTTAAGGTTAATGGACAGTGATTAAGGTTAATGGCTAAGTGCTTAAGGTTAAGTGCTATATTTACATAGCTGTCAATTCCTTAAAAAAAAGTCTTTATGTCTATCAATCAGTTCTAGCTAATAGCCAATTAAACAGCAAATGGGGGATAGAGATGTAGGTAAAGACCCTTTAACCTGCATTTATAGGGTGGAATGGTCAACTTTCAATCAAGAAGTACTTATTGAACACCTATTTTGTCATGGCTGTGTTGCACACAAAAATGTAGACATCATGGCCCCTGTGTTAAAAATGCTTAGTATCTAGCAGGGAATAGAACTAGGTATGGAAATACATCAGTATGGGCAGCTATCAAATAAACGACACAGATGAGACATGCTATAGAATTCAGAGGAGGTAAAGATACTATGTAGCTCAAGATTTCAGAAAATCAGGAAGGATATTTAAAATAAGCCTTAAAATTAATGCTTGTCAAAGAGCTATATTTTATTCTTAAAAAAAAAATACAATCCCAAATAATGTGAACATATGTCAATGACATGATGCGCCATACATACTGCTCTGCATTAAGATGACTTCAACAATTTAACAACAATACTAATAAATAAGAAGCTCAATAGTTAGGAATATACATATGTTCCTCTTTTTCACACACAAAATCTCAAGATCAATTTAAAGCAGCAGCAACAACAAAACAACACAGATAGCCAAAGCAAAGCTAGGTTAGTGCATTAACTGTGAATCCAATGCAAACATTTTTAAGCGAGGCAAACCAGAAAAGTTTAGGATAATATAAGGTCTAAAGTATCCAGCAGTTGTTTAAGGCAAACTGCATCATGAACCCTTAAATGACAACATGATTAATTAGATAAAGAAGTTTACTAAAACAAGATTAATGTTCATTTCTACAAAAAACACTGAGAACAGTGCTTCATAGATAGAACGGCCTCACTTTCACTCAATTACCAACATTCAGGCAGGGCTCTGGGGTTTTTGTTTGCCTGTTTGTTTTTTATTTTAACATCTTTCACTCTCCATGAATTTCCAACTGCAAGATTGGATTTTGACTGCAGAAGGAAGGTATACTAGAAATGGAGAATGTGAAGGTAAGGGACTGAAGACAAACACCTGGAATGAAGCAGAAGGTGAAAAATAGTAACACAAAAACATTAAAAGTAAATTTTAAAACTGCTCGTAGGGAATCTTTCTGTTCAGTAATTTTATTCCATTAGCTAATTTCAAAATGTTAGAGCCTGAGCATAAAACAGACAGAGATAAATGAGTACCAGAGATTCATAGCAAATTTTAATACATCCCGATCTCCTGACAGCCAGAATGCTGTCCAGGTAGCAGTGCCCAGGGTCAGAGTTGGCCTGGGCAGAAGATTAGAGCTCTAAGGCAAGACTGAAGGGCCCCTCAGCTCCTTGGACTGAAATTCATCTCCTTTTGAGTTTTTCTGAAACTGAATAATTACCTGTTTTTGAATTCGAAGTGTCCTCTTTTTAAAATATGATTACCCCCAAAGTGTTAGAACTTTATCAATTCAAGGTTGTCCCATCAAACTGTATTTTTCAACATACTGTGTCTATGTTTAATTATCTTTGCTCCCATAATGTAGCAGTGAATATTAAATAGGATGAGTGTTTTGACTTAGGAATTAGTGGGAAAGAGCATAGAAATACCAAAAAAAGTAATAATAAAGACTTTAATAGCATGGAGCTTTATGAATTGGAAACACTGATGTTGGTAGAAGTTCAGTATTGGGAAAAATCTAAAGTCAGTAAGAAGCCTATGGCATGAGGGTGACTGTTTTGAAAGAAAGGTAGAGAAGTTACCCTGATTTTGGAAAAGTGTGAAGAGAGATAGAGTGTCAAAAATAAAGCTCATGACACTTGAAATTTGCTAAGGAGCAATCCTGTTATTTGTATTTTCTAGCTCCAAAGGCTTCTAAGTAAAGAAAGATACAACCTAATGGTGGAGTTGATCAATGAAAAGATACAAGGGCAAATCGAAATCTTCAGGGATCCACTGGTCTTTCAAATATTGACTACCCTCACCTTTTGCATTCGTCTCATTATTAATGGCTTCTGCTGCACAGGGTGGACCAAACCTAATTAAAAATGAATATTATTTCAAAGCTCTTTTGGGGTAACTCTGAAATGTTCTCCTAAAGGAAATAAATCCAAAAACTCTTTAAGTATATTATCCATCTAAATTGAAAAAGGCAGCTACAACTGATGTTGAAATCCAATATCTGTTAAATAAGAAATGCAGTGTTTAATAGAAAAAAGATCTAGCATAAACTTCATGTATCTGATATTTCCCCAAAATTTATGTCTTTGATTTCTAAAGGAATATGAAATAATTGCAATACTTTTTTTATTTAAGTAATGCTAAATATGATTTCCTACGTTTTTTCTTATTACACATAATTCAAGATAAGTTCACTCTTTTCAGCTAATTACATTGCACTATCTCCATTTTATTATACTGTCTATAGCTTGACAGAATAAAATGTTACCTTTAATAGAAAAAACACAAATTATTATCTATTTAAAGTCGAAGAAATGAATTTTAATTATTTAATTCATGAGAAGCACTGAAAAGAAGACAGCAAAGTTAACTAAAATAATCAATGCCCTCATTTTTCAATATTCAAGTAATGAGGACATTTAATTACTCAAGAGTAGTTTATTAATTTAGTCATGATTGACTGTAAGTCATTAAAAAGCATCATAAAAGTAAGATTGGTTTAAATTAGTACATATCTTTTTAAGAGTAATATAGCTTCTATCTAAAGTTTATTTTTAAAAGCTTGTTTTATGTCTTAATGTTGATTGATGTTAACTTATACATGAAATTATATATATAGGCATTTGAAAAATTAAGCATAAAATCAAATTCATCTATTTCAAACTTCTCATTTTACAAGTGAAAATATTGAGGTAGTGTTATTAATAATGTAAGAAGTGTGTAAGTGCTATTAATGTTACTTGTCCAAGCTCATGTTTATTTTGACTTTACAACAGTAGAATCCCTAAACTTTTGATTAATTCTCTATTTATCATAAAACAATGTACATATAAATGCTTATGTATTTTATAATTATTGTATATCTAATATCTATTCCTAAACAGTAAATTAGTAGACTCAATTTTATTCAACATATATTTAGTGTTCATTAATGAAATATTATTCTTTTGAATTTTTAATGGTGCTTTTAAAATCTAATAAATAGCATTAGCAATAACATAGTAAAAGCACCTAAAATGTTCTGAGACTGTTCAACCCAGGGCCCTTCCTAAAAAAACAGTTGGAGTAAGTCTTTAAACACTGATGATCATAGCTATAGGAGTTTACAAGGTGTTATTTGTCCATTACACTGCTTCCCTATAGAACAGCCCGAGTACCGGCCACATTCACATTTTTCCCTTAAGGCATGCCTACCTCATGTGTGGCCTATATATGGCATTATTGTTGTGGCCACAACTGCTGTTAGATGGCTGGCTCCTATTATAGCCTCTTCCCACTGTTAAAGGTGGTGCTGCATAACTAGTATCCTGAGTTTTGGTAGAAAATCTATGCTTTTCTTAGGTGAAACCTTATTTATTTCAAAAAGTTACATGATAGACTCAAAATTGTAGTTTTCTTTTTTTTTTTTTTTTTTTTTTTTTGGAGTGTAGTCTCAAACTTTCTTAGTCTAGTCTCATCTGAAAGACGCAAAATACCCTTGGAATGTTTAATTAACAAATCTAAATCTCTTTCAGCCCTTTGAAACGTTTACTTGTAGGTGTAGTTTTTAAAGTTTACAGAAGAGGCAGACATACATAAAATGTTTTGGAAGCAAATCAAAACTATAAATAATGAGAGCCCTATGTGCAATAACTATAACCATAAACTAAAGCACAAGATTGCATTTGTAGACATAATGGGAATAGGCCATGCCAGTCCTTAAAATTAATTTTCTCAAACTCCATGTTAACTACCTGTGGATAAAGAGCTAACAATAAAATTTTCACTTCGTGATAATTTGACCTTTTGTTAACTATCTAGTTCCATTCCCCTTGAAAACAATGAAAATTAGAATGTCAACCACATTGCTAGGAAAATAGGCCTACAGGAAAAATGACCCTTAACTCCAACAACGAATCAGGACTAAGACAATTCTAAATACCTGATAGTAACCCTAATGTTGGGTATCCCTGAATATGGTGATGATTTTTACTGGGCAGGCCCTTTGCAGGAATCCTAGAAGCTGTGTCTCTCTTGTTATAAAAGGTATCAGTTTTTATAGAGAAGGAGGCTTTCAAGCAAGGAATTTCCCTCACTTGCCCCATTTTGACCTTGCCTGCTAGCACCTGAGTTGTTGGACTACTTAAGGACTGCCTGCATTGTTGCCCCAATGGTGCTTTGCTGGTGGTCCATAGTTCATTCTTATTCTATCTTTTGAGTAGGGTAGCATCAGATGTAGCCAATGGTAGTCTTGTGAGTAGGTGTTAATGAAAGTTTTCAAAGACTTTGAGTGGGGAATATACAACTCATATCATACTAATTAAAAAAAAAAAAAAAAATCTGGGCCAGGCACGATAGCTCATGCCTGTAATCCCAGCACTTCGAGAGGCTGAGGTAGGCAGATCACCTGAGGTCAGGAGTTCGAGACCAGCCTGGCTAACACAGTGAAACCTCGTTTCTACTAAAAATACAAATAATCACCAAGGTGTGGTGGTGGGCACCTGTAATCCCAGCTACTCGGGAGGCTGAGGCAGGAGAATCGCTTGAACCCGGGAGGCAGAGGTTGCAGTGAGCTGAGATTGTGCCACTGTGCTCCAGCTTGGGCAACAAGAGCGAAACTCTGTTTTAAATAAATAAATAAATAAATAAATAAATAAATAAATAAGAAAAAGAAAGAAAATCTGGGTTTTGTCACAGTCAAAAAGGAAAGTTCACAATTTCCAAAATGGACTACTTTAAAAAAACAAAACAAAACAAAAGAACAAAAAACAGTGCTGGTAATAATACAGTACTAAAAATATTATAATCTACCTAGAAGACCATTGTGTAAGGCTGTGGGTAGCTTTAGCACAGTTTAAAGTTACACATTAAATAATAAAAAAGAAGTGTTCCTATAGCAGCAGATAATAGCAAGTGGTTAACCTAAATGTTCAAGACATTAAAAGTCTGAATAAAACAGGAAACAAATATTTTAAATGCATACATTATTCTTGTTGGTGCATACAAAAATTTGTGATGAGAGCTTTTTAAATTATAGACTATAGTTATTTAAACAAAATAAAAATTCTTCTTTTTAATTTAACAAACCTATCACTGTGGAATATCTAATAGGAATGCTGCCAAGTAGAGTGTTTTACTTATGTATGCACATATTCACTTGTTCACTTTCACACACACACACAGAGCAAGTTTTTATCACATTGTAACACTGAAATTAATAAATATACCTTAACACAGGATGTAAAGATTTTATGTAAAAATATAGCATTTCCAACTGGTGACATCTTCTTTAGCATTATATCCTCATAAAAGTAAGTAGAATACATTCCAAAGAATGGCATTACTAGTTCCTTGACTCAAAATATGATGGCAATACTGACGCTCTTAAGACACTTATGACTCATACAAATAAAGTTTGTATGCTCCTCCTTAAGGATCATAATGTATTGAAGTAGTACAAGTCTCTAAATTCCAGTCCAAAGGAATGGAACTATAATACAAACAGTTTCTATTGCAACCTGCACTGCATGTGGGCATCGTGGCATGTTTGTACACATTTACTGCCTTTATAATTGGATTAGTCATCTGAATAGATTTCTGTGTACTTAATCTTCCTTAGAAATTCAAGAAAATAGAACACATTGCTCATCTGTAAAATGGAAATGACAAATCTACCTTTATTCATTAATATAAAGATTACATAAGATAATGCAAGTCACACGACACATAGTAGTTACTGCAGTAATGTTCCTTTTCCAAATTTGACATATTTTTAATATTTTAAATAAAATTTAAATGTTTGCACATAAACTAACATTACTAAAATTTTCATGTATAAAGTAAATATTTGGCCACAGTATTGGATGTGATAAAATATACTTTTATCATTACTTAAGAAGTGAAAAAAATCAAAGTTTTTTTGGTACTATTTCATGAGGTAGCTGAGAACAAACATGAAAATACATGTTAATATTTTATGTTTTTTTTTTTTTTTTTTTTTTTGAAAAAAAGGGTCTTACTCTGTCACCCAGGCTGAGTGCAGTGGGGCGATCATGGTTGATTCCAGCGTCAACCTCCTGGGGTCAAGTAATTCTCCTGCCTCAGCCTTCTGAGTAGCTGGGACTACAGGCACTCACCACCCCTAATATTTGTATTTGCTTTTTGTAGAGGTGAGATTTCTCCATGTTGCCCAGGCTAGTCATGAACTCCTGGGCTCTAGCAATCCTCCTACCTAGGCCTCCAAATGTGCTGACACTGCAAGTGTGATTTACCGCTCTCGCTTTATGTGAATTTCAGACATCCTTACCAGTACTAACAATTTTCTCTTCTTTACCATGCTTCAAGCCAATATTAGCTGTGATTGAATGAGTAAACCGAACTTAATTCAAAGGTTCAGTATTGTAGGGCTTACTTTCAAGTAATAAAGATTTGGGGCTCCCATTGTTAACTTTGTTTCATTTCTGAAATTGTAGAAAACTGGGATAGAGAAGAGGCTCATTTAGAAATAGTATTAATCAAATATGAGTCTTTCATGAAGTTTACAAATTGGGAAAAGGTTTGATAAGTGTTTTCTTGGCCAGAGAAAGAAATTTTGATTCCTTCGTGAAATGGAAATTAGACTCAGAAAAATGTTTAATGATTAAATATCATTACAACATATTTTAATCTAAAGAGTAAAATAGGCATTATGATGTATATGACATAAAACAAATTACAGGCCGGGCACAGTGGCTCACGCCTGTAATCCCAGCACTTTGGGAGGCTGAGATAGGCAGATCAAGAGGTCAGAAGATCAAGACCATCCTGACCAACATGGTGAAACTCTGTCTCTATTAAAAATACAAAAATTAGCTGGGTGTGGTGGCAGGTGCCTGCAATCTCAGCTACTAGGGAGGCTGAGGAAAGAGAATCACTTGAACCAGGGAGTTTCAGGTTGCAGTGAGCCGAGATTGTGCTATTGCATTCCAACCTGGCGACAGAGCGAGATTCTGCATCAAAAAAACAAAAACAAATACAAAAAAACAAATTAAGTCAAACATTTATTCTTATACTACAGCTAAAATCTTTTACAAGTCTACCAAGCATATTACATGAAACATCATATATATGGCTTGTGCATGCTCCTGTGTTCTGTTCTATCTTATAATAACTTCTTAGAATTTCCTATAGTACTTTACAAATGGTTTTGCAAAGTTTATTCACAAATATTCACACAAATGTTGCATGATGGATATTCTGTACATTTTGAAAACAAGGTAGTGATTGCCACAAAGAAGACCCAAGCCCCAGTATTTTTACTTAATGCTCACTATTCTCTTTCTAGAGAATTTTGGATTTGTGAATTAGCCAAGTATAATTATAAACACAGAAATGTATCACATAGTTAACAGCATTTAATTTATTTCAGGAAAATAAATTTCAGAGTGACCAAAAATATTATTTATCGGAAAAACACGATTATGTAGCATGTAAAATTCAAGCATATTAGTGCATCTCACTAGAAAAAATAAGGTTAAATCTTCAAGCTTTTAATAGAAGTACAGATAGAATACTAATGATTGTTCTCTGTCTCTTCCATACAAATTTGAAACGCACAATATTAAGTAATAAAACAAAAGTGAAGTTACTACTAATTAGATGCCTCTTTGATTTCTTGCTTTAGACATACCTGCAGCTAACTTCTACTGTGAACATATAGCAATGATAATAATAAAAATGTATACCCACGTTTTAAAAAAGGGTATTTTAATGGGCCTCAAATGAAAAGAAATATTTAATATTAAGCAGGGCTAGAAATGAAAGACTATTAGATTTTGGCTGCCTGCAAATCCAGACCCAGGTGGCCAGGAGTCTGACTCATGTAGGGAAACTGGGACCAAGCCCCCCCCCCACCTCGCCCCCCCCCCCATGCAAAGGGAAAATCATGAATTGGGTTGATTGTTGTGACTGCTGGCTGGGACTTCAGGGTGTTTGAAACTGTGGAAGTGAGCAGAGATAGCTAGCACCCAGATCTGGATAGAAGTGTCCACCAGCAATGTCTAGGTCTGCAGTGTTCCCAATATTTCCCTGGAACATGAGCCAGAAGCAATTAGATTAAGAATTAATTCCAGACTGGTTCCCTAGTGAAAGGCTTGTAATGTCAAGTAAGAACAGAAAGAGGGAGAGAAACGCTTTCCCACTTAAGATGAACCTACAAATAAAAATAAAGTAGTTACTGGATAATTCAAAAAGGATTTATGAGGATAAGATTAACTTCAAGAAATTAACCTGTGGATCTCCTGATTAATGATAGTGATAGAGGAAGTCTTTGACCACTGCTTTCAAGTAATCATCAATCCTCAAGGTATTTAGAGCTTTCAGATCCTGTCACCACAGATTAATTTTTCCAGGATCTTGAGATTAGTTTTTAAAAACTGTTTTTTACTCTTTAAAAAAATAAGAATAGTCTATGACTTTATAAATGCTGTTCATATTTAGATATCTTTTATGCAAACCAAAGGAAAAATGAGAATTAAAAGAACATTTATTTCTACCTACTCTTTTGTAGAAAATGAGTTGGGGTTGCTCACGTTTGAAGGAATTTTCCCATGTTCATTCCATTTGCCTTGCATGAGTCTGCTTGTGTTTGTAAAAGTAAACTATGTATTGGTTTCATAATTATAATAATATGGACTGTTAAAAATAAAATAAAATATCTCTTTAAAATGAATATCCTGTGTTTATATGGGAAAGGATAAACCCATAATATTGAAAATATAAGATATAAGGCTTTTTGTCAAAAATATTTTGTTTTTATTATCTTCACTAAGAATCTCAATCATAATGATGAATGTCTGTCTTGAGAAGAATGTTTTCCACTAGATAGACATACCACATATGTAAGTTATAGGAAATTATATTTTAAATGAAATATTACAAAGAGGTGTTTTCCAGGCTATGTTTTTTAGAAGTCTACCAAGCATGTATATTTGTGTGTGTATACACACACACACACACACACACACATATATGCCAATGGTGTGTATATTTATATACACATACACATACACATGCATATATATATACATACTCCCCACAGATAAGGAGAAAATTCAATTGGCATTCTGTCTTTCAAAAAAAAAATATCCAGATAGTCCTATTGAATAACTGAGGCCTAAAAGTCTTTGAAAGTGTTTGACAGCTCTTTTTTTTTTTCACTGCCTTGAAGGTGGGAATGTGTTTAGGTGACTCTCATTGAAAGACTATTGCGATTAGAGTGATCTCTGTCAGTCAGCCAGACATCACTGGGTTGGAAATACCCTGAGGAGACAAACTTCCCAGAGGCCCACTATTAACAGGTGTGGACATGTGAAATGAGTGAGAGTTGAAGGGTCAGCTCTTCCTCACATGTCAGAAATATAACTGCAACTCCTTCTTTACCTATAATAAAACCTCTGAAAATAGTGGGGTAAAGTACTGAGAAATGTAACCTGAAGTGAGATCATACTCACCGATTGACAACCAACTACTTACGCTTTATTTGATTGGGCATTCCATCAATTTCATTCTGTACCTTCTTTCTAAATTCAAGTAGTCCAGATAAGATGGTCAGAGATAAAGCCAACTTTCCACTAATAATGAAGTCACCCATTAGAGAGGTAGTAGATTCCGGTGGTTGGGGTAGCATCTTCCCTCAAGCAAAGTTAATTTGAACCCACATTACACTATTTACTACCTGTATGAGTTTGTTCTCACACTGCTATGAAGAAATACCCGAGACAGGATAATTTTAAAAAGAAAAGAGGTTTAATTGACTCACAGTTCCACTTGGCTTAGGATGCCTCAGGAAGCTTACAATCATGGCAGAAAGCACCTTTTTAAAGGGTGGCAGGAGACAGAATGAGTGCTGAGCAAAGAAGGAAGCCTCTCATCAAACCATCAGATCTCGTGAGAACTCACTCACTATCAGGAGAGCAGCCTGAGGGAAACCACCCCCATGATTCAATTATCTCCACCTGGTACTGCCCTTGACACATGGGGATTATTACAATTCGTGGTGAGACTTAGGTAGGGACACAGAGCCAAACCATATCACTATCTGCATGACACTAAACAAGTCCCTTAACCAATCCATTTTCGCATTCGTAAATGGGAATAGGAACGCTGCCTACTTCATTGGACTATAAGAACTAAATAAATCACGGCATGTTTAGGACAGTTTCGAGGAATTTATTTGTGAGAGCCCCATTAATGTTATTCATTAGAACTCTGGAAGTAGTTGGCTTCCAATTCAGAGCAAAAAAATGGAATTTTGAATAATAGAGTACTGGGAAGACGTAGCTGTGGCCATTGACAAAATGTGACACATCCGGGAAGCACTGTGCCCATTTTACAGAGGTACTAGATTTTTCTCTTCCTTGAGTGGCTGTTGAAAACTCCTCTTGTGTGATGTTGGCATTCAAAATTGAACTCCTTTTTTTCTACACTTTCAATCTTGATATCTAATATAATTCCTTCACTATAAGTGAACATGAAGTTATTAAGTTCTATATGTGTTGACATGTGGTTAAAAAAGAAAATTTATTACAAAGAGAATATCCCTTAGAATAAGTTGATATATCCTATGTCTTCTAATGATTTTCCTCTAAGCATATAGCAATTTTCATATGTGATAAATATAGTATATATACTTATATTATTTGTATTCTTTAATTACTTATATTGCAATCTTATTTGAAAACATGTGTAGATAAATCTACAGGGATACAAAATGAATAATACATGAAAAAAAATTTTAAAATATATAAGGACCACTTGATTTATTCATTTCCTTAACTTTATATGATATTTATTAACAAATTATAATTCCAGTAAAAAAGAATCATTTAAAAAATATAAGTTGGATATAACCACAATGTTTTTCCAGCAAAAAAAAAACCCTTTAACTTGAAAGACTGTAACACCACCACCATTATAAATTTGATCCTTTGAGATTGTCACTAGGCTTAAAATTATTCTCTTCATCCTCACTCAGCTATATTCATCAATGATTTTTCGCCATTAGTGAAAAACCACTATCTTCATGAGTTACTTGTGTATATTCACTTGCTAGCACATTTAAGCATAATAAACTTAGGTTAAAAAAATCAAACCTTTTCCCCACTCTACCTTTATCCCTACAGAGCCTTTTAAAAGTTCATTAAATTAACTGAAACTTAAGCAAAGTTTATATATTCCATTCAGATAAAGAGTAAAATTTTCATTCACCAATTATTAGCTCGATTGATTTTTTTCACTTAGTTGTTATTTTTTCTTTACTAAACCAAATATACTGTTGTGTTGCTATCATATGAAAGCAACCACAATGCATTAAAAATGTGCAATATAATACTACTTGATTTTTATTACACTTTGAAAGGCAAATGGAGTAAATCAAGAAAAAACAAATCTAAATGCTGTGCTGAAGTGAGGTCCAGCCTTTGAAACCAGCTTCCTATTAATCACAGGGCTGACCTTTTCATTAAGGGGCACTTGTTGAAGTCATTGACACGGTTACGGCATTCATATGTGTGAACTGTACTCTATGGCATTCATGTGCTGGGGAAGGCATAGTGAAATTAGAATCTCTCCCTGTAGGGGGTAGACATTGACCGCTATTCAATGCCAACGATTGTCGGTTAAAGTATTTCATGAAGAATGACTGTGAAACTCTGTTTACTCCTCCATCAGTAATGTCAAATGCAATTCTTAAAGAAATATATTTAACTAGAAACAATTAATTAAACCTCTCATAGCAGCAACTTTATCCAAGCTAAATCATTTCTGAATATACACAAAGGAGTCATCAGGATTCTACCGTCATGGCTTTTAAATCATCATTTTTAATGATGTCCATCTATAATAGTTAGAAAATAAAAACAAAACATTAGCCAATGGGGAATTATGTAAACAGTGCAATACTGTTTTGTCTAATTTTGCCTGTCTATCTACTCTACATATGTGCATTGCCTTTTGAGATGACAATGTCTTCCAGACTAATTTTTCAAATTAATAATGGTTAAATTTTTAAAAATCAACTCAAAGGACTATTAATAGATAAGAAGTGCGGACAGTTTTTGTTGCATTTTCTTTAATCTGATCAGCTTTGTGCAATGTTTGATGGATTAATTTAGAAATAATAACTGGAATCTTTGGTAGGGTATATGTTTATTTCTTACATGAAGCATCATATATTTGAGCAGCAAACACATTCTTTTACATTGGCTGACATTCCACCTGAAAGTCCACCACAGTTAGCCTGTTAACACAATTCAGAATATATGGTATGGTAGTAAAAAGATTCCCCATAGTCAAGTAAAAATCAGAGTAGGGGGCTCAAGGAACAAGTCTGTACCTAGATCAAATCTGAACTTCAAGTTCAAACATAGTTTAATGGTGAATCCAAAGTTGTAAATGCAAAATAAACGCAAAGTGAAGACTGCTTTAAACCAAGCATGAAAGACTAAAAAGTCAAAGTTGAGATTTCATACATCTGGTTTTAATATATCTTCTTATGTTATTAGACAAATGACCTTTTGTTTTGTTTTGTTTGTTTTAAAAATTCACTCCCATTGTCATTGCTGCTACAACCTAATATTCTTTTAAAGGAGTTTTTAGTGTCACTTTTCTAGTAAGAGATCAAGCTATAGAACAGATGTGTTAAGCAAAAATTATAAGCAAATTCCTCACATCAATGTATGAGGAGTAATGTAGCAGTATAGTTATGCATAAAAGTGAAATCCATTTTCAAGAAGGGTATGTGCTTCTTAAAGATTCTTTTTTGTGTTCTTGAAACTGACAAAACACTTGCCACCATCATTTTTGACAGTAATAAAGGACATTTCACCCAGAAGTAGCAGTTAATATGCCAAAATACAGGATTGAATTAACAGTATTATTAGCACCACATTTCAGTTCCGAGACCTTCTGAATGAGGAGTCACTTCAGGAGTATTTAAGTATTAATGACAGTGCCAGGGCATTGTGCAAAATGAAACTGGAGAAAATTCATGGGGTTATGAACATAAGCTTTGTCTTAGTTCACTTTTGCACAGTCTTTAGAGGATTCCCTGGGAGTAAACACCCTTAATTCCCAAGTAAAAGAAAGAAAGATAATTTTTTCCACTTACTGCATTCGTTGTCCTTTGTCCATGCGTTGAAGTCAAAGGGCTGTTCTGTTCTTACCTAGCTCCAGGTTGCCCTCCGGATTAGGCATAAACGTGAGCGGCAAGAAGCGTGTTCACTTTGTAACTGTACCAGGAGCAGCCCGTCGCATTGATGCTAGAGAGCCCAACAGGACACAGTGCTAAACTTCAGCATGAGAGCACAGCATCTATTAGCCCTGAGGCTCTACCATTTCACCTACACCTGGGCAGATCTATCAAGCTTCATCTCTATTAGAGCTATTTGACTCTGTGGTTTAAGAGAGAGGAGGAAAAAAAAAAAAAAAGAGGCTTGCCGTTGTCACACTTGTTTCCTATTAAAGAGCCTTACGGCGGATTGAGTAATTGTGTACGAAGGTAGTCTGGCTGGCAGATGTGTGCAGCCCCAGTGGAGCACTAGATTCAAGGCAGATGGGTTGTACCAGGGCGCAAACAACATTGAGAGAGAGAGAGGCGTGATTAAAACAGCAGGCCTCTGTTTTATAGTGCTGGAAGTGGGGTAGCATTAAAACTCCTAGGAGACAGAGTTCCCCAAATGGTATTGCTCTGTAGCAAAGAAAACAATAAATTCAATAAAAAAGAAAGATTCTCAAACTATAATAGTTATAGAGATATTTATAATAATCACATTAACTATTAATGAGGGGCTAAATAATGCACCCTTCCCCCAATACCCTAACCGAACTTAATTAAAACTACTCAATCATGGGTCATAGTGGGTTATTGATAGTGTTAACGTGATGGATTTGAAACAGATCCCTCATTCTGCTACATAAGCCAAGTTATCTTTTTAATCTGAATTAAATTGCTTTAAGGAGATTTACACTGTCAGGCAGATTGACATTCTCCAATTGGACATTTATTTTAATGTTCTTGAAGCCAATTTTTATGGAAAATGTCCTCATCTAGGTATTTCTGTAGATTACTTATTATTTCAGGCACCTTAACCCATCAAAACTTTAGGGTTTTCTGTGTCACCACTCTTTTTCACAAGAAAAAAAAATGCACAAGAAATCAGAATGAGTATAATTAACTTCCAAAAATCAGGCTGTTGGATCTATTTTCCTATGTTGCTGAGAGCTATTTTCCCGTGTTAAACAGTGTGCGGCTACTATTGTTAATCATGATGATGATGGTAATTGAACAGTTGCTACATGACAAACTATGTAAAGAGCGTTACACAATCATTTCTTTTGAGTCCTACAAGGACACTGTAAGGTCAATATTGCTATTATTATCACCTTTTTTTTTTTTTTTTTTTTAACAAATGAGGGAGTCTCTGAGAGGTTACTGTACCCAAAGTCATGGTTTTGTTATGGTTGGAAGCAGGATTCAATCTGATCTGCCTCTAGAATTCTCACTCTTCCCCATGTCAGATAGTCTCCCTGAAGAATAATTTTTATCCAGTACAGAATCAGATGATTATTATTGATCTCTTTTATAAGAAAATAAAACATAAACTCTTATTTATAAGAATACTTAGAGTTTAGAAGTAGATATTCTAACTTCATGTGCCCAGACAGGTAGTAGAAATATAGTCTAGTCTACTGATAGAAGTGTAGACTCATGTTAGAGGGACCCAGCAAGTTAGGAATTGCCTAAGCAGTTATATTTTTAAAATAATTTATTGGAACTTTTTTATAATGAAAATCTCTTGAGCAAATATTTCTTTAATATCCCTAATTCATTTGCAGCAAACTTGTAAAATAAAGTACAGGATTAAAAATTAAAAATTATCACATCTATTTTCCATGTTTCCATAAGTTGTCCAAAATTCATTCATTGTTTGATTAAAAATTTTTATGATCCTTTTCAGATTTTATCATTTCTCTGTAAATAATTACTTTATTCTAATAGAAGCTTGTTTGACTCATCAGTAAAATAATATAATTTAGCAGACTAAAAAGAAAAAAGCTCTTTTCACTTCTGGAAACGAAAAAGACAATGAAATAATTATTTTAAAAAAGGTATGTTAAACTTCAGTAAAAACTGTATTTAAGTTATGAGAGTAATATTTATTGAAAATTATAAAAGATAAACAACAATATAAAAGTCTGATTTTTAAATAATTGCATTGTTTTATGCTGTATGGCAGATCACACTAGCATCCATATCCTTTGTCCTCTGATTTTGGATATTTATAATAATCACACTAAACAATTAGAAAAGTGTCCTCTCTGTCATTCCATCTAAAAAAAGGAATAAGAAGAAACAAGCTTCAAAATGTAAAACTGTTTTTAAGGGAAATATTAAAAGGCAATAAAGGAGAATAATAATGTATGGGAAAAATGGGGATAGGAAACCAAGGAAAAGACAGATGGAAGCAAAGAACACAGATAACAGAACCCAAGAAAAAAACTGATAAACAGATTGTGATTTCAGTGTACCCCAAGGGGCCAATACAATTTGAAGAAGTCTAAACAGTTCATAAATATCATTTGAATATAGCTGTGGTATGAGAAGAGGGTCTCTTTAACAATGTCTGGTTATTTTAGAGAGTGTTTGTGTATAAGTATACGTATGTATGTGTGATTTTCATATCCTAAAGACATTACAAGCATGTGTTGATATTCAGGTTTCAGAAATCATACTACTGGATGAGCACAAAATTACCTGCAGAAATATTACATAAGAGAGCCATTTATCATAACTTTCTTTAATTGGATTTAAGTAAATTAGGTTGAAGTTTCTGGCTATCTGAACTCTCTATTATGAACTTTAGCATTTTCAGATTTCAGAAATTTTCATTGGAAAAACAAACAAAATTTCTGCATTTTCATGGTTTCACATAATTTGCCCTGAAGACTGTCATTGTGATATGTTTTTTCTATCTTAGTTGAAAATGAAACATATTGGAAACATCCCAAGAAAAAAATATCCTGGGGAGTTTCCAGTCTAACTTTTATACCAAAACTTGGATAAGATTTAGAGAAGCATACAGTTTCTTTATTTTGATTTATATCTATGTTTTTTTCCCAACCCATCATACAAGCCTATTCACAAGGGGGTCCTCTTTAACAAATACTCTCTAATTTATGAACTAATGATTCAATGCTTGCTGGTTTTTCTTTTACCTGTAGGAAGGCAAAAATCAAAATTTCCCCAACTCACGTCTAGCTGGCCACATCATTCCTGATTTGGATCTGTTTTCAATTCTATTTATTCCCATTCTATTAAATCACACATTCACCTTTAGTTTTACTAATGGAGGCTATGGCAGTGGTTGTGGTGTCTGTGAAGTTACTATTAATAAGATTATTTTAATAAACTTCAATATGGTCTGTCATTTCCAATTAAATATCAAAATAGTTTGCTGAAATGATGTACAAATATTTCTCTTTAATAAATATGTTCAACTATTTATGATATGTGATTGAAACAGAAATTTAGGGCTCTTTTAATAATCTGGTTTAAGACTTGAT
The DNA here is from genome assembly GCF_003255815.1 of Theropithecus gelada. Taxonomy (NCBI): domain Eukaryota; kingdom Metazoa; phylum Chordata; class Mammalia; order Primates; family Cercopithecidae; genus Theropithecus; species Theropithecus gelada. Next base: position 119,591,087 of record NC_037670.1, on the reverse strand, counting down.
TCTCTTTTAAATATGTGTCTTGCTTTGATCAAGCTTTCAAAGTCCAAATGGTAAATAATTTTAGTTCCAAGCCACTTATTTCTGAGTTAAAGGTAATGGAAACACAGCATGATGATCCCTAGTATCAAATTGGCATTTCTGAAAACAGCGCTTCAGCTCCTAAATGTAAACACACTTTACGTAAATTCCTTTAAAAAAAACTTTCTGCCAGACATGGTGGCTCACACCTGTAATCCCAACACTTTGGGAGGGCAAGGTGGGCAGATCACCTGAGGTCGGGAATTCGAGACCAGCGTGACAAACATGGAGAAACCCCGTCTCTACTAAAAATACAAAATTAGCCTGGCATGGTGGTGCATGCCTGTAATCCCAGCTACTCGGGAGGCTGAGGCAGGAGAATCACTTGAAACCAGGAGGCAGAGGTTGTGGTGAGCCTAGATGACGCCATTGACCATTGACTCTAGTCTGGGCAACAAGAGCAAAACTCCATCTCAAAAACAACAACAACCACAACAAACAAACAAAAAAACCTTTCCACATTTTTATATTTTTCACGCCATAGTTTCAATTTTATGCCTCATTAACGCAAGGATATAAAACGTATGGAGTTCCTTAAAGCACAGGGTTCACTGACTCTTTTACAGATATATCGTCTTCCCAGTGTGGTTTATTGGAGTGCGATTATATGTAAGGTGAAGATAAAACAGGGTTTGTGTTTTTGTTGATTCACCAGTTTTAGAGAATGGGACTGAAATGTTACTTTATGTTGTTGTGGATTCACCAACTCTAAAATATGTCATGCAATGGGCAAAGAAAGTAAAAATTTAGGTACCAGACCATTAATATATTAATATTATGATATTACATGAATAGTATAAGCTATCAATAGAAAAAGGTTGGATAGAATTGTAGAAAACGGTATATTTCTGTGAGCAGATCTGATAAAACTGTCAGAGATTTGCCTGTTGGGTGTGAATAATCAAGAATTCAACAAATATTTGGGGTAACTCCTTCTATGAGACTAGGCTTGATTCATATAATTTTATGATATAAAAATATTTCCAACATTGGTTCTCTTCTCCTTCTATTACGCTGGTGCAAAAGTAATCATAGTTTTTCCCATTAAAAAGTAAAAAGTTACAGTCTAATATTAGATCTTAAATATCATCCTAAAAAGTAATCCGGCCAAGATAAGAACATTCTCTCCAAAATTTTTATTATAATAAAAATGCTAGTGATCGAGGAGGAGGATAAAATGTACTAATTAAATATTTTTAAAACTTATTCTTTATTCTCTGTGTTAGTTTAGGACATTAGCTAATAGTAGTATGGTATAGTATACTTTTCAAAGGACAAGCTGCATCAGGGAATAATTTCTTTGGGGAATATGAATAGTACGGGTTGTCAAAAGTGGTACAGGTGGTGTGATCAAAAGGGCTCCAGGTAGGTGGAAGTCCTTAAAATCATAAATCTCCATGAGGTGACCAACCCAAGGAAAGCCATTATTTAAAAAAAGATACATTTGGGTGAGTTCAAAATTAGGTAACATTTGGGGGTGGGGGACAGAGAGATAGAGGAAAATTTAAAGGAAAGAGGTCTCAAAAAAGTTCTGCCAACTTTACAATTTTGCCTAGGCCAACACTGGGAAATATGTAAGATAACTGGAGGCTATTTGTGAGCCAGTTAGTGAAAAGACTAAAACCCTTGCATAAAATTATTATTTTACCATGTTTTTAAGATTTTCCAGACAATTTTTAATTTAGCCATCACTGATACATAACAATGCCTAATGTCTGACCTCAACATTTTACAAACTCTAGGGGATGAAAATGTACAGACAAAACAAATTAAATAATATTTCATTTCAAGAATGATACATACAATAAATTTAATAAAAAGTAAGAAAATGTGAGTTCAATATGGATTGCATGAATTCATAAGTACTCAAGGACTTTGGTTCAGAAACGATGACAAAAGTAGTCAAATAGAAGTTTTAATTTGGGGAATCATGAATAAATGTGGGAAGGGCAAGATTGTGTAGAACAAAGAAACATTGTTAGAAATTTTCTGGTAAGTGTCTGGCATGATAAATATCATGTTTGGGAAAGATTAATTGGAAGGGATTAGCAAAATGCAAGACTGCCTTTGAGGCTGCTGCAATAACTCAGGCACTGACCTACTTTCCTGATTTGATCTTCACTTTTCCCTCAGCATAAAAGTATCCCTGCAGACTGATACACTCTAGTCCTTGTAGCATTCCATTCTCATTTCTGCTCCCATGTTTATGCCACGTGCTTGTAGTTCACTGGAAAGGATAGGATTTAAAAACACTCTTTGACCCAAATCCTGATTCCACCACTTAATAGTAATTTAACTTCCCTAATCCTGTTCAATAAATGGAATTGCAACACCTACTTTTGAAGTTGAGCCATGATGAGGTCTCTAAACTGGAACTTTATAAAATGAATTAAATATAAACTTGAGGTAGTTAATTAATGTCTTTATATCTCCAAATTCTTACATAATGACTAGATTCTAGTATAGATGTCCAAAATATTTTTTTTCAAATGTTTGCATATCATAATATTTTTCATAGTGTGTCTCAAAAATGTAAAAACACTAACTAGGTGTAATTTTGTAGAATTACCAAATGGACTTGGTTAATGATAATGATATTAGAAACAAACTAACAAAAAAAAGTCTTATATTCAAGAGAAATTTCAAAGCTAAAAGCAACAATACTTGATAACAAATTAGAGATGAAGGAGGCTGAGTCAAAATTGATTTCACAAATAACAGAAAATTACAGTGGATTAAACAAGACCACTGTTTATTCAATGTCTCTTTCTTGTTCAAATAAGAGAAGTCCACCAGTTACATTCCAAGTCTTGCACGGCATCATTTCTCAAAACATAAGAGATCCACCATCTTCTTTGTTTCTGCCCTGCCATTTCCATCTAATGGATGTAATTTTCAAGGTAAGGAAAAAAAAAAAAAAAAGCTGCTGGAATTCTGGTCATTGTTTTTGCGGTGACCAAAAGTTTGGTAGAGAGGGTAAAAACAAACCCATACCAGGTGTTAAAGGGCCAATCCAAAATGCTCCACATATAAACTTTTGCTTATATAATGTTGACTTCACTAGCGGTAAGGAAGGTTGATAATGCAGTTGTGTTAACTGCCTGAAATATAAATCAGAACTATTTTACTGAGAAGTACAGCTAAATACTTTGGAGAAGAAACTAAAAGTCTCTTCTTTATCAATTAAAATGAAGATTAGTATTTGGGAGAAATAGAAATATTTGGAGGAGGAATTATTTTAAGTTGGAATTTATTGACTTTAAATATGAGTGGATCCTGTAATCCTAGCATTTTGGGAGGCCAAGGAGGGCAGATCATTTGAGCCCAGCAGTTTGAGATCAGCCTAGGCAACATGGTGAAACCCCATTTCTGCAAAAAAATAAAAAATAAAAAAAAAAATACAAAGATTGGCTGGGCATGGTGGCATGTGGCTATAGCCCCAACTACTCCAGGGTGCTGAGGCAGAAGGATCACTTGAGTCCTGGAGGCAGAAGTTGCAGTGAGCTGAGATGACTATTGATTGTGTCTTTTGATGCACAAATGTTTTAAATTTTGATGCAGTCCAGTTTACCTCTTTTTTCTTTTGTTGCCTATGCTTTGGGTGTCATAGCCAAAAAATAATTGCCAAACCCAATAATAGAATGATTTTCCTCCGTGTTTTTCCAAGAGTTTTATTGTTGTAGCTCTTACATTTGTGTTTTAATCCATTTTTTTATTAATTTTGGTATATGGCATAAGGTAATAGTTCAAATTACTCTTTTGAATGTGGATATACAGCTTTACCAATACCATTTGTGGAAAACACAGCCTTTTCCTCTTTGAATGGTCTTGTCAATCTTGTTGAAAATCACTTCACCATATACGTGAGGGTTTATTTTTGGGCTCTGTATTCTGCTCCATTGGTATGTATGTCCAGTTTTATGCCACCTTACGCTCTTCTGATTACAGTAGCTTTGCAGTAAGTTTTAAAATCAGAAAGTGTGAGACCTCTAACTTTGTGTTTTGTGATTTTTTTTCAAGATTGTTTTGCCAATTTGTGGTTTTTTGAGACTGCAAATAAATTTTTGGAAAGATTTTTCTATCTTTGCAAAATCATCTTGAAATTTTGATAGAGATTACACTGAATCTATAGATCACATTGGGTAATACTGAACTCACCAATATGAAGTCTTCCAGCCCATAAACATGGGATATCTTTTCATTTTTTATGTGTCTTTAGTATCTTTCAGCAGCTTTTTAAAGTTTTCAGTGTACACATATTTTGCCTCCTGGGTTAGATTTATTCCTAAGTATTTTACTCTTTTTGATACTCTTTGTAATAGTATGTTTTCACATTGCTGATAAAGACATACCTGAGACTGGGTAATTTATCAGGTAAATGAGGTTTAATGGACTCACAGTTCCACGTGGCTGGAGAGGCCTCACAATCATGATGAAAGGTGAAAGGGACATCTTACATGGCAGCAGGCAAGAGAGGATGAGAACCAAGAGAAAGGGGTTTCCCCTTATAAAACCTTCTGATCTCACAAGACATATTCACTACCACGAGAACAGTAGGGAGGAAACTGCCCCCATGATTCAATTATCTCCCACTGGGTCCCCCCCAAAACACGTGGGAATTATAGGAGCTAAAATTCAAGATGAGATTTGGGTGGATACAAAACCGAACCATATCACTGTTATAAATTAAATTGAAAAACTATTTAGTATTTCTAAGAGTAATTATTACAGAAGGTTTGAAGTCTCTGATATTCTCTGTTCTCCCAAGCTTGATACCCCTTCTCTCTCTCCAAAATCTATACTGAACATGAATTCCGTTTTTATAATTTTAAAAGGTAATAGTATTAATTTGCATTAATAGTATTTTCTGGGTTTTAAAGTTTACTTTTTAAAATCCGACATTACAGACAGATTTTTTCATGCTAATATAAATAGAGTTAATTATTTTAACAATGGTAACAAAGTTTATCATGTGACTCATACAATATTTTTAGTCAGTAAACAGTTTTAATCTATATTATTTCGATTGTTTTTGCTTTATTTATTTATTTACATCTATTTTTTATTCTAGATTCAGGGATTACAGACACAGGTTTATTACATAGCTGTTTTTTGGATAATATTTCTTTCTTGATACATTTTTAAACAATATTTATTTGCTTTTTAAAATCAACACAAATTATATATATTTATTATGTACAACATGATGTTTTGAAATATATACACATCGTAAAATGGCTAAATTAAGCTAATTAACACATGTGTTATTCCATACAATTATAATTTTTTTGTAGTGAGAAACTTAAAATCTCTGTTATCAATTTTAAAGATAATGCATTGTTATTAACTATAGTCACCCTGTTGTAAAACAGATCTCTTGAACTTATTCCTCCTAACTTAAATTTGTATCCTTTGCTCAGCATCTCTTCAACCTCACTCCACCCCACCCCTAGCACTTGTTAACTACCATTTTACTCTGTGCTTTTATAAGGTCAACTCTTTAGATTTTACATATAAGTGAGATCACGGCGTATTTGTGTTTCTGTGCCTGGCTTCTTACATTTAGCATAATGTCCTCCAGGATTATCCATATTTTTGTAAAATGACAGGATTTCCTTCTTTTTTTTGAAGCCAAATAGTATTCCATTATATATATATAATGTTTTTTTGTTCATTCATTAACACAGATTGATTATAATCTTCGCTATTTTTAGTAATATTGTAATAAACCTGGGAGTGTAGATATCTCTTCAACACACTGATTTTATATCCTTTGAATATATATCCAGTTGTGGGATTACTGGAATATGGTAGTTCTATTTTTGTTTTTTAAAGAAGCTTTCACACAGTTTATCTAATCACTATGCTAATTTATACTTCCCCTATAGTGTGCAATGATTTTATTTTCTTCACATCCTCACCAGCACTACTTATCTTTCACCTTGTTAATAACAGCCATGAAGTAATAGCTCATTGTGGTTTAAATTTGAATTTCTCTGATGATTAGTAATGTTGAACACTTTTTCATATACCTGTTGACCGTTTTTATGTCTTCGTTTGAGAAATAGAAGACATTTTGGTCCTTTGCCCATTCTTTTAAATGGGTTGTCTCTTTTCCAACTATAAACTATTGAGTTGTTTGAGTTTCTTACATGTTTTGGATATTAACACCTTAACAGATATGTGGTTTGCAAACATTTTCTTTCATTCTATGGGTTGTCTTGTTACTTAGTTAATTGTTTACTGCGCAGAAGCTTTTTAGTTTGATAAAATCTTAGAACTCAGAATGTAAATTTATTTGGAAATAAGGTTTTTGCAGATGTAATTTAGTTAAGGACTGTGGAAAGAGATTATTCTCTATTTAGGATTACCTCTAGATTTAATGATTGGTATTTGTATGGGAGAAAAAGCTGCAGAGACACACAGAGGAATGTGCCATGTGATGACGAAGGCAAAGATTGCTCTGTGTGCCAAGGAACAGGCAGTACTCCTGGCAACACCCAGAAACGAAGAATTATGGAACAGATTCTCGCTCAGAGTCTCCAGAAGTAACCAGCTCTGCCAACTCCTTAATTTTGGACTTCTGGTCTCCAGAATTGTGAGAGAATAAATTTTTGTTGTTGTTAGTGATGAAGTTTGCTGTAATTTGTTATACCAGCCCTAGGAAACTAATGCATTACTTTACTTGTGTTAATCATTTATCTCTCATAACAGCTGTATGAATTAGTTACTACTCTTATCCAATTTTATAGATGAGGAAATAAAGTTACAATATACTAAATAATTTACCAAAAGTTACACAGCTGGGAAGTGGTGAGGACAGATGGTAAGATACAAATTACTAGAAACAAGCCACATTGCCTCTTAATCTGGGCTAATTTAGTAATTATGGTCATTCAAATGCATATAGCTAGCTTGACTTGCTAGCATTGACCATCAGAATGATTACTAAATCTTTACCTTCTACCTTGTATGTGTTAGAAAAGGACAGTTAACTGTATTTCCATATGTCAAGAATATTTCTATAAGTTTTTATATAAAAAACATTTTCTACCACCAAGATTTAAAACTTGTCACCATGATTTAGTAGAAGTTTGCCATAGCACATTTTGATTATACTTATTTGGACATCGCTTTTTAAAGAGCACTGAAGGAATTTGAAAAAGTAAAGCAAATGTTAAAAATCCTTCAGGCAGGAAGTATCAGAGGAGTGAAAGCTGGTTTTCATTGTTCAAATAATCATTCTACAATTCAACATTTCACAGTGGCATGTTACATGTGTCATTTTATGTATGTGATGGGAAAGTACAAGGAAGTACAACTTATTTAGTAAATCCAGATTTTGGTAGAGCAATAATCAAGAATAAAATTTTATTATAACATGTCCATTCATAAATTAGCAAATTTTTCTAACTCATCTAAACACAAGTAATTCTTCCTAATTTTCTAACCAATCTAAACTCATCTAAGTTTTCTCAAATCTTTATTTTAACAATGCTATGTTTACATTTTTAAAAAAATAATCAATTGTTGATACTTTAGCCATACATGTATGAGTTTCTTTTCTTTGTGGGCTTTTTTTTTTCCCCCCCCACAAAGTCTTGCTTTGTCACCTAAGCTGGAGTGTAGTGGCATGATCTTGGCTCGCTGCAAACTCCGCCTCCCAGGTTCAAGCAATTCTCCTGCCTCAGCCTCCTCAGTAGCTGGGATTATAGGGGTGCACTACCATTTCTGGCTGATTTTTGTATTTTTAGTAGAGGCAGAGTTTCGCCATGTTGGTCAGACTGGTCTCGAACTCCTGACCTCGCGATCCGCCCTCCTCGGCCTCCCAAAGTGCTAGGATTACAAGTGCGAGCCATCATGTCCGGCCTCTTTTTGTTTTTTATCTTTTAAATTTTCTCTTTTTTAAAAAATTGTATTTTTCTTTTAAATGTTCTATTGCTTGAGTTCTTTCTTGATAGAGTTTTTATAATCTTTTAGACTTTTAAACATTGATTGAATCTTTAATGTATGTTAAATATAATTAGGGTTTATGGAATTGTAAAATGTATTTTGTAACTTGTCGTTGCTTAATGAATGAAAGTAATTTCATCCAAAAAGAAATTCTTTAAATTTAGAAATAACCTCATATAATTTTATATATCCTTGTACTTTCCCTCATTAATTAATCTTTAACCACTGTCAAAAATTGCCTATGATGCCCCAAAAGCATCGTGCTTAACAGGCGCTATGGAAACCTAGTATTTCTATAAGGTTTTCTTACTCTCTCTCATTTTTCACTTCCCTGTACACATTTATAATATAGGAAAATGAAGTTAGAAATGTATGTCTTTATGTGCCTATGCTGACAAACAAATAATTCTTCAACAGTTTTTCATTGAGAATCTACTATATACAAGCCATTATACTAGATGCAGTGGGTAAATATAACATTATCAGTATTGTTTAGATAAGACAAACTACAGTTAAATTATTAGTAAATAATTTTAAAATATTGTCCTTTGGCTTTTTGAAATTACAAAAACCTATTAGGTAATGTTTTTAAAGGTTCTTTTGTATTCTCTTATAGTGGCGTTGATTATCAACGATGCCAACAGCAATCTCCTTTAATTTTTTTTTTTCAGTCAGTAAAGCCCATCAACAAATACACATTGTGTTCAAAACTACTTACTCTACATGGGAATGCTTCAAGCTACTAGTGACTTGTGGATTGGTAAAGATAAGCAAATTGAGAAAATAATAATGATAATAATCCTGCTAATAAAAGCGTATCCTAAGTTGCCAGCAAATGTTGCTTTAAATTACGTTAGTGATTATGGAGACACTGTGTTGGTAACCGTGCTTGCTCATCAGAATACTATGTGTGAACTGAGCTTTAAGCACTGGAGAGTAAATGTTAACAAGGAGAAGGCCCTGAATACCACATTTGGCGTTTTATTTTATTTTGAGTGTCAGTTGAAAGGCACTTGTGTATCTTCAGAATGGGGATCATGAAACATTATATTTAACAAGATATTTCCCTCTGAGAGCTTCACAAGAGTTTAGAGGCAAGAATGCCATCATTTGAAAAAAAAAAAAATTCAGTAGTTTGGCTACAGGTAGTGATGACTTAAGCTGCGGCTCTAACTGTAATAACATAGCAAAGAAAAATTCCAGAAAATAGCATGATGAGCTGCATTTGGTAATTACTCAAACACAGGGGAAAGAGCATAACAGATACAAATAAGACTTGAAAACAAATACAGAATATTCTGTGACAAAACAAGAGTGATCAACTATCTTTCTAATCACAATGTTTACAAAAGGCCACATTGCTAAGTTGACTACACAAACCAAAAATACAATTCTCCATAAACAAAAGAGATTTAATTTCTAAACAGCATGATCCACTGTTCTGCATATTTTTAGTGTGGCAGAAGACAAAGTGCTTTTCCTGAAACTTTTAAGTGAGCTCATTTTTTTCTGCTCTGTTATTTTATGCCAACAATAGTCAGTAGATTGAATGGCCATCCATACCCAGAAAAATGTTACTGATGAATTAGTGTCAGCCCGGGGAGACATAACAAGTGATGTTTTGAAGGGGTCACCTTTACATCGAGGACTGCTTAAGTGTTTCTTCAATGACCTGGAAAATGAAATAGAGAATAGGCTCATCAAATTTGTAGATGAGTTCAATCTCCTGAAGAGAATAAGGACAGAACGACTCATGGAAGATGGATTCGGTATTCAAAATGAACTTGGCAAATTGGAAAGGCAGTGAGAGATGAACAGAATAAAGTTCAAAGAGGTCAGATTCAAGTTAGTGCAACACAGACAAAGATCCAATGTCAAAGGATACACAACAATATCTTTGTACTAATGGGGTAAAGGTGATTTAGAATAGTGTTTGAAATACTCTCTTTAGTGATGCTATGCCAAAAAAGAGTGGGGAATGGTACCTGTAATGGCAGCCTGGCACAGAAAAACCAAATTCACCACATTCTAAAACTTTCTTTGGAAATTACCTAGGGGCTCAAATCCTCACAAAGATTTTCTATGTCACAGTTCAGCAATAGATATTTACTAGTTGGATTTATCTGTGCTGATTCTGTTGTTTTAATGCTACATCACAAACATTTGCTACATACATGTGTTATGTAGCATTAAAACTATATTTAATGTAGCTAATAAGTATACGTAAGTCTAGTTCAAAAAATTAGGCTCAAGTAGTTAAAGAACAACTTATGCTCATAAAAAAATGGTTTTGTGTATTTTGAGTATTTTGAATATTTTTTCTCAATCACATTGTTTACAGTATTAAGTCATTCAACAAACAGTCAATAAATAATAGTTAAGTGATAACCGTGTGCGGCACTCAGTTAAGTACTGGTATGCGGCTGTGGAATAAGCAATAGAATCTCTGACTTCAATGAGCCCATATCTAGAACAGAAGTCAGCAAACTGTAAAAGGGCAGACAGTAAATATCTTAGACTTTTGTTGACCGTATGGTATTTGTTGCAATGACTTAACTCTGCTGTTGTAGCACAAAACCAGCCACATATAATACACAAATACAGAGGTATGACTGTGTTACCATAGACATTTCTATATATATAAAAAAAAAATAGACAGTAGCGCAAATCTGGCCCACGGGTCTTAGTTTGCCAACCCATGTTCCAGGGGATGAGATAGGCATTACACAAGTAAAAACTTGATATAAACACAAATAGAGTGTCATGTGGTAAAATACTGAGAGATGGTCAAGAAGACTATCTTAGAGCGGGTGGTTTGGAAAGGTTTTACTGAGGAAGTGACATTTCAGATGAGACATGAAGAATGTTCACGGTTTGCCAATCCACACTGCGACAAAGGCTCTGCAGCAGAATGACATTTGTGTAGGTGATGCCCTAAAACAGGCCAGGCAGCAACAGATATAGGGCCTGTTCTAAGTAAGGGGAAGGAGATGGTTAAAAAGAAAAGGTTGCTACCATCCAGATTGAGTATTATGTTCCGATGGAATGAGGCAGTTTAAAAAATAACTGTACACACATAAATGAGGTAGAAAATTTCAGATCATAAAAAGTGCTATAGAGAAAATAAAACAGGCCGGGCGCGGTGGCTCAAGCCTGTAATCCCAGCACTTTGGGAGGCCGAGACGGGTGGATCACGAGGTCAGGAGATCGAGACCATCCTGGCTAACACAGTGAAACCCCGTCTCTACTAAAAAATACAAAAAACTAGCCGGGCGAGGTGGCGGGCGCCTGTAGTCCCAGCTACTCGGGAGGCTGAGGCAGGAGAATGGCGTAAACCCGGGAGGCGGAGCTTGCAGTGAGCTGAGATCCGGCCACTGCACTACAGCCTGGGCGACAGAGCGAGACTCCATCTCAAAAAAAAAAAAAAAAAAGAAAGAAAAGAAAAGAAAACAAGTTCATATGATAATATGATTGGGTAGCAAGGGATGTATGAGCATGACACATTTGACCTGAATATAAAGAAGAATACAGCTTTGAAAACACATGAAGAGAGGGAGTTCCAGCCTGAGGAAACAGTAAATGACAAGGCTCAAAGATAAAAGGAAGCTTGGCATGATATAGGGTCAGAACAATGGCTGAGGTGGACACAGCGTCTTTTGGAAGTGGTGACATTTACTGTGATATACAAGATTAAGGGAGGAGCAGAACTAGAAAGAAATGTCATAAATTCTGTTTTGGTTTTGTCGAGTTTTCATTGCTTCATAAACATCTAAACCAAGATCTACAATATGCAGTTGGATACATGAGCCCAGGGCCCAGAGCTAATAAAAAGGCTAGGGCTGCAAGTGTAAATTTGGGAAGATGTTTTAAATGCGGAAAGTCAATGTCTTTGGGCATAGTGAGTTATGAAGACTCTGGCACAAGAAATTAGAAAGGTAAGCAGAGTTATATCATGTAGGGCCTTGCATGCCTTATGTTAACTAGGTTATATTTTATTCCAAAAGTACTGAGAAGAAATTGCATGATGTTTAAACAGGGGAGTCATATGATTCAGTTTCTAGGAGATTGTCACTATTTGTGGATTTCCTATTTGTGAATTTGTCTACCCATACCCACGAAATCTATACTCACAGCATTTGCATGGTCACTCACAGACATACACAGGTAGTGAAAATTTGAGTCTCCAGATGCCCGTGTGCCCAGGTGAGGCTGAACAAGGTCACGTTCTACTTTCTTACTTCAGTTCTCATACGATGTAAGTTTTCTTTTTGTGGTCTATTTAGTGCCACATTTACCTCATTCTTTTGCTTTTTGTTGATGATTTTGTGGTTTAAAATGGTGTCCAGTCATAATACTGATGTGCTGTCTAGTGTTCCTAAGTGCAAGATGTCTGTGATGTGCCTTAAGGGACAGATATCTGTGTTAGATAAGTTTATACAAGCATGAATTATGGTGCTGTTGGTCCTGAGGTTCAAAGTTAATGAATCAATGCTATATATTAAATAAAGTGTCTTTAATAGAAACACACTTAAAACAAGATTATGTATTGACTGGCTGATAAAAATTTTGCAGCCAGAAAATCTGCAGGAACCTAACCTTGTGTTTCCCCAAGGAGCAATTGGTTCCATATTCGCTAATTCAGTGTTTGCAGCAACGTTTGCAGCAACTTCCTAAAACATAACTACCTTTAATAAAGAGGATTGACTGAATATCTCAAAAAGGCTACACTGAATTGCATAATGAAATAGTTGGGTTTATTATAAGGAAGCTTTTCCTGTAGTTGTGTATAACATTGGCAGAACTTCTTTAGGGAACAAGAAAGAAAAGTAATTTCTTTTTCAAATGGCTGTGTTTTTTAAAAAAATCAACCAGTAATTGAGAAATTTTAGCACACAGATTATGCATACCTGTTGGATTATTTTATCTGTCATTAAATAAAATGTAAAGTGCAGTTTTAGTTGGCTTTTCCTGTCCTGGTCTTGAAATCAACAAATACAATTATATACATGTGTGAAACTAAAGCCAAGGGCTTAGCACAGTGCATGACGAATAGTCTTTCCTCCGGGAAGTGTTGGCTGCTGCTGCTGCTGCTGCTGTTTCCAATGCCCTACACAGGAATGTCCTATTTCTACCCTGAGATGGCATTCCTGAGCAACAAAGGTGGCAACCCCAGCAGATTAACCAAGATATGTTCCTTAAAGGTAGTTATGATCGAGAGTCTCTGCTCATGCCTGTTGTTTCAGCCAGTATCCCATTCTGTTGGTGGTCCCTTTGTTGGTACAAAAAATTATTTGCTCATGCTATGCAGAGATGTTTCAAATATAAAATTATGAAATATGGATTTAGTGGTGGAGCAGCTGCCACTTAGCCTCAGAATCAGTTAGACAAGGGGCTAGGGATTGGGGAGTGTTCTAGGCCAGTGTGTTCTAATCAGGAACAGAATGGGAGGTGGCTGTCTTAGAGTCAAAGAGAGATGTTGGAGCTAAAAGTCAGAAGAGCAGGAAATTTTCAGAGAAGGATTTTGGCAGTGATGGAGCAGAAAATATGTTTACAACAGCATCATGGGGAAAAGGAAGTAACAGGAATGCTGCAGAAAGTTGAATTTGGAGAGAGTTAGCAAATCACAAAACGGAAAAAGCAAATTTTTTAAAATGTGAAAAAAAGAGAGTCATAGATATATAATGAAAACAGAAAGGATTACAAAATGTAAACATAAAATGTTGATTTCATTCTTGACTTTATTTCTTCAATTCTCTTTATTTCCTGTCATTCTCTACTTTTCCTTCATGATTTAAATTATTTTAGAAATCGATTATTTAATATCTAAGCTGACAGTGATCCATTCCATCCTCCCTTGCATCACACATCTAGTCCCTTTGGTCACGCAAGTTCTTCCTTCTCAATGTCTTATTTTTCCCCAATCCCTCCTGCTCACACTCTTGCCTGAACTATGTCAGCCACCCTCAATTCTTTGCCTCATCGCTGATATCTCTAAAGTCATACCTTATACACATTTTTAAAAAGTAAATTAAAGATTTTCTAAAAATGTGTTTGTTTTACTTTTCTCTTTCGTCTTTATATCTATCTGTTGAATATTGTACTAATCTCTTTATCATTCTGGAACCCTGTTTTCACTCTCAGTCAGCTCTTATTCTCTGTTCTCTTCTTGTTAGTTTTATTTTTCTTTTCCTGTTTTTTTCTTTCCTTTTTCTTTGTTTCAATTGGTCAAATAAAGTACAATTTTAATGTTTCTTCTTTTTTTCTTATGTTCCAAAATTTTAGTGAATTGTTTGTTTTCTTTAAAAAATAAAATTTACTATAATATTAACATTTACTAAGAAGACTTGCTGTGTGTGTGTTCTGACTCCTGTCCAACTCTCCTGCTGCATCTAAAGCCACTATTTACTAACCTGTACCCAATCCAGAGCCTTCTTTCAGTTTCTCCCTAGAGCAAGCTCTTGCTAATTTCAAGGTTTGTCAAATAACAATTCCTTCCTCTTTGAATACCTTTTCATAGTCTTCATTACTCTTAGTAATTTCTTAGTTTAAACGTCACTTCCTCAAATAGGTCTGCCCTGACCAGACCAATCAATAGATATTCACTGATTACTGTGATCATTAATATTGTGTGTCAACCTGATTGGATGCAAAATATCGTTCCTGCATGTGTCTGTGAGGGTGTTGTCAAAGAAGATTAACATTTGAATCAGTGAACTGGGAGAGGCAGACCCACTCTCAATCTGGGTGGGCACCATCCAATCAGCTGCCAGCACAGCTAAGATAAAATCAGGCAGAGGAAGGTGGATGGGCTAGACTGACCTGAGCCTTCTGCATTCGTCTTTCTCCATGCTGGATGCTTCCTGCCCTTGGACATCAAACTTCAAGTTTTTCAGATTTTGCACTCTTGGACTTATACCATTGGTTCGCCAGGGGCCCTCAGACCTTCAACCACATACTGAAGGCTAGACTGTCGGCTTCTCTATTTTTGAGATTTTGGGACTGAGACTGGCTTCCTTGTTTTTCAGCTTGCAGACAGCCTACTGTGAGATTTCACCTTGTGATTGTGTGAGTCAATACTCTTTACTAAACTCCCCTTTATATATATACCTATCCTATTAGTTATGTCCCTCTAGAGAAACCTAACTGATACAAGTACTTACTACACAGCAGAATTTATCTTAGACAATGCGAATACAGCAGTGAGTATATCAGACAAAAACCTCTGCCCTCATGGAGTTTAAAGGGTAGTGGGAAGACAGACAAGAAAGCAAGAAGTAAATCCTGTTGTGACAGATGGTCTGAGTCACAGGAAACATAAGGAAGGAAAGAGAATGAGAAAGACCAGTGTGTTTGGAGGTTGTACGTTTCAAAATGTTCTTCAGGGAAGGCCTCTGTGAAAAATTAGTTCTCTACTAAAGACTCAAGAATGTGAAGGCATGTGCCACATGGAAATATGCAGAAGAGTATGGCAGGATGAAGAAATGAGCAGTCCAAAGGCAATGAGGAGGAAAAAGCTAGGGAATACAAATAGCTGGAGCCTGCGGAGCAAGGGCAAGTGCAGCAGAAGATGAGGCCAGGCAGGCAACTGGGCACCAGGCTGGGATGACCTTAGGTTCTAACCCTGATTGAGATGAGAAGCCATGGACACTTTAAGCAGAGTGACATGCTCTGTATTACATTTGAACCACATTACTCTGACAGCTGGGTTGAGGCCATACTGAGGCAGAGCAAAAGTAGCCTAAAGGAGCACTTCTCACTCCTCATAAAGTGCATTATTATGTATTCAATTTTACATTCATTTATTTAGTATCATCTCTCTCATCTGTTGAAATATATTCACCATGAGGACCAGAACAAAGTCACTTTGTTTACAATATCTCTTTTCCCAACAGGTGTTGAGCCTGGGTTTTTGGACACATAGTAGGTACTGAATAAATAATTGCTAGTGAAAATATTAAACAATCCTATGATGCATGATTTCCACCTTAGAAAGAGATAAACTGCATTTCTGGGAAGTTAGATTGCCCAGGAAAGTGGGATAATGGGAATTGAATTCTTTTCCATTTCCAAAGTCAAATGTTTTAAATAAATACAATATTCTGTTAATAGTTTATATATTTTTCTATAAAGATTATAATCAATACTTGAGTTATAAATTAACGGAACACATTAAAATTCAAGTAACTCTTTTTGATTGCCATTTTAACTAGGAAGATTCACACTTCTTATCATAGCTTAACATTGCATTTCCCAATATTATTCATGGAGTGTTAGTCCATTATATGAACTACATATATATGGAAGACAAGGAAAAAAAAAAAATCTTCCCTCTTCCTTCCACAATGATGGAATACGTTTCAAAAGCAACTGTGGTTTTTGTTTATGGCAGCATGAAGATCTCTAGGGATTTGAATCTTTACAGTATATCTTGGACTCAGCGAAGGTAGAATAGAATCACATTTCCAGGAGGTTACCTAATATCATAAAAGGCTTTTGCTAAATCTCAAGTGATCTGCAGTAACATTTTACTGCTCCGTTGCTATAGCTTTCCACATGTAAGTGTATATAAGCTGTTTGAGAGTCTTCAAAAGTGAACTTCGATGGACAATACATCATTAGTATACATTTCCCATTAAAAGAAAAAAAATGGTTAACGTATTTCACCAATGATGCTCAAAATTCTGAGATTCTTTTTTCTATTTTAAAAAATGTCATTCCAAACTAGGTTAAATTAATCTGTTTTTTAAAAGTAATTTTAAACACAAAATCTTTCAATAATATGTTTGTCTGTCTAAAGCAAAACATCAATTGAGCAGTCTTTTAAATGGAAAAATGGGAAGATGTGATAACATGAATTCCAGGAATTTCTCATAAAAATGATATAATCTTATCCAGAATATTCATGTGTTCCTATGTTTCAAATATGTGCTTTGAAGGAGGAAAATAGTAGGAATGGTGGAAAGAAATGCTTTCTACCAACATCAAAGATTTCTTCTTCAGAGTCTTGAAGCTACCACAAATACAAGCTAACCTCAAACTAAGAAATTAACCTATATGATACAGTCTGCCTTGTGAGCAATGAAATAATGCAGTTTTGTTATGATGTTTCTTTAATTTAGAACATTAGTTACCAGTCAGATATAAGTTTCAGGGAAATAATATGCAGTAAGAATTGTTTATAATTTATTTTCTTTATCTTCTGTTCAAGAACATGTTAGTAACTGTAAATAAGACCTTGATAATACAAATTTCATTTTAGCAAACCTTATTTTCCCCCTATAACACACTGAAGCTCTGTAATATACAAGCTAGTCAATTTTGGCAATTCAACTCACTATAAATTGAACTAACAATTAAACTAATCTAGATATTTATCATTTTATGGCAAACATTCAGATAGCTAATTGCATATTTCAAATTAAATTTATGTTTTCTCTGAACACGCTTTTAGGTTTATTTTAAAGTTTATAAAGTGGTCATTTCAGACTTCTGGAGTTTATTTTTCCTGTTTAAAAATTAGTCAGAATAAATGAAGCATACAGTAGGAATTCTCCTGGAAACATATAGTTCAAAGAAATTTCTGGAGACGTCGTTGTAGCCCTGCAGAGCCTTTCTTTGTTGCCTACAAGGTTTCCCCCAATTAAATATTCTATCAGTGCTGTGGGCCTACCAGTATTTTTATAGCTTCTGATATCCGGGATCTGGTATCTGCTTCTGTCATAGTTCTATTTATTTCTTCTGTATGCCTTGCCACTTAGGAAGAAAACATATTTTATGAAAAATACTTTTCTTCTACCCTTGGGAGCCCCAGAGAAAGAAGCACAAGGTTGGGATGGCCTGTAACACGTTGTTTATGGCAGTATCCACAAGCAACATTTTGTATGTCTACATATGGTACAAGTCTTATTTTAATTCAGCCCTTGGGACTTCAATCCAATAATGCTGCCAAAATATACTCTTCTAAGTTCAGTGATAATAGAGTCTGAGGACAGCACACTTCCAAGCTTTCCAGCTTATAGATGGCTTAATTTTTGTACATATTTTATACATATGCATAGTAAAATATATGTAAGTAGTATTTGTTACTTTATTCTATGCTTAAGCCTGAACTCTGATGTGGTAAGTTAATGTCTGTTTACTTTTACTAATAGAATTATGTCTTAACTATTTTGGTGTGTTTTTCTTTTGTTTACAGTGCAACCAAATACAAGTGACATCTGTTAGGTGCTTGAACTTTCTCAAACACAGGTACACATTTTTTTTTTGTAACTCAAATGCTTTTTTTACAAAGTGAAATATGGAATGTCCAAACACGTTGTAATGTCCCATCAGAACTGTTGCTTTTTCTGGATCTGTTTCAGGGTTTTGGGCCCAAGCATAGAAAGGTGTCCACTGATTTTACAAGCCAAGCCTGACATATGTTTTTTACAGAACTCTAGAATGGAGTAAAGAAAATTGTTCATATTTAGGTCACAACAATGCGTTGGGGAAGAACAAGTGTGCTCACTAAGTCTGTATTACACTTAATGCTCTGACCTCTGTGTCAAGGCTTTATTTTGTGTTTTTTTTCTAGATTAGAGTGTTAATTATTACTACAAGTATATCACATATTTGTCTTTAAACCTTGAATGATTGTGAGCAGAGAAGCAGCCTGGGTTAACACAGCTCCCGTTAAAATGCAAACTATGTACAGGGTTTGTTTTTTTCTTCTCACTGCCATGTAATCAAAAGGAAGGACAGCAAAACCACTACAAATGGCTTTGCAGTATTGTTTCCATGATGCCTTTAGTTTATTTCTGGCCTTAAGCTAGGTCAACAGTCACTTAAAATCATATTCCCCAAACTTGTCACTTCTTATTAAAAGCCTAAATAAGCCAGATGAAACAAAGATTGTTTTTATTTACAAAACATTTAGCTTCTCAATCCAAATCTAATAGTATTGAAACATTTTAATTCAAATATATTGGATGTAATTTTATTGCAAACTAACACAATTATTCATATAGATCAAATAAGACAGTATTTAAACAGAGCCACATCTATAGACTGAGTAATGGCAAATCCAATATTCTTTGCTTTATAGTTACAGCCTAAAATAGGTTATCTAGGCATTCCCCATTAATGTCAGTAATTCATTTCTGAAAATCAGAAGTTCTGTTTGAAAATAACTACTGGAGGTCCATTTCATATTGTATTAATGGGAGAAATTATAATGCATTGCGTGCCAACCTCTAATCTTCAACCAATTATCTAATATGAGTATGTGTAAGTAACAAAGTACCACGTTAGAACATTAAATGTTTTAAAACATTAATTCCTGATGACCAAAAGAATAATATGTGCTGTTTAAAAGAAGCAGTAGGTGCAGTACACTGTGTGGTTTGCACTCCTTACCATAAGCATTTAGTCTTGATAAGGCATGTCAAATGCAATATAATAAACATTTAGAAACAAAACGCAGTTATACAAAATATAATGAAATTATCTAAAAATATAGAATGACAAATGAAAACTAGGGGATTGTTCTGATTATCTCTTAATGCCTAATATTATTAACACTTACAGTTCTGTGGGTTGACTGGACTCTGCAGGATCCTTCTAGCTTAGGGTTTTTCATGTGGTGACAGATGGAAGCTGGCATTGTAGTTATCTAAAGGTGCAGCTGGATTGGATGTCCAAGATTGTTCATGCACACAGCTGGCAGTTAATACTAGCTGTTGCCCAGGACCTGGAGCCGTCAAGCAGAGCACCTACACCTGATCTTCTCATGGTATTGTGACTAACTTCATATAGGAAACATTCCAAGAAAAAGCATTTCAAGACGTCCAAGCAGAATCTGCAAGCCTTCTTATTTAGCTTCAGAAGTCCCAGAACATTATTTCTGTTTCATTCTCTTAGTGACAAGTTTATTTTAAGATCAGCTCAGATTTAAAGAGAAGGAGATTTAGATTCTACCTCTTGGTGTCAGATGCAGCACAAGCATGTGCATATAAGGAAAGAAAATAATTTATAGTGAGCGTATTTGAAGATTGTCCACCACAGAAATTATCAAACTACAACTTCCAGGCGAAATCTATCTTACCATCTGGGTTTTTAAATACAGCTTTATCGTAACAGTGCCACACTCATTAGTTTACATATTGTCTATGTCTGTGTTCACTATATAAGGGCAGAGTTGAGTAATTGTGACAGAGAACATATGTCCCACAAAGTCTAAGGTACTATTAGGCAAAGGTTGCTGAACACTTCTTTAACAGCAATTTTCTGGAGCAAACGGTTATTAGCTGAGTAGGGACTTGAAGCTTTAAGAAAAGTTCAGAAATAAGGTGGGAAAGAGAAGTAGATCAGTGTCACTGGGTGTGAAAGATGATGGTGTGGATGAGCCAAGTGAAAAAGGGAGAGTTTTAGGTAAACTATTAAGACTCAGAGCTTCTACCTTAGATTTTTCATTGTTTTGGTGTCCCTATTGACATTCCTAAGCAAAAAAATCTTAAAATATTTTTAGTGGGTTTAACAAAGTCTTTTGAATATTAAAACCAATGCAAAATGCAGCTTTACTCACGTTCTTATTTGTGTGTATGTGTGTGTGTGTGTGTTTGGAATTATGTGAATGGTGTGTTATAAAGGACATCAGACCATTTTAAAAGGAAGGACACTCATGATACATTCAAGGACAATGCTTATTGTTGCATAATCCACATTTCTTCAAGCTAATGGTGTCTTGTGTTTTGATTGATTGCTCTTTTAGGTTTTTTTACACTATGGTCTTCTTCACACTAGGTGATACTTAAAGGCTTTTCAAAGTTATGTGTTTGATTTCTTCTAAGCTATTTACTATTGCAAGAGGAAAACTTTTCCTTTTGGCATTGACTATCTTTTCAAAGCTTTTGAAATTAACAACAATTGCAGGATCTGTTTCTTCAATATTCTGTTAATCATTTGTAGAGATACTCATTGTCATGCCTTATCAATGATTTCTAAAACTGTTTTTATGTAAAAGCATTTCCAAAGGCCTTTCAGTGAGTCTTCTTGATTGGCATTCACACTGTAGACCACATATTGTTTGCATAGGGAAATAAGCACAAGAAGCTATAAAGGTGGCAATACCGTACTAGTTCACAGGATGCATTGGAGAGGTCCGTTTGGGAGAAGGAAAGCCAACTGAATGTTGTCACTACATATTACAACACTGTGTGGTTGTCTAGGAATATTGTCTATAATGTGTAAAGCCTTCTTCGTGAGGTTTTATTTGACTGTTTTCTCCTTCAGGAAGCACAGTTATTAGAATTGTATGTCATTTACAAAAACCTTCTCATTAACTAGTGTTGATATTGAAACTCCAGAAACTTGATAATTTTTTTGAACATTTTTTAAGCACATGGAGATTTACAAAATGGTCATTAGAAAAGGTTGAAACTTAACTCCCAGCAATGAAGTTGATCTCTTCTGGAGGCTTTCTGATCCAATGCTTTCTTCTCCTCTAGTAAAATAAATACTGAGAAAGACATACACTTTCAAAGCTAAAATTTGTATTGCCTATATTTTTTTACATTGAATTATGCTCACTTGTATAGACTCCTTCATCAATACTTTTTAAAAATTAGATGGTAATGTGATGTTCACCTCACTGTCAGCTACAGCTGCCTCCCCTGTTGTCTTGATATTGTGGAATATGGCTTAAATATGCAGCAAAACTCAAGGCTTCCTCCTTCATTAATTTATCCTTCTCTACTACATTCTTCCTCTTAAGCTTCTCAAACATGTTCGCAGTCTCCCAGATCAACATAGTACAGAAAAAGTGTCTTGATCACTTTGGTTTAACGTCTACTTTTCCAGGTTTATTCTAAGCTTTCCTAACATAGAACAGTGTATTATTTCCCTCACCGCACGTATTGCTACCAAAGTGCTTTATGGCTTTTTTTTTTTTTTTTCACTCCTTATTATGATAATACACAAGGTGATGATTAAATAGTGTAGTATGCACATGATGTCTTTGGTGGGCTGGCTGTCCATTGTTAAAACACTATTAACTTCATTTTCTCTTCTATTGTAATCATCCCTCACACTCTTTCCTAACTTTTTCATACTTTTTTTTTTTCAAAACTTTTCCAAAGTTATGAAGACATTTTATAACATGAGACAAAAATAAAGGCTACATATAAATATACATTGTAAAAATAAGTTTAGGACATTGTATAGCTGAGGAAAAATAATTACACTAAGTGCGATCCTGTGATGACCGTCTTGGTGCTAGCAACAATTGATATTCACATCCCTTTTATTAGCACTCAAAATACCTTTTAAAATATCACGTGATTTTGCTATTTCACTGTTAGATTTCAAATGTAACATGAGACGTTACTTCTACATAATTTTGTAAAAATATTTCAGTTTGGAGATTTATACACCCACACACATGCACACACACACCCCAAAATGACCCTCCAAACTTAATATACACATATTTTATATATACATCCATGTTTAATATATGTATGTATAAACTTCAAACTTGAATTAAACTTATATTTATATGTAAACTTTAAAAATTGTATATAAACATGTGCCCACATATGTTTACATATGTATTTAAACATATATGTACAAGTATATACATGTATGTATATATAATTTTTTCTTCAACAAGCATCAGTTGAAAAACCTATTACTGAGATATGTCCTAAGAAATTTTGATATTAAAAACTAGATGGTATTTCAGCAAGATTTATTACATATATGCCTACATAAGTTTTGTTAACAAAGGAAATGTTTATGAAAAATGACAAATAATTTATTAAATTATATATAACCTTTACCTTACTTTATTTTAGATACATTACTTTCACTTCATTAGATATTAACATTTGTTGCACTCTCTAAAATAATCTTTAAAAAATTATTAAAGAGACATATCCTTTATTATACATAGAAGGAAAAATATATGTATAAATGCAACTAATTGTGCCAGTAATATCAGAGACTGAAAGTCAAAAAATCAGACTACGTTTCTTCTTTTTGTCAATCAAGTATTTTAACAGAAACCGTGGTAAATACCACTACCTGTCCACCAAATTCCATTTTTTTTTTTTTTTTTTTCTGTGCAGTAGAATTAGAGCCAAGCACATGACTGGACTCCATTCCCCATCCTCCCTGAAGGTGAATATGACCATATTACTAAGTTTATCCAATATTACAAAAGTCGAGGCTTCTGATAAGGGCATATGTGCCCATTCCACTCTGACTTTCTGCTTTGTCTCTCTGGAAGTGGCAGGTGACAATGTCACAGAAAAGGGTGGAGCCTGAAACTCCTTGTATTACCATATGAAAGATAGCTACCTACCAACAAGGAATGTCTATTTTGTTTCATTATGGGAACAATAAATAAATTCCTGCTGTGTTCATGTCATTAAGCATTTTGGGTTCTGGTTGTTACTGCAGTTTAGCTTGCCCTTACTATTACAGAAGTAATTTAATACATTGAAATTTTTGTGCAAAAACATCAAAGATTTGTAACTATTTTGCTTTTTCATTAAGAAAGTAAGAATTTAAAAATCAGTCATCAAAAACATTAAGCATGTAGAGTTCTAAGTTTGTTATAACCTCTAAATATACTAACTCTTTATATCTTTATTTTGGCTACTTGGCTGGGAATATTAGCTATATGGTATGGTGACTACATTTTCTATCACTTTTAATTTTATTTTATACTTTTTTTGTGTTTATAGTTTCCCTCACAAAAACTATGAAACTCTTCAGGATCATATCATGTATGTTTTATAAATGATCCATCCCACCTAGTATATACTAGTTACATGTTAGGTTCATAACAGATGCCATAAATAAAATTGAGAACTTTGGTGTTTTTTGTCATTATTCCCTCTCATATATACCAGTCTTTGTCCATAAGGTAATTCTATGAAAAAGGATAATGATATGTATCTCAAGTATTAAAGCGAAAATGCACAATTTTCATATGTTCTTTTCATTGTAAATGAAGATACGAATACATTTTTAAAAATTCGTTACAACACTGTTTTATCTTGGGGGTTGCTTTGAGATATTTAATATTTTTCCCTCTGATAGTTAACACAAAAGTTACAAAAAAAGACAAGTGTGGATCTCAATGATCTCACACATTGTGTTATTTTAAATTACTTTATAACAGGGCATCATTATAGAATTAAAACAAAATGAACGTGAACAATATTATATTACTATAATAACAAATTCTAATTTTTTCAGCACAATATTTCAAAAATAAGCTACTTTGAGAATAAAGCAGTTAAAAATAAATTGAATAGATTTCAAATAATTTTCATTTAGGCAACTTTTCATTCTAACCATAAATAGTATAAGCATGCAAGCACAGGCTTTGAATGCATATATATGAAAATGAAATACTTACTTTTAAGTAACCCAGCCTAATCACAATATTGAAAATAGTGATATATCATCAACCATTGAAACTGCAGTAAAACATTTTAATATTCTGAATTCATTTTATTTTTCATAAACTACATCACCAGTATTAATAATAATTATTAACGGGACAAAACAGGATCCATAGTATTTATTACTTTTTACATGGTTAAATCACCAGTTGAATCAATGCGTTGTGAAATATAAACTGAATCATGTGCCTTTTCCCTCAAAGTTCTTATTTCATTCGTGGTTAATATTATCTTTTTGTTTTTTTTTTTTACTTGTTTTAAGGCTACAGTTAGAAACATGCTTATATAATCAAACACTGCCTAGTGTATTGGGTAACTATAAATAAACAATAATTCTTAGTTCTTTCCTTATGTCATCAAACACTGCATTTGATTATTAATAATATTAATAAATTAGCATCATTGTTTATACAAACGTGCTCTTTTGCTGTGTCATTTTCAGCGTCAGTGTTGGCATCCTGTTGAGTCAAACGGAAGATCATGCACAGTGATGTCTTAAAAACAAATCAACAAAACTTAGAAAGAAACGACAAGAAACAGCTAGACAGTTTGCCAAACATTTAGATGCCAAGAATTCTTTACAGCAATCCATCTCCCTCTTTTACTAGAATAAAATATGCAGGAGTAGGGACATTAGACTTTTGAAATACTTTTCACCACATGTAGTTATGCTAGCAATTTTTGTTAAAGTTAATGAAAAATCTATTACAGACTCTAGGCACTATCACAGATATGCTATTCTTGGATCCCTCTCTCAGGTCAATAGGGCTGCAGTACTGGCTGGCATGCTCTTTGGAGTTTTGTGGAATTTGAGATGGTAATTCTTCATGTAGGTAATGCAAACAATGCCTATGTTACTAGAGAACTAGGAAATATGAAAATTTGTCATTTATTCATTTTTTCCTATTTCTTCCCAAAAGTCATGAATAATAATGTATATTTAATTTGCTATGCATATTACTTTACTACTTTCATGTCTTTTACTTTCCAGTTTCCACAATCATATGAAAACATTCTAGGACCTTATATTTAGAACTTTCATCTTACAGATTCTTTCTTATCCACAAGGAAATTTACATTGCCCTCAAGTTTACCCTAACACAGTTTGCAAGTATGATTGGGGTAGGGAGAAATGTAACAAGTTTTTACCTTAAACTTACACAGGTTAAAAAAAAAATTACACACAATGAGGGCCAAGAAAAAAAAAAAAAAACATTGTTTTATGTGTCAATGTTTTTTCTTTTTTTATCAACAAGGTAGTCTGCTATAAAAACAGATTGGGATTTTTTTCCATTATATTTGAGGTATTGCCTTATATTAGAATTATTAAAATCCCAGTAGTTATATGATGTAAGTTATATATTAGGTCTGGAAAACAAGCATCATAATTTTTCAAGCAATACAAAATTAGGGTAGACTTTAGAGTCTTTGTGGAAATTAAGTCTAAGTGGTTAAAGTCGCTGAGTTGTCACTTTCATAAGGATGGCTGAAAATAGGGCAGACAACCGCTCCACAAACGACTGCATCTCTACCATGTTTAATGTGTTTCAGATCCTCTAAGTTATTCCATTCTTTTCTAAGTATAAAAGTCTATAAACTAATTATGAGCATGGTTAAGAAAATCTAAACAGAAAGTAATATTTAAACGTTTATTATAAAAAGTAATCATACACTTAATTCAATACATAGCTAGCAGCTATTAATATGATTATTTAACTTATAATAATAGATTTTTACATACTCCTCTTACCTTTTTTATAACACTATGAACACCCCCAAAATGAGTCACACTGCTTGTATGCATGTAACTTGGTAGGCTGTTTACAAAGAACAGTGGTTTCCAATACTGGCAAAATATGTATTTTTGGTTGGCCTCGAATTTTTATACCTAAGAATGAATATAAAGGATCTAAGTGAATGAAGTAAGTGATCAGGATTTAAGGAATTAGCAATAAGGATTTCATCACAGTATTATTTATGATATGAAAATATTGATAATAGCCTAAAAGTAAATAAGTTAAATAATGAGTAAAGGATTATTTGGTCACTAAAATGATATCATACATATTTCATTATGTATGTGGAAAGATAGTCACGTAGTATCAGGCAAATTTAAGCTTAAAAACAATGTGTGGAATATCAGCTTACTTTTTATGAAATAAACATAAATATAAAAATTTCTGAGAAGATATAAAATCTGTTGATTTTAAAAAGTAATGATCAGACATCTAATACTAGAAATAACTCTCTGTTATAAAACTTAGTTGTAACATATTGTACATTTACTTCACTCTTTTTCTGAATTATTAATATTATTATTTTGCTGGGACTGAAAAATGCTTGATAATCAAATGCAAAATACTTTAACATCTACTGAGTATTAAGGTAGAATTAACAAAATATTTACTGCTTACGTAAAGCCAAATGTATTGGCAGTCTTTCTACTGGCATCAGGCAATCAAAAAGAAAAAATATCAGTGATGTGATAAAGGATGTAGCTCATGAACTCATATAAATGTTTTGTTAATTCTACATTAACACTCAGTAGATGTTAAAGTACTTTGCATTTAATTATTAAGCATTTCTCATTTCCAGCAATAATAATAATAATAATTCAGAAAAAGAGTGAAGTAAATGTGCAATAAGTTACAGCTAAGTTTTATAAAAGAGAGTTATTTCTAGTAATTAGATGTCTGATCATTACTTTTTAAAATCAACAGATTGTATACAACAGTGAAAAGGATGTTGGCCGGGCGCGGTGGCTCAAGCCTGTAATCCCAGCACTTTGGGAGGCCGAGGTGGGCAGATCACGAGGTCAGGAGATCGAGACCATCCTGGCTGACACAGTGAAACCCCGTCTCTACTAAAAAATACAAAAAACTAGCCGGGCGAGGTGGCGGGCGCCTGTAGTCCCAGCTACTGGGGAGGCTGAGGCAGGAGAATGGCGTGAACCCGGGAGGCGGAGCTTGCAGTGAGCTGAGATCTGGCCACTGCACTCCAGCCTGGGCGGCAGAGCGAGACTCCGTCTCAAAAAAAAAAAGAAAAGGATGTTGAAACTAAATGTAGCTCAAAGAATACCTCTTTCTTGGTTTTGCTCCATTGATCATAGTTTCCTTATTAAACATAGGAAGTTGTGCTTGGAGTTGCCTTAAATTGTGTCATGTCAATCGAATTGAGTTTAGGAGGAAAATGTTTTGAAATACTAACATGAATGGAAGTAAAACCTTAGAGTCTCCTCTTCATGCACTGTGTGCTATCCTCCTGATAATACCACAGAGCTTGTGCCAAACTCTGCAGACCTGTTCCAGAGGTACGTCTAGCCCACAGTGTGTGAGCAGTGAATTCTGGGCACTCTTAGAGCTTGAACAGATCAACTTTGGAAGTTCAGTGAATCATTTTAGCCCACGTGGAAATGTCAGTAGCTGAAATCTTAGTAAAAACAATTAGTGGTCTGAAATACTAAACTCACTTGAAAGTTTGTTTTCACTTTAAACATCTTTTTGGCTTGTTGTACATCGAATACAGGTCATATCCGTTGCCTACATACTTGTAGATTAAAAAAATAACAACCAAGGATGTCAGCACTGTAAACTATAATTGTAATCAACATATATGATGGGTATAGTTGCTTTATCTTTTCAAAAGTAGACACATTTATTAACTGACCAGGTTACAAAAATAAACACAGCAAATGCCTTAGTTCATCCTTCTAAGTCTTTTGATTCTTCCAAGGCTTTTGATCTGGCCTTCCCTGTTGTCAGCATCTCCACTTTCTACAAAATGAGTGGTCTTTTTCTTTATTGAACATCCTGTAGAGGATGATTTGAAGGGCCACAGGGAGATCTAACAGTATAGATCTCATAAATGAGGTACTCTGTGCTGATGATGCCGTATTTACCAAGAGATGGACCAAAGTGTTATCTGTGAAGGCAATTCACTTGTTACTGATTAGGCCATAACCATGCTTATAGATTAGTTCATTTATTGACTTCAGGTTTGGGTACTCCGGTGCAAAATGTGGTTCCACAATTCTCACATTGTTAATTGAAGCCTCGTTGAGGTTAAAAAAAGTTCCTTTCAAGATCTGATGAAGGCAAAGAAGCTGGAATACCTTTTAGACCTTTGGACTCACACCGTTAATACCTCAGATCCTGATGACAAATGCCAATTTGGGTTCTGCAGGTACATATAACTTGTCAGTTTTTCTTGCCATCTTATCCAATCATGTATCAGTTCTATACATTTGCCTATATTCTTTGTAGCAGTGCTTCACTTTTTCATAGATAAGCTTCCTCCTTGCCTTCAGAAGCATCTTTTGGGCTAAACTTCTTTCTCAGGCATTTGATCTTCAGGTCTGCAAAATTCCTTCACAGTTTCTTAAGGGTTTCTGGAACAGCAGAACCTTCTTCTTCCCTTTGACATCCTTCTTGGTTCCAGCTAGAAAAGAGTGGTTGCTTTTTCCTTTTAAGAAGTTGTCATTTTTTCAAAGCATTGAATTAAGGATTTCCATGGTGGTAAGAAATGCAGACAGAGCATGAAAATTCACTGACAAGACAAAAAGTTGACAATTGTTTGTGGGCAAGCATCTTTTTCTTAAATATAAAGTGTGAGTTAAAGAAATGAGCCAAAGAGGTAGGTGAGCCAGATGCATACAACTTTCATTTTATGTTTTTCTCACACCTGTATAAAATATTGTTTTAGTTCAAGGTATTGGTGTGAATATTCAAGTCCCACTCAAGCCACCCCAGAATGTTAAGATTAATAATACATGTCAAATAAGAAAAGCAAACATTATGGATCCAGGTGTAAATGTTATTTGTCGTGTTTCTAGCTTTGCTGAGGACTTTTTTCCCTCTCTCTGCCAATTAACTTTTTTTTTTTTTTTTTTTTACAGGAAGTAATCTTTTATTCCATGGGTGAGATGTGTTTCTAATCTTTTACTCCATGCAGAATAGCACCGTTAAGGAAACTTAACTTTCTTTTCTTTTTTTGAGATATAATTTTTTTTTTAAGCCACAGGTTTAATGTGCTGCCCTTGACCTGAGAAGAAAATCTTGGATTTGTCTTTAGAGGAGGGATTTCGCTATGCCCCACAGTGTTTATGACCAAAGCACATATTTGCTTCCTTTGTCACTGCTGTGGGGTTATCATGTGCAACTGGGTTAAACAAATGAAAAATACATTCCTATCACACACCCACCTCTGAGTCCAGATAAAAACAAAAGAACGGCACCATAAATGTCATGATTAGTTTGATTTCATATGTATGCATATATATTAAATGTGTGTTTGGTATGTACCTATTTGACAATGAGTCAAAAAATATTCTACTATCATCTTTAATAACTCTTATGTAAGCCAAATGTGGCATGAAGTGATGTGATCCAGAACTCTGAGTAATCCCAGCCACAGTTTACTAGGATTTTCAGTAGTTATTGAAGCCTATGAATGTGTGTAGCTTTTCTTTAAGTCCTTCTGAAAACAGGTCTGTCCTTGAGGTGTCAGATTAACACTCCACTCAGAAGACAAATTGTTCGTGGGCACACTGGACATATGAGAGCCATTAGAAAGTGTGCTCTGCATTCTTGAAAAATGAAAAATTCTAGGCAACATTACATCTTATAAATGCAAGATGTTTATTATTACAGTACCAGCAATAAATGTTTAGAAACTGGAGAGGGTTCACAATGGTTCTGACTAGGAACATATGCCTATCAAGTTCATTGGAAGCGGAGCCATTGATTTTTGGCATTAAGCAAAGGGTCTGGAAGCTATTATGCGTTTAGGCTTCTATGAGTATTTAATTATATCAATAGGAGAACACAATTTCTGTTGTGTGTATAGTGCTGAATGTCTCCATTTATTCATGTTACTGTGCATGATAGATGAGTTTAAACCAGATGCTGTAACTTTCTTGCTATTTGGCCAAATTATTTAAATCATATTCTTTGAAAATTCAGAAAATACCCTCCTAAACATCATTAAGGAAACTTCACCCATGGAATCTGTTTACAGACTTTTCTAAGGATGCTATACACATTAACATACACACACAACTGTGTATAAACATTTCCACCCCTTGATGTAAACTAATATATACTACTATATTGCTCTTACCCTTACACACTTTTCCAGGTCTGTCATTTCTGTCTTTCAATGATGCTTGCTTGAATATGTGATTACTACTGTTTATTTTATATTTGCCACTGCACACTCAGACATTATCTAATGATGCAATCCAAAGCTTTTTGTCTGGCAGCTTTTTTTTTATATGACTGCAGTTAAGATATGGGCTCTGGTACTCTTCTACTGTTTTTGATAAAGGTGATTTTACATTTAGAGTAAAACATCTTTTAAAGAAATCCATTCCTAGTTTGAATAAGATAAATACATTTTATATATAAACTAACACTTTACGTTAGCACTTAGAACAATCAATAACTTACACGTAGTAAGGATACAAAAAATATATATCAAATGAATGACTGAATGAATGAGCTTATGAAAGCCTCCAAACAAAAGAACAAACAATAAACATACAACTATTTCCAAAGTAGTCGTTTTCTACCATAAACTATTTCTTTTATTTTTATTTTTTAAATTGACAGATACAATTTTATGTGTTTACCATATACAACATGATGTTTTCATGTATAAATCCACAGGAGGTAATGCATTTGTTAATTAGCTGTGCTGAACCATTACTATGTAGTTCTGATTTAAGTAAGATTGTTGTTCTTGAATTGTTCTATTGGCCTGTTGGCTTGGGAGGAACCATTGTTGGGATTTGGAATTTATAATTCCATTTAAGTTTATACTTTATTTAAGCTCTGGATCATTACTACCCAATAGGTAATGCTAGTCATTATTTTTTAGGCATTGTGCTGTGCCCACATATTTCTTATCTTTTTTGTGTCTTCAGATACATGATGTATTTGTTCCATTTGCAGTTCCTTATTACTCCATGACAGACTCCATGACAGAGAGAATCTCGGGAGACTGAAAACAATAGGCTCTGAAGTCAGATGTGGCAATAGCAATAAGTTGCCTCATTTCTAATATAAGAATAATTGTATTACTTGGGTAATGACTTTGAAAAATACAGAATTAATGAATATAAAGCAGCTACCAATATGAGTATTATAAATTAGATCCCCTCATTAGGTAAGCTACTAGTAAAATATCTCCTAGAAAACAATCATCACCTGTCGTCTTTGGGCTCTCAATGGGTATAATTTTGTCATGGTGCACACAATATTACTTATCCCTGGTAAACTGGTTAAAAAAAAAATAGTGAGTCCAAATAATTTTAAATAGCAAAATAGTTACTAAAACTGAAATTCAATAAAAAGTAAATATGAAAAGGATAAATCAATATAAAAACATCATATTTGTGTTTTCATTCTTGTTTTTTGCTCTTCCAATGCATTAAGTTAAAGTTAAAATTCTGAATCTAGTATAACAGCATCAATGACAAATTTAAATGTGCAAGTCAGAGGAAGTTGAGGGAGTCAAAAAAGTTAAATAAGACTAACCAAAAAAGGAAATCTTAAAAAAGTTAGATGGTAAGACATGGTACTTACTGTCAAGATGTAAATATACCAGTTTTCAAATTCAGGAAAATTTTCCACATGGGTGGAATGAAACACAGGAGAAGAAAGTAATTTGCCAGTGTTATAAGGGTAAGCCCATGTGTGAAAAAAAAGAATAAAACAGAAGAACAAGGGAGAGTAACAAAGCTAGGCCATTACTTTTGGGTTGGGAACCAGATGATGGATAATCCAAATGCAACATAATTGTGCATTTAAACTAGGACAAGGTTTAATTCCTTTAATACGTTTATATCTTTTTTTTTTTTCTCTTGCTACATTTTTCCTGTGCTCCATGACAGTGCTAGGACATAAATTGAAGACATGGGGCGGAGGGGCAGTAATCAAAACCAAACAAAATAACCCTCTTGTTATTTAGTAATTCCTCCTTCTGTGGTATTCTAGGAATTCAGATAACTCGTTAACAGCTATCTTTTATTTACAGTGCCTCAAGCAAGAGGAGCACTTCCTTTTTAAATGTTTATGGTAGAAGAACATCAAGTATAGTTGTCAACAGATTTCTTAACATTACTGGTTGTGCCTTGCCTCCAAAGCATGGATTTGATAGCTCCAATATTGTAATCTAAATTTCCTGGTAAGAATTTTGTTATTTCATTACGTGCTTAGGTAAAACAAAGTCTTGGTACTTTTTAATGGCTCTGACACCTTATTTCTGATAAGACAAAGATGCTTTAATTTCTTTGCTTGTCTTAATTTGGTTTTAGCTTGCAAATAATTCCATGACGTAAACATGCATGATTAATACTAAACACCATGAGAATATCAAATAGTATTTGTTACAGTAGTAGGAGTGGGAGCAGGAGGAGTAATAGCGTCAGTGACTAACATTTGTTTTCAAATTCCGGATTTTGCTCTGTCTACTTCATATGTATCATCTAATCCTGAGTAAATGCTCATTTTAAAGATGAAATAACAGAAGTTTTAAAACATTATGTGTCAGGCCTCTGAGCCCAAGCCAAGCCATTGCATCCCCTGTGACTTGCATGTATACGCCCAGATGGCCTGAAGTAACTGAGGAATCACAAAAGAAGTGCAAATTCCCTGCCTCGCCTTACCTGATGACATTTCACCACAAAAGAAGTGGAAATGGCCGGTCCTTGCCTTAAGCGATGACGCTATCTTGTGAAATTCCTTTTCCTGGCTCATCCTGGCTCAGAAAGCTCCCCCACTGAGCACCTTGTGACCCCCACTCCTGCCCGTCAGAGAACAACCCCCCTTTGACTGTAATTTTCCTTTACCTACCCAAATCCTATAAAACGGCCCCACCCTTATCTCCCTTCGCTGACTCTCTTTTCGGACTCAGCCCGCCTGCACCCAGGTGAAATAAACAGCCATGTTGCCCACACAAAGCGGTGATCTCTTCACACGGACGCGCATGACATTATGTAATTTGCCCAATGTCACCTAGCAAGTAAGTGACAAAGTCAGATTGGATATTAATACTTTTACCCATTAAGATATATAAACTATGTTTTTCTTATTAAGTTTATAATTTAGTTAAGATAATTATTTCCTTTATTGAAAAAAGAACCGTCTCTTGAAAACTGTTTTTGAATATTTTATATTTAGTAGTTTATTCATAGGTCCTGGCCCTCATTAGATCATGACTATGACACAAAAATCATCTTTTTTTTTTTCTTGCCTATGACAATTTTGTAGTACTACACAAGAGGGGAGTTTAACTGTGCTTTCTTGTCATCCAAAATATCAGCTTCTACTTCTTTTGCCACCTCCTAATGGAGCTGGAACTCAGCAGGGCTTGCTTGATAATGGAGCATTCTACAATGAATGCATCACACGCTGCCTGGCCCCAGAGTGGGCTGCCTTTACGTAGTGCTACTACTGCTGCTTCTACTTCAGAATACTGTGCTGTTGTTGACTGCTTTGTCAGGTTCATGGAGAAAGACCATACATCATGCATGGGAGTAAGATTTTCCTTGGGAAGTCATTAATTACAGCCAGGAATACTGTAAGTATCTGACTTGAGGTGAGGAGGAATATACTCTATCTAAATCCAATGGGAGGCTGAGCTTACACGCTGAGGTATGGAGAGTTCTAGATCTCTGCCAATAATGGAATGCACCAGCATAACTAGTGAGAAACAAATAGACCAGGAGTGGCAATAGGAGTGAGCAGTAATATCAAGATTCAATATTTAATGAGAGGTGGCAATACAACAAATCAATTCTGCTTGAGACTATTTTCCAAAGAGGTTACTGAGTGTTCTTTCCATGAAGTGTGTTGTGATGCTTAATTGACCCTCTACGGGTTATCTGATTCAATTAGAGTTTGGTTTTCTATTGAAAAATACCCCAAAGCTCTCACCTTCAATATAAAACACTCTCCACCTTCAGCCAGGTAGTTTCAGGTAATAGATGATAATGGGATAGACAAAAGCAAAGTCTCAAAAAATTCTGGATCAAAGGTTTATGTTCACAACAGAACCTGGTAATACGGGTTCATTTTTGAATGCAGAGTAAGAAGTTGTGGTTGAAGTTTATCAACTAGAGGGTCCATAAAAACATATACGTTATAAAAGTAGACTTTCATCCAAGAAACAGAAATATATACATCACATCATTTCCTGAACATTAGGAACCCATTTTTGAAAATTCATAGGTTCTGCATGAAAATACTAACTGGGGGCCTATATTAGTTTCATGTGGCTGCTGTAACAAATTACCACAAACCGGGTGGCTTAAAACAACAGAAATTTATTCTCCCACAGTTCTGCAGGCCAGAAATCTGAAATCAGTATCGCTGGACCCAAAACAAGGTGTTAGCGTCATTGCACTCTCTGGAGGCTCTACAGGATAATCCATTTATTGTCTTTTCCAGTTTCTGGTTGCTATCAGCATTCCTTGGCTTGTGACCATATAATCCAACCTCTGTCTCCCTGTGCAGAGTGTTCTCCTCTCTATGCATGTCTAATTTACCTCTGCCTCACTTTTATAAAGATACATGTAATTGCCTTTAGGGTCCACTCAGATAATTCAGAATAACCTCCTCATCTCCAGACCATTAACTTAATCATATCTACAAAGACCTTTTTTCCAAATAGCGAAACATTTAAAAGTTACAGAAATTTGTATTTATTATAATATCTAGAGAATATTATTCAGCCTAACACAGAATGTATTTTCTGTTAAGTTGGAAAAATGATAATGGGCTACATGTTAACCCAAGACTCTCAGGCGATACCATGTAACTGAAACATGGTAAAACACTTTCGTGTAAGAAATATAATACCATGTAAATATATAAAATACATACTTAAAATGCTACTTCCTGACAATTACCTGATGAATATGGATATTAAAATAGAGTTTTATTGTTTGTGTTTGTGTGTTTATACTCTACTAGGAGAGTATAAACCAGGAATATATTCTGTGGGGCATGCCTAAAATGAGAATGTTGTTTTCTGAGAATTGCCTATAGATGGGTCATAATGACCTATATGATAAATGGATCATGGGAGAGAAACAGTTTCTCCTCAGAGAAAAAGAATGAACAGATGACCAATGTGACAAGATTGTAGGTTTTACATCCACCAAGATGTATTTGTGAGTCTTTAAATCATTAAGAAAAAAATAAATAAAGTCCAACATTGGGAGAATCAATCCTAAAATGGATCTTCCTTTCACTCAACCCAAATAACACTTCTCAATTTTGTGTGTGTGTGTGTGTGTGTGTTGTGCTGTGCTTTGATTCGGTTTGTTTTTTACTCTAGGTCTCTAACAATTTTGACTTTCTGATTCTGGAAGATACATTATCCAAAATACATCTAAAATTTTTCAATTGACTTCGTTTCTACTACTACCACTCTGGTCTAAGCTATCACCTTTTGCCTCAATTGCTCTAATAGTCTTTTAACCAGTCTTCTTTATTCCACTCTTGCTTCTCTGCAATTCATTTCCCACACAGTGATCATTTAAACATGTAAGTCAAATTATTTCAGTTTACCAGTTGCAAGCCCTCTAATTTTGGGATCTAATCCAAATTTGTACTGTGATGCTGGTTGATGTGCCCCCAGCTTGCCTCATCTCCTACCACTCCTTCCCACTCTCACTAGCCACATTAGCCCTCCTTCTGTTCATCATTAACTGTGCTGAGCTTATCTCCACTTTCAGAGCTTGCTGTATCCTGAGCTGGAAGGTAATTAATTCCCCCAGAAAATACACCACTGTTGGGAATCATGCAAGTCTCAGGTGATCTTGAGACAGCCCTGTCATGTCGGTCCAATCTAAAGCAGACTCTGAACCCCAGTCACTTGTGAATGCCTTACTCTGCTTTATTTTTTTTTTTCAGGGAATCATCATCCTAAGAATTGATCTTATTTATTCACTTGCTTATAGTTGGTAAGCACCACAAAAGAGTTACTGCTCTGTTTATAGGGATGAGAATAGATTCACTTGCAAATTTGCTTTTAAGAGAATTCTTTATGTCCTGGTTTTAAACACCAACTCATCAGTCTGTTTATACTGCTGGACTAAGGCATTTCTTAAGGACAAAACTTAGGCACAAGGCCACACTGCAAGTAGATATGTGGTTTCTTTAGAATATCAAATCCTAAGGTGTGTCAATATTGAGAGTCTGCTGAAATTGTACCAGGGATTTAACTGGTACACCAAAAATGGGTTTTAAGATGCCCAAATATTTATCTTTTTTTGGAGTCTGTTGTGTGAGATCTAGGATGTCTCAGGAGGATGTCATGACAATCCTCTTGTGTTTGCCCAAGTATGCAGTGTAAACAACAAATGAATCATTTTCTGAGTTGCCATGACATTTAAGGAATGTTGAGAAGTGCTGCACAGACACGACTAAATCCTTGCTGTGCCCTTCATAAATACCTATGCCTTTCCTGGTACAGAAGACATGCTCCAGTGCTCTCCTGACCCTTGCCTCGGTCCATTCATGTTGCTGAAACAGAATATCATGGACCAGATAGCTTATAAACAACAGAAATACATTTCTCACTTTTCTAATTCTAAGATCAAAGAGCCAGCTGGTCTGGTGTCTGGTGAGGGTTTGTTTCCTGGTTTATTGTTGGTGCCTTCTTACTTAGTCCTCACATGAAGTTAGCTTGCAAACAAGCTGAGGGATCTTATCACATTTATGAGGGCTCTGTCTTCATGACCCAAATACTTCCCAAAGGCCCCACCTACCAATATAATCTCCTTAGTGGATAGGATTTTTACGTATCAATTTGGAGAAGACACACACTTTCAGACCACAGCACTCCTCAAAGTCCTGGACTTTGGGTAAACTAAATGGAAATTGTCATCATGTTTAACAAAAATTGCAATAATGGTACAGTGTCTGCTATAATTTATATAGTCTTTGAATATTGTTGTTGGCATTAATAGTGAATTTTTATAAATAAAAATAAATAAATTTATTGGTTTGAGGTTGATGAAACCAAACAAAAGAGTCAGTAAACTCCATTTGATAAAGGGAAACATACAGGAAATTTTAAAACAAGCAAAACAAAAATATAAGCAAAAACAAAAACAAAACACATTTTAAAACAAATTATAAGTGGCATTTGTTTTTCTGTATGTCATGCCAGAAACATATATATTAGTGACACAGATTCTTTTAGGTTGCCCAGGATGTTAAAGGTACCTTATCCTTTTTGTTCTAAGTATCAATTAAGTTGAAACACCATTTCATATCCTAGCTCCCATCAACATGCCTTGGGTTTAGTAAGGGGCTTAAACTTTGTGCCTGATCATATATGGTCCCTATTTATTGCTTCTCAGCAAACTCTTCATCTTCCTCAAGTCTTTCTACATATGGCTGTTTCTGTCTTTCCTCTCATGTCACGCAAATCAGTCCCTCTTCCGCCCATCTATTGTGTAGGAGACTTCTACTAAACATTGAGGAGAAAGGGAAACACAGTCGATGTACAAGAAATAGTGCTGCGTCAATGAGCAGCACATAATTGAAACTGGTACATTATGTAGCCTTCTTTAATATAAAGGTGAGGTCAGTTCCACACTGAAAAAATATTCTTTTCACTTATGGGGCCATCTCTAAATTCACAATATCCCAGACACCTGTATATTTCTTCATGGAAAATTACAAATTACACATTTCTTTACATTTTCGTTAGTATTATTTTTATTACTTATTTTTTCTTTTTCTTTTTTGTTTTTTGGAGATGGAGTTTCACTCTTGTTGCCCAGGCTGGAACGCAATGGCGCGATCTGGGCTCACCACAACCTCTGCCTCCTGGGTTCAAGTGATTCTCCTGCCTTAGCCTCCCGAGTAGGTGGGATTACAGGCATGCACCACCATGCCTGGCTAATTTTGTATTTTTAGCAGAGACCAGGCTTCTCCATGTTGGTCAGGCTGGTCTCAAACTCCCGACCTCAGGTGATCTGCCCACCTCGGCCTCCCAAAGTGCTGGGATTCAGGCATGAGCCACCGTGCCAGGCCTCCTCTTTACATTTGCATTTTCAGCTAGCTTCTCTAGTCTAGGCACTTACATAAAACTGCTTTTTCACAAATTGAAGACCTATCAAGGTAATACTCCAATCAATTCTTAAAAATTAAACTTTTTCTGCCCTCTAAGATTTGTAATTATTTATTATATTTGATAGCAGATCTTGTAAAAGCTGTAATGCTACATGAGTCTTCATAACATAAAAAAGGTGTTTTTTTTTTTTTTTTTTATTATCCTAAATTAGTGGGAAAAAGGATTAGGTCTGAATTTAGTAACCAGATCCTAGAAGTCCTGTTTATACATTGGCAGAAAACAAGGCCAACAAACAGAGCCCAGTGTGACTGCTCTGGAATAGTTTCTTCTTTCCCATTGAGATGAGACATAGGAAAACTCTATAGCAACTGGAATCAAGAACCAAATTGGGCGGTAAGATAAATACACTTTGGCTCAGCCAACAGTTGAATTGATAAATGTCCACTTCAAGCCAAGCTGTTTTTAAAGAGCGTATATTCCTTATAAAAATATCTGGGTGGAGGGAGGCGGAGTTTGCAGTGAGTCGAGATCTTGCCACTGCACTCCAGCCTGGGTAACAGAACAAAGCTGTCTCAAAAAAAAAAAAAAAAAAAATTGGGGTACAGAGAGGTGAATCCTAGCCTAAAGTGGGTTGGCCTGGAATACTTAAGAATACAAATATCAAATGAGTAGGGCCTTTAAAAAATATGGGAATTTATAGGGTAGTTTTCCAAGTGGAGGAAACCATATCCTTAAATGCCTTTCCTTTTCCGTTCTTGAGTTTCTCAATGGTAGAGGTACTCAATACTCCATGCCTGATATTTCACACGTTAGTCTATTACCTCAACTGGAAATGTTAGAGAGGTTAGACACAAGTTTAACATTGGGTAAACAACTTGTATATCAGTAAATAGACTAATTCTGTGGTTCTCTGACTTAAATTTCACTTAGTACATTTCAAAAATAAATATTAATTCACTATAGCTACTAAGTTTTGTAATTTGGGTAAGTGAAAAGTTAAAAAACAAAAAACAAAAAACAAAATGACCTCTATATATAATCATTTCACAAAAGAAAAGGTATTTTAACACCAGAAACAGTAAAAAAGCTTCTTAGACAAATAATGAAAAAGTCCTTAAAGAAAATAAATGTAGCTTTGTAAAAACTTTTAAATATTATGTTCTAGTTTTCATTTGGCCCAGACCCAAGGGGAATTATTCACAGACTGACTCCAAAATACAAGCAAGTGATTGGGTATATTGGAATAGCTCTTTTTGTTTTTTCTTTCTGTCACCACTTTTCTCACTATAATTACCTGGAAGAAACTTGCATCTTCAAGCACATAGGTTCACATAACTTCTGAGTCTCCTTCTGGTTTTCATTTGTTTATAACTTTAAACCACTACTGACTTTAAAGTGTTCAGCATAAAACCCAATTTGTGCTTTTATTCATTTACAACAGATGGGGTCAGAGTGAAAAGAGGGGCAGCTTATAGCTTCCCTTTTTTGTAGCCCCCTTTATTAAAATCACTTGCATCATTTTTATAAGGTTCACACTTTTCTCTAAGATGTAATGTTTATAAAGGATACTTTATTTAGAAGTGTTTAGTAAGTAGTAAATCTGGACCCTGAAAGTCTCTATAAAAAAGTTATGGCCAAACTGACCTTCATCTAAATCACAATACAGAAACCTAATAATTTTTCAAACATGCAGAAGCCTTAAGCAGAACGAAATTCCAATAACACATGCTACAACTGATGACAATGAATGCAGCCAATTGCTTACCAAGAGCTATTGCTTACCAGGGTGAGAAACAAGATGAAAAAAGACTTACTACTCTTTTTGACTGAAAAGACATTGTCAGTCAGTCTGCCAATGGACTGGTACTTAAAATTCGTTTTAGACTTACAACTACGGGGATATTAGTAACCATTACTGATAACACACACACACACACACACACACACCCTTTATATATTTCTAATTCCAATTTTAATTTGAAAGGGAAATGCAAGAAGCAGGCCATGAAAGTGAAGGGCAACGCATGATAGGCATAAAACAAATTAATGAATAATTTTAATAAAGAAAAATGTATTGAAAGAAGGAAATTGCTAGAAAGGGAAGCACACCTCCATCTTCCAGAATATGTCATTTCTTTCTTAGCATGTATGTCACTGGACCATGTAAAATTCCTGTCAACTATCCTCATACTTTGCAGTTTAGCTTACAATATACAGGATAGACTATGGTAATAAATTGTGTTGGTCTGATAAGGTAATATGTGAGCTGGATCGCTGAGTATGTCTTTATAGTAACAAGTATATAAAAAGTACTTTTAAAAATCACTTAGCAATGATGAAGTTCTTTTCACCATTTATATAAAAATGCAAAATGTATTTTCTATTTTATACAGAAAAGGACAAGCAGATATAAAATTCCATGTGCATCACCACTTATGCCCCATAGAAAATATTATTTGCATAAAAGTAAGTGTAGCATTAAGTGGCATTTGGTAGAAGATAAACTAACTTCAAGAAAATCACGGTCTTTCAACAAAGAGTGGTTTGAGATATTTTACATATTTAAAATTATAAAATAATAAATAATTAAGACTTCAGTTTTGACTCAATTTGATTGATACTATTTCTCTTAAATATTCTTTTTGTTTAATACAAAGGATTTATATTCTCAGATCTAATGAAAGATAAGGGGAATAATTTTAATGATTATGATAATGTTTTACATTTACGTAAAAGAAAAATATCACTGACTCTAGTATAGAAAAAATTGAGAAAAACTGAATTTATGTTTTATTTTTAAATAAAACAAATTTCTATTATTACTGATAGTAAATATACATTGTAGAAAATAAATGAAGCAACAAAATTAATATTTTCCCAATCTAAAGCATAACTAGTATATTGAATTTTGGATTGAAAGGACACAAAGATAGATGTGTACTCCCCCCCCCCGCTATACCTTTGTTCTGCTCTCTAATCTTTGCACATACCAGAGATTTCGTAAGTTCTGTGAGCACCTGTTTTTCTGCACGTACCAGAGATTTTGTTTTGCACATACCAGAGATTTTGTAAGTTCTGAGGCAAGGTCACAAGACGTGTTTAAGTAAGATAAACTCTTGCTGCCATAAACCTGCTCTCCCGCCTCAAAGGTTGAACCGAAATATCAGAAATGGTGGGAACCAATCATAGTTAGCCGAATCGCCTTGTTCAAACACTAGCCAATCATATGTCTGATTTGTATAATAACTCTATGCCCACTTTTCTTAGACTATATAACACTGCTCGGAGCTCAGTGGGGGAGCTCTCCTGCCCGTCTCGTTTCGCGAGCGAGGGAGAGTTCCAGGTTCGAACCTGTAATAAAGATCCTTGCTGCTTAGCTTTGACTCTGGACTCTGGTGGTCTTCTTCGGGGAATAAATGGTCTGGGCATAACAGGATCTTTTTATGTGTAAGTATTTATATTTTATTCTTTTTCTGATCTTATCTTACATTCTCTTGCGACCGTTTTTTTTTTTTTTTTTTTTTTCCCACCAGCGTCTATTTTCATTTCTCTATTTCTATAAAATTATAACTTTTAAATACATAATTTACATTTAAATTATCTTAGTGGACTCCAAAATGTTCAAATCAGTGGCTAGTTCCAGACAAAATATTGTTTCTGCTTTTTACTTTTTTATTTTTTATTTTTTTTGAGACAGAGTCTCACTCTATGGCACAGGCTGGAGTGCAGTGGCGTGATCTCGGCTCACTGCAAGCTCCTCCTCCCGGGTTCACACCTTTTTCCTGCCTCAGCCTCGCGAGTAGCTGGGACTACAGGTGCCCGCCACCACGCCCAGCTAAATATTTTGTATTTTCAGTACAGATGGGGTTTCACCATGTTAGCCAGGATGGTCTCGATCTCCTGACCTCGTGATCCGCCCACCTCAGCCTCCCAAAGTGCTGGGATTACAGGCGTGAGCCACCGCACCCGGCTGTTTCTGCTTTTAATGTTTCTTAATCTTCTTTCCTCTTTATTAGACATTCCTTAAATCTCTTAATTTAGGATTTTTTTCTACTGTCTCTTCTTAAAAATGTTTTATCACTGAGAACTTCTAACATTTATAAAATAGAATAGGATGACTTCCTGTGTACTCATCAGCTAATTTCAACATATGTTAACTCAAGTCAATCCTTTATCCCCAAAGACATACTTCCTGTACCTGCATAAAACAAAACTAAATTATTTGCAGTAAATCCTAGTCTTAATATTATCATATCATTTTCCTCTTTTTTTTTTTTCTTTTGTTTTTTTTGTTTTTTTGTTTTTGAGATGGAGTTTTGCTCTTGTTGCCCAGGCTGGAGTGCAATGGTGCAATCTTGGCTTACCACAACCTCCGCCTCCGGGGTTCAAGCAATTCTCCTTCCTCAGCCTCCTGAGTAGCTAGGATTACAGGAATGAGCTGCCACACCCAGCTAATTTTGTATTTTTAGTAGAGACTATGTTTCTCCATGTTGGTCAGGCTGGTCTCAAACTCCTGACCTCAGGTGATCCGCCCGCCTCGGCCTCCCAAAGTTCAGGGATTACAGGCGTGAGCCACCACGCCTGGCCTCATATCACTTTATCTGTAAAACTACAGTTATATATCTGTAAGACAGGTGCTCTTTCAGGGAATAGAATGATGGTCACTAGAGGCTGGGACAGGTAGTGCAGGGGTTTGAGGGATGAAGGCATATGGTTAGTGGAAACAAAATGGACTTAGATAGAAGGAATAAGAAATAGTGTTTGATATCACAGTAGGATAACTATAGTCAAAAATAATGTATGTATATTTCAAAATAACTAAAGCAGTGGAATTAGAATGTTCCTAACACAAAGAAATGGCAAATGCTTGAGGTGATCAATACCCGAATTATCTTGATTTGATCTACACCTTGTATGCTAATATCAAATTTTCACATGTATGCCATAAATATGTACAATTATTTATTCATAAAAATGAAAATTAAAAAAACTATAAACAAAAAAGCAAAAAAGTGCTCTTTTAAAAATATAACATAATAACATCAATATACATACTATGTGTATGTAAAAGTGTGAATATGGTTTTTTAAGTATCTAAAAACACATGTACATATACACACACATTTCCTGTACATGTGTTTGCATATGTAATTACATGTGTCAGAATAAAAGTATTAATATAATGAATCACATGTAGTAGACTAAAAAATCTATTGAATACAGTCTATTAATATTTTTAAAATGTTTTTTTCCCTTGTGCTGTATGTATAGGGGTATACAGTCAAATTATTGTATTTTAAAGGCATTTGGAATAATTTCACTATGTGTGGTTTTATCATCAATTCAATATATAGTTTAATTTGCTTCACTTTGTTTCAGGTTTTAGGAATTACTATTTTTTCCCCACTTAAAATATTTTTTAGAATTATGCAATACATTTTCATGGATATAGAATACAAATCTACAAAACACAGTATAGTCGGAGAAGGCCAACTCTTATTTCTTTCTCTCTAAGCCTTGTCTCTCCTTTTCCCGTGTGTGTGTGTGTGTGTGTGTGTGTGTGTGTATATATATATATATATATATTTTTTTTTTTTTTTTTGAAACGGAATCTTGCTCCGTCACCCAAACTGGTATGCAGTAGCTGATCTCGCCTCACTGCAACCTCTGCTTCCTGGGC
This sequence comes from Theropithecus gelada, assembly GCF_003255815.1. NCBI lineage: Eukaryota > Metazoa > Chordata > Mammalia > Primates > Cercopithecidae > Theropithecus > Theropithecus gelada. Next base: position 119,546,834 of record NC_037670.1, on the reverse strand, counting down.
TCAAGCGATTCTCCTGCCTCAGTCTCCCGAGTAGCTGGGATTACAGGCACACACCAACACACCCAGCTAATTTTTGCATTTTTAGTACAGACGGTGTTTCACCACGTTGACCAGACTTGTTTCGAACTCCTGACCTCAGGTGATCCACCTGTCTTGGCCTCCCAAAGTGCTGGGATTACAGGTGTGAGCCACCATGCCCGGTCGTTATCTCTATATTTTCTAAATTTAAAATTACTTTCCAGCTTTTAACATACCGATATACATATGCATATATTAACCTAGTCAATACATGTTGTCTATATCCTAATATTTTGCTATTTATACATAATATCCTGCTTATGTTGTCTCTTTCTTAAACGATCACATATTATACCCATTTTTTCTTGAACTTGCTTTTTATATCTAACAATATATATTAGAGAAAACTTCTTAGTAGTTTGTTGAGGTATTCCATTTGTCATTTTAGTATTATCTGGATTTCCATTGTGTTACTATACTGTGTTTATTCAACCAACTGCAGTATCATACTTACGTACATTTGTTTTTTCCCCAGTTTTTACAATTCAGATATTGCAGCATAAATGGCATTGTACATATTTTTCTCTTTTTCATATTTTTGTCAGTATATCTTTGGGATATGTTCTTCAAAGTGGGATTGCTGGGTCACAAGACAAAGGCATAAATGTTGCTAGACTTTATTAAATTTCCCTTCATAGTGGTTTTGAACACTTTGCATTTTCGTCATCAATGTATGAGACTGTTTTGTTCATCCTTACCCACAGAGGACATTGTCAATCTTCTGGATCTTAGCCAATTCAATATGTGAGAAATTGGATCGCAGAGTATTTTAATTTGTAGTTTTCATATTATGAACAAAGCAGAACATTTTTTCATATTTTAAAGGTATTTATATTTTCATTCTTTTTGAGCTATCTGTATATTTTGCCTATTTTCTATAGTGTTAAGGCTTTTCTTTATTTTTAGAAGATATTAATATGTTTCACATACTAACTTTTTTTGTTGTGTGCATTACATATTTCCAGTTTCTCATTTGCCTTTTACACTGAATTTTTTTGCATTTACAAATTTTTATATGAACAAATTTTTCAATATTGTCTACTGTTTTGTGTATAAATTGTCATAGTTTGAACAATTTTCTCCGTTCTAGATGTACAGTGAAATTAACCTTTGTTTTTACCTAGCACTGGTATATAGTTTTTTCATTTTAGATTTTTAATCCATTTAAAATTTATTCTGGCGTAATAGGTGAGACTGGAACAAAATTTGTTTATTTTTCTTACATGGCTATTTCATCACAAGATCTTAATTATTAAAAACTAGTATATTTTACTCACTGACTTGAAGTCTCACCTTTGTCTTATACCAAATTTATATTCACAATTTGGGCTATTTCTGGAATATCTATTATAAGGTACCAGTTTTAGTCAGATGAACTTGTTGAAATTAATGAAGCAGCTATCCAGAAGAATGTCCTGCTTCTTGGGTTTGTCTGCTTGATTCCTTTTGAGGTATTTTACTTTATTTTTCATTTTGCTAGAAGTTAAATTTAAAAGCTTTATAAAATCAAATGAAGCATTTTTGACTAGAATGAAAACTGATGAAATTATATCCTTCATAGTACATCATAGCAGAATTTATGTAATATCAGTTTGACCCACCATTAATTGCACTATAATTTGTCACTAAACAAGTTAACACTGATGATCCCTCTGTCATACATTTTTCCTTGAAATTTGTAGAAATAAAATTTAGAATACATCAAAATTTAATTAGTTAATTTTAATTAAACTTAATTTATTTATAATTTTAAAATAAAATTTATCAATGATTTAATATAGATTGCTATATTTTATAAAAATAGTACTCAAACTATAAGATAAAACATTGAAAATATGTTATGGCAGCTAGAATTATAGTTGCTTAATTTTTAAAAAAGTTATCTGTAGTTTTCTGTTTTCCTCTACTTTTATTTTTATAATTATAGTAATACTTAATATCATTATTAAGGTAAGGGTCTAAACTTGCCTTAATAATGATACAAGTATTAATACTTATTATATCAAATCATATCAAACCATCATATAATCAGTAGACATTTTAATGACAAATGAATGATTTAAACAATTTTTTTTACTTGACAAATGAATGATTTAAACAATTTTTCTTTTTACTTGTTCCCTTATTCTAGGCAGACAAGGCAAATTGCAAAAAAATAAAATCACATTCAACAAAAATATGTGAAAAAGTTTTTAAATTGATAATTGTAAACTATGAGTTTCAAAAATATTTTTGTATTCAGTTTTAATAGAATAATTGAATATATATAGTACTTGTTTTGATAAATAATTTTTAAACTTTTTTTTCACTTTTTAATGAGAGCATGGATATTTCCCCTCTAATTATTTTATGCATGCATGGGTAAATATGACTTGTTTCTAAAATCATCCAAGATGCAGCCTTAATTGTTTTCCCTTTTTTATTTTCAGAAATGTCAGTAGTTACTAATATTTTTCATATTTCAAATAAATAAATAGATGGGAATACAAGGAATTCTAACATAGTTGTATCACTTAATTACCTAAATCTCTTTTGTATTGTATGTGGAAACTGTATTGTGATCATTTACCAAACATTACTTTTAATGATTTATTAACTGACAACCGTATTTGACCATCTTTCAATTTTGTTGAAAGCAAATATTGGAAAGCACTTGAATTGTAAAAGCATTTGTTATCCAATCAGCAAAGTCATGCACACTTTCAATTTTGGGGAAGTCTAAAAATTGACATGATCAAGATCTGTCAAATGTCTTAGTTTTCGTACACATGTTAGAAGTTAAAGGATGCTTCTTAGGCAACAGTAAATTTAATTGTTTTTTGTTTAGTAGTACAAAGTAAGTGAGAATGAATGATGGCAGGGAGTTGGTCAGAAAGTGTGGGAACTGACAGAACATCCTTATAGCAAGTGTCTTCTCAGGCAAATAGATTTTAGCAAATAGTATCTATGAAAGTGAGAATATGATCTGGAAAGTGACTGCCTAAAAAGTGTCCATGTCAGCTTCTCCCTTGGTAAGTATGTATTCCAGGGTACACATGTCTCTCAGTTTGAAGAACACTGTCCATAGGTTCCCACAAAGTCATGTAGAGTGCCTTTCAAAAGGAAAGAAATGTTGATAGAGGAGATGCTGATAAGTTTCAATAAAATAATTCAGGAACAAGCACTTCAAATTTGTTTAGATTATCGTGGGTTTTAAAAAATATATATTCTGGGAGGCTGTGTTGTCTCTTTCCTTAGAAGACTCTAAAAATAGTCAACTGGAATCTGTTTCTCCTTTGCATTAATCAGCTTGTGTTAATCAGCTCAATTAGAACCTCTGCCTATTCGCAAGGACAGAGGGCTTTCTGTATCCTGAGTTCTTGCCTTAGTGTACTGGAAAAATCGGATCACACATGAGCTTGGAGAATGAGTGCAAAGTTCTGTTGAGTGGAAGTAGCTCTCAGTAGCTCTCACTGACTTGAATGGGGAGGACAGCAGGGAATGGAGTGGGAAGTTGGAATTGAGCTGCCAGATTCTCCTTCTGCCTTGACGTCCGCATCATTCCTCTATGGATGGCCTTCCAGGATCTGACAGTGGGTTCTGACAGGGTGTTCCTCTGGACATCTAGCCGCTTGTGTCTGTGCCCACTAGGATCTCGAGGTTTTTATAGGTTATGGGGGCGTGGTAGGCCAGGGTGGTCTTAGAAAAGCAACATTTGGGCATGAAAACAAAAGTGCTTGTCCTCACGTAGGTCAGTGGGCACAGACTCAAGGGTGGAGCTTTGGCCAGGGAACCACCCTTCTCGACGCAGCACTTCTCTGTCCATCTGCAGTATCATGTGATATATACTTATACACAGTTAGACATTATATTTAATATACTATTTAACATATAGTGCCTAAGGAAAGCACATAAACAATTCCACCTATTATTTGGTATGGTTTTTGGCAAGAGGAATTGTAGCCTTCTCTGTAAACAATTACTATTATTACCTACTTATATTACTTAAAAGGTAATCAGGAAAGCATTGGTAGTGAAATGACATACATATGTTAAAGTACTTAAAATGTTGTATAGGATGAGATATGGTAAATCGGACAGAGATGACAAAATGAATGGAAAATGGCATGGAGGCTAAGCATGATAATAATGTGTCTTACTCAATTATAGGATTTAACGATATTTTGATTTAAGGTTAGATACAATCCAAATCTCTCAAAATTTAGATTATTAGCAAATGTAAACTATTTTTTATTTTTCCCCCAAAAACTGAATTAAGTTACTTATAGTGTATTAAATGGGGCCATTTGTACATTCAATAGCTCTATTTAATCAGAAACATTCAAACTGTTTCCTTGAAAAAATATATGGGTGTAAATAATAGTGGAAAATGAGCTTGGCAAGGTATCTTTGGAGCATGCCAAACCCCAGACATCTTAGAAATACTTGAAGATGTTATAATGAGCAAAACATACTACCAGTTCACTGAACCTTGGCGAAATGTGTCAGGAAAGCAGACAAAATACCAAATATGTTGTCATACTTTCACTTAACCAAAGCCATCCTTTTGCATTTGAATTTTACTAAAGACTTATCCCATTTTTAGTTCAGCTCTGAGATGAATTAGTGTGATTAAACCAATGGCAGATTCCAATAAAACTTTTCATCAGTTGCTTATATTAATCTCTGAAATGGAATTGGGCCTGTATGCTTTGAAGACTTTCACAAAAGGACACAACATTTAATGAGTTGCCCAAACTTTATATTGAGGAATGAATTTCCTACCAGTGGTACATGGAAATTTTTGCATTAGAAAAATGTTAGTAAAAACACACACCATAGGCTTCTGTTGCAGGAACTTTCAGAACCTTATTGTGTCTCATAATAGACAGAGAGCAGTACAAATTCTTACTTTTACATTGTACACTGTCTATTCTTCATGTCAAATGTCTACAAAATGAGTTCCTCTTCTACTGATCCAAGACTATTTTCTTCTTCCTTTTATTACCTGAAGTCTACTCCTATGTTATCATTCTTTTAGATGAATTGAAATTGAACGCATATTTTATGCACTACATGAAGTGCAGCATAGCTTATTTATATATGAATTATTTTGCTTCTAATAAGAGAACAATCCACAATCCATCCTATATTATATATTATATAAAGTGGGTTAACAAAGAGGACATTCTAGAATGTATAAAAACTACTGGGTGAATGTTCTGTTTTTAGTTTGCTGCTTCCATTTGGATGCCTCTAAACTGAACTAAGAGAAACTCTTTGATTTCATTCTGAGGAATTACTAAAAGATTTCTGACATTCAGGTGAGAGGGCAGAAGGAACCAAGAGGCATGTAAAGCCAGCGGCATGCAGCTCATTCTGATTTAGAAATATCCAAAGGCCCAGCCACAAGTGGAAAAACCACTGGAATGCCGAGAGTGCAAATGTTTTAAGAAGACAAGAATTCTAATTAGCCTGGATGGGAAACTCAGCATGATGTTCGATAGCTGGTTTGATGTTTAGAGTCATTACACTGAACTGTGTCAGTAGGATTATACAATAGTATTGTGATAATACAAATGTTAAATAAACCACCTACCTCAGAAATTTCTAAACAGAACTTTACAGTTTTTGGAGCAAATAAAAAAAAAAAAAAAACGTAGTATTTTTCTTTGTTAGATTTCCTAATGAATTTAGCAGTCTTTGCACTTAGCAGGAAATCTGGACTGATCATTTGAGGCCTGTTTTCTTTATACATTTTGGAGTATGGGTTTGCTTTTGGACACCTAATAAATCATGATCTAACATCTAAGAGAGACTTATTGCTATACTGTGAAATCAAGGGAAGAAAAAAAAAAAAGAAAACAGTGTAAATACTTGTACTATCTTGCTATATTCTTTGACCTACAGGACAGTAATGAACCAAAAAGCAAAATTCTCTAGCAATGATATGTTAGTGCCCCAGTCTTACTATGTGGAGTTAGTAATGGTTTTGTGTTTGAAAATGTTAAGCCTTACCTTGTTTGTAGTTCACCAAGGAATACGACCATATGTGATGCTTTTTCTATTTCAGGCAATGCCCACACTGCTGGATAGATTGCTGTTGACAGCTTTTGACCAGAGGGAGCCATTAGATTTTGCTGGCTAGCAAACAATTACAGCTTTGATATGAGCTACAAGGTAAAGATTAAAAGGAATACCAATGCCCCAAAATATGCTAGTCCTGTGTGGTCTCTAGTCCCTTCTTGTGCAAATGAAAAATTGTTTAGATGTAAAAACTAACAAAAGAAAACCAAAAATAGCCAAACTTTTTAGGATTCTAACAAAGGTCATCTGAATGGTGAAAGATCCCTTTAAGAATAGTAAAGACTTCATACCATTATAAAGAATTCAAAAGTTTCATTTAAAGATAACAAATATCTTTCAAATGATGCTATTAGTAAGGGAGGTTTAAAAATAATTTTCATATTTGGAAATGTGCTGTTTTTATTTCTAGCAGTGTAGTCTTACGGGAGCAGTTATATCTTATATATTATGGTGCAATAGTGCATTTAAACTGGCTAGGCGTATGGGTCAATACATGCTGTCAAACAATAAGATAAAAAGATTGTTCATATTGTTTGGGCATTGCTGAGAATAAGCTAAATCCATAGTTTGTTAGTTTGAAAACATTGCTTGGAATAGAAAAAGAGACAGGAACTATAGTAAATTTAGTATTTCATAGATCCTGATATTATAAGAAAAATCAACTTAAACATTTTTATAGGCAAGCATATCTTCCTTTGGCAGAAAAGAACCTTACATAGATTCTGAAGGGAATCTTACAGAGAAAAGATAAAAATACTAACTTTTTTTGTGTGTGGAGTGTTCTGTGCTCTGAGATTTTCAAAAATTGGAAGGAAATAGTAACCTATGAGTTCAATTTTAAGGAAGTAAAAGCTTTTGATGTCCTAAGACAAATGCAACCTTACAATCTTTTACTGTGGTAAAGTGAAATATATTACTCCTTATGAAAAGTCTATGGATTTGATAATTTGTCAAACTACTAATATATAACTTAATTTTTGTTTTGTTTTTAACTGCATGAATATTAGAATCATTTTTCCTCTGGGTATTTTCATCAGTATCTATAAGTATAAAGTAGAAACTGATGTATTAAAAATAACATATTTAGGTTGACTATAGTATGAAAACTGACATGGTTTGGATATGTGTACCCTCAAAATCTCATGTCGAAATGTGACCTCCAGTGTCGGAGGTGGACCTGGTGGAAGGTGTTTGGATCATGAAAGTGGACTTCTCATAAATGACTTTGCCATCCTTGTGGTAACAAGTGAGTTATCACTCTATCAGTTCATGCAAGAGCTAGTTGTTTAAGAGTCTGGCACCTGTTTCCCTGTTCTCTTGCTCTCTTTCTCTCTCTCTCACCATGTGGCAGGTCTACTTCCCCTTCACCTTCTACCATGAGGAGAAGTTTCCTGAGGGCTCACCAGAAGCTGAGCAAATGCTGGTGTCATGTTAGTACAGCCTGTGGAATAATGAGCCAAATCTCTGACATTTATAATTTACCCAGGCTCAGGTATTCATTATAACAATGTAACACATATTAACACAATAGTTAAAAAAGCATAGTTTTATCATGTTATGTTGTTTTCAAATATAGGCATCTTGTATAAATACAAACCTGCCTTACTTAACAAATCCATATACTAAATATGTTCCCTTGTATTGTCTCTTACAAGATTTCTGAAACAACTTTAGTCTATTTTAATGTGTTTGCTACCCTCTTCAGTTAAGACCAATAATCTGGCTTTTGGAAATGAAAATATGATTATCGTACAACTGTCATGATGACAACAAAAAATATAGTCTTTTTTGGATTCCCTGGATCCAAAATTACTATTAAACAACCTGCATAGGTGAGAGAGATGACTTACTTTACAATAATATGGAACCAAATAAGAATCACTTCCTATTCCATGTCTGAAAGATAGCCTTAATGGACACTCTTCCTCCAAATTTTGGGTTTATGAAAGGTCTGGCTGTCTGGCATGTAGAACTACATGTAGACAACTGCATTCTCATTTGGCTTATTTTCCAAAGTACACCATTTTTTTCCACTTTGCTTCTATTTCTATATCTGTTAATGAAGAATAACAATACTTAGCACAAGAGTTGTTATGAGGCTCTTAAATTGCTTTGCGCACTGTCTGACATATGGTAAGTGCTCAAAAACTTAGCTAATTTTATAACTGTAATTGTTTTTACCTACTTTTAGGGTACATAGTCTTTATCATATCATTAAAAGAGCAAATGAGTGATTTAAAAATCAATGAATCTTCTGTGGACAGCTTATGAAAAATATGTTGATTTAAAAATGTCTTAAATGATACTTATCTTCTTGGACGTCACCTAATTGCAAGTCTTTCTCTTTTCTCTAAAAAATAAACACACACACAAAAACAAAAAACAAAGTAAAACAAAAACAAAAAAAACAAAAAAATTTCAAATCTCGGCTGGGTGCGGTGGCTCACTCCTGTAATCCCAGCACTTTGGGAGGCCAAGGCTGGTGGATCACCTGTGGTCAGGAGTTCGAGACCAGCTTTGCCAACATGGTGAAACCGCATCTCTACTAAAAACACAAAAATTAGTCAGGCATGGTGGTGCATGCCTGTAGTCTTAGCTATTCAGGAGGCTGAGGCAGGAGAATTGCTTGAACCCAGGAGGCAGAGGTTGCAGTGAGCTGAGATCAAGCCACTGCATATTGCAGCAGGGCTGCAGAGCAAGACTTTGTCTCAAAAAAAATAAAAAAAATCATTAATATTCTTCAAAAGAATCAATAGAAGCTTACAGTAGCTAATAGCCTATTCAATCTCTAATAGAATATGCACATTTTTAAAATTCTGATAAATGAATTAATATATATTTGAAAGAATCAAAATTAATTAAAACTACATAAAAAAACACTCAAATTTTATAAATGAATGATTTTGAAAGAAGTAAACATTTTTATATTAAAAAATACTGAAAGAGAAAGTAAGCTATATATTACATTGTACTGCTGGATATATTTTGATCATTTATTGGTTTTGTATCTGTTTGGGGTATTCACACATATCTCTCTATGTTGGTGACTTGACTTTCTTTATTCTTCTACCCTTTACTTGAATCTTTTCCTTTTCAGTTTTCTTTGTCTCTCTACATTTGCCTAAGTGAGAAGGCTTATTGTCACCCTTCAAAACCCTCCGCTCCACCTTCTGTATGCAGTCTGACACAAAGATATGGGAGTGCTGGGAGGGAAAGAGCACAGTCCCTTTAAATGATATGGAAGGTGGGAAGAGAAGTGCTGGATAGAGAAAGGCAGGTCCTTGGCTAGGGTTCTACCCCCACGGACTTCAGTGAGGACAGGTATTTCCTGCCCAAATGTTGCATTTGCCAAGACCCTGCCACTCCCTCATCCTGGGTATATAAAAACCCGAGACCCTAGCATGCACAGAGGTGGCCAGATGTCGAGAGAAGCACATCAGTGGAAGAAGACACAAGTGGCTGGTTGTGGAGAGGGGCACACCAGGAGAGGAGCACACCAGGGGAGGAGCACACCAACAGATGCCAGAACTCAGGCAGGCCATTTACCAGTGGAATGACACAGAGTTTGGCTGGGGTGGTCGGAGAAGAGTCAAGCCAAGCCTGACTCCAGGGGAATAGCATCTCCCTTCTGGCTCCTGGATCTCCTGAGAGCTACTTCTACAACAAAAGGTTGCACTCATTCTCTAAGCCAACATGTGATCCGATTCTGCCAGTACACTAAGAGAAGAAAGCCCTGTATATAGGAATCCCTCTGTCCTTGTGATAAGGGAGTCTAATTGAGCTGGTTAACACAAGCTGCCTATAGATGGCAACTAAGAGAGCACCCTGTTACACACCCACTGGGGCTTCAGGAGTTGTAAACATTCACTCCTAGACACTGCCGTGACTTCAGAGTCCCACAGTCTGCCGTCTGTATACTCCCCTAAAGGTTTAAGCAGCAGGACACTGAAGAAGCGAGCCACACACCCCCATCATATGCCCTGCAAGGGAGACAAGGGAACCTTTCCCATTTCAATGATTCCACTTCAAACAATATCTTAGATTGGTCCACATTCTTCTGCTTACACTACCATCGTTTCTTTCCTGAAGAACAACAATCACCTTCGATTTAGTGTCTCCTAGAGTCTTCCTTTAGTCTTCCCATAATCTAATGCAATCTTAAAATGTAAACTTGTTTTCTGCATTTCCCTTCTTAAAATCATTTGACTGGTTTCTTATTGTGTGTGAATAAAGTGAATATTCCTTGCTGTGGTGATCTTCTCTCAGGTCCATATCATCTTTCACTGTACTCAAGCCAAAGCAGCTTTTTTTTTTTCTATTTCTAGAAATGTTCAAACTCTTACTTTTCTCAGAGCTTTAATATCTGTCCTTTCTTTGCCTCGAATGCTCTTTTCTCAATTGTGCCTCAGGAAATATCTATCTAAATAAAAAGTATGAGTTTTAAAAGTTAAGGTGTTAGAGAGAACTGCCCTAATCGAACAATGTAAGTTATGTTCTTTCTGTTACTCTGCTTTACAGATGCACTGTTATTTTGCCTGGTAGACTCAATGTACTTATTTTTTCTTAAGACCTATTTACTGTTTCTTTTCTATTTGTTTGCCTATGAAATTAATCAAACAGAAAAGTATAGGTCATTAAGAAGTACACAATAGTGTTCCTACCGCTGAGATTTAATCGTAAGATTAAATGTAAATACACTGCCCAATTTTCTTAAATACGTTGCAATAAAAAGTTACCAACATCAGCATTTCTAGAGGGCATGTTTATTTTCACCCTTTATGGCAATATATGGAGCTGTTATACTCTCCTAATCCTTGTTAACACTAACAACACTCATGAGTAGTAAATGAAGTCTCCTAGTTTTAAATTGTTTACTGATTGCTGTTTTCTTAGGGAACTTTCTCCCTGTGTACTGCTTAAGTATCCTTACTCTTCTTTTGTGACTTGCCTTCATAATATTTATCTATTTTATTCTTGAGTTGTACCACCCTCTCAAACCACCATTATCAGCTTCTGGGAGATTTTTAGATGTTCAGCATCTTGTCATTTGTTTATAATATATGTTGCAAATATTTGCTCCTAGTGTGTGTGTGTGTGTTTAATTCAATTTACTTTTTTGTTTTACAGTGTCTTTAGTTACACAGGAATAGTTCATTTTAGTGTAATACAATTATCATTTTTTAAATTATGACATTTAAACATTACAAAGAAGGACTGGGTCACACTTAGGGGTAGAAAGGAATGAAAAAATGCTTTTAGGACTTCTAAATCTGAAGTTCAAATATGAAGATGCAGGACTATGGGTAATGTGAGGCTGCAACACAGGAAGGACCCATGGGACTGAGAGGAAGGAGAAACTCAAGGAGGAAGAAAAGAGGCACAAGCTGAGAGAATGTAGCAACCTGTGGAGTTCTAAGGCTGCAAATTTATTAGCATTGCAGTAGTTCAGGGAAGGAGTATAAAAAGAGTATAAGGTGGGTATTGAGATCTAGGAGATAGTGCTAGAAGGATTAAGTGATGATTTTTCAGGGCTAACCCAGAACTGGAGACAAGTTTGAGGAAAATGTTTTTAAAATGAGCTCAAGGCCCCCAAATGAGTAAAGAGAACAAGGAAAATGGGCAGAGAAAAGTGTGCATGCAAAATGAGTCCCAATAGATCATTCTGTGTTTGCTGTTTTCTCAAGACTGGATGATCAATGTCATGCACCCAGTTAATGTCTGGTGAGTATGACCTACATATGAATGAAGTCCTTATCATGCCTCAGTTATTTTGCACACCATAGATCAGACATGCTTTCACTATAATTCCCCATTCATGGCACAGTTCCACTCAGTTGTGAGAAAACCCCTCAGTTCCCAACTTCTCCCTAGGGAGGAAGCTGGACTATGCATTAAACATGCCACCGTTTTCAGCGATTTGTTGAGGAACTGGCTTTCTTGTGTCACCTGTCTAGGAGCACTGACAGAACGCAACATACACTAAACATCTAAGGGCTACTGTGAACAAAGGCAGTGGTTTGACCTAGTATGTGGGCACTCACCACAAATCATCTCACTAACTCTGCCTACAGTAAGTGGATAAAGAAGAGCCTCAGCTCATAGCTTTTCACTGGAAAGAAAATAGTTGGACCACAAATTCAAGGTTCCAAGTTTTTCAGGAGCTGCTCAAGAGTCTGACTTCTGTCTTGCTTTTCTCAGAGTGCTGACAGAACCAATCACAGTCTAGAAGCCTGATAGTCACTGAAAATAAATATTATTTTTTAAATTTCATTTTTGTTTAATTTGAATATTTTATTGTTAAAAATTCCATTTATATTGAAATACAGATAAAAATCAATGCATATAGTTACAAAATACAGACAGAAAATTTCCCTTCCAACATCTCTAGCCTCTTACTCATGGGTTCTATTTCTTAATAGTAACTACTTTTTACTGTTTTATTTTTAGTCCTTCTGGCTGTTTCTTTCATAAATTTAAAGTATATGTTCATCCCTGTATTTTTGAATAATCTATGCTACATAACATCTAGTAGTTTTTATTTAAAAATTAAAAATTGTTTTACTTTTAACATTGTGTCATCTCTGAAACTTCTCTTCATTGTTGAAAATATTTTTATTTTTACCTTTTTATAGATTATGTTTACTTTTTAATTGACACACAATTGTACACATTTATGGGGTTTAAACAAGCACAAAAGCAACCTCCATCAACTCTCTCCCCTGCCTCGTGAAGAGTGAGTGAGTGAAAAAACTTTATCTTCTATCTTCTCCCTGGGGAGGTAAAGAGTTGGACAATGAACCCAATGATCTAACTCTCTGGTTTCTATATGAGAGAATGGCTTCTGTCTTTGATATCTTGGAGCAGTGTCAGGATCTGCTGTACTCTAGACACTTGAGGGTGGCTGGGAACTAAGATAGCAGTATGGACTACCACAAAGGTTTGGGAGATCCACAGATAATCTGGCCAAACTGATTGAAGAAAGTCTTTTACTGCACAAAGCAAATATGTGAAGACTGAGTGAAGTGATTTTTTTTAATGTGTAGATCATATCAATGTACAAAGTAAAGGAAATGAAGAAACAAAAAAACACAATCCAAATAAAGCAACAAGATGAAACTCCAGAAACCAATCCTAAAAATTAACTGACAGAAAACATGCAATCACCATTATAAAATGTTTAATGAGTTTAAGTGAACAATACAAGAAAAATAGAAGAAGTTCAACAAGCAGATAGAAAATTTTTAGAAGAACAAAACTGAAATCTTGAAGCTGAAGAATATAACTGAAATAAAAATGTAATAGAGAAGTTTCAGCAGCAGACTAGAGCAATCAGAAGAAATAATCAACAAACTAAAACACAGGTCATTTGAAATTATATAGTGAGAGTTGCAAAAAGAAAAGAAATGAAAAATAGTGAAAAAAGCTTAAGGGGCTTAGGAGAAAACATTAAGCAGATCAATATAAGCATTATGGACATTTCAGAAAGACAAGAGAGAGAGAGAAAGAACCATAAAGTTTACTCAAAGACATAATGGCTGAAAACTTCCAAAATCTGGGGAAGAAACTGGAAATCCAAATGCAGAAAACCCAAAGAATTCTAAATAAGATGCACCAGGAAAGAAACAGAAAGAAAAACACACCAAGACACATTAAAATCAAATTGTCAAATTCAAAGAAAATTCCAAAATCAGACAAAAAGGAAACTTTCACATACAAATAATCTCTATAAGACTAACAGCAGATTTTTACTTTTCAGGCCAGTAGTTAGAAGTATGATATATTCAAAGTGCTGAAACAAACAAACAAACAAACAAAAAACTGACAACCAAGAATATTATACTCATTAAAACTATCTTTCAAAATTGAAGGGAACAAAGATTTTCCCAGGTAAACAAAATCTGAATAATTTTATTATCACTGTGTCTGCATTACAAGGAGTACTAAAGGGAATTTTTTCAAGTTGAAATGAAAGGATACTAAACCATAACATGATAGTATAACAAACCATAAAACTAATTGGTAAGGGTAAATATATAGACATATATAAAATGCTATAATAACAGTGGATAAATAACTTTTTATTCTAGTATAAAAGCTAAAAACAAAATGTATCAAAAATGACTAAGTAAAAATATGTTAATAGGTACACAATATAAATAGGTTGAAATTGTGACAAAAATAATATAAAGTGTGGGAAAGGGAGAAATAAATATGTAGAGTTTTTGTATGCAGTTGAAGTTAAGCTGTTATCAGTTTAAAATAACTTACATAATGATAAGAAATTTTATTTAAATCTCATTGTAACCACAAAGAAAAAAAATATATTTATATAGATCACACAACACCACAAAGGAGAAAGTAAATAAAGGATATAAAAAAATCTACTACAGACAAAGGAACACCACACAAGTGGAAGAGTGACAGAACAAAAAACAAAACCTCATAGAAAGCAATTAACAAGATGGCAAGAGGAAATTTTTTCTAATCAATAATTACTTTAAATGTAAATGGATTAAAGTACTCAAGCAAGAAGCACTGAGGGGTTGAATTAATCAGAAATAAATATGATCAATCCATATGTTATCTACAAGAAATTCACTTTATGTTTAATGATACACAGTGACTGAAAGTGAAGAAATGGAAAAAAATACTCCATGCAAATGGCTGCCAAAAGATAGCAGAAGTGGCTAGACCTGGATCAGGCAAAACACACTTTAAATACAAGACCTTCACAAGAGATAAAGAAGCACATTATATAAGGATACAAGAATAAAATTGTCTGAAAGATATAATTTTATATATATATATATATATATATATAATTGTGATGTTACATATGTGTGTGTGTACCCAACATCAGAAAATATAAATATATACAGCAGTCATTGACAGAGCTGAAGGAAGAAATTGACTGCAATATAATAATAGGAGACCAGAAACAGCCAACATGAACAAAAGTCAGATTGATAGATCTACCAAACATACAAAGAGCAGTCCACCCCACAGTAGCATATATATTGAGTAGAATATACATTCTTCTCAAGTGTACATAAAGCATTTCTCAGGGCAGATCACATTTTAGGTCACAAAAGAATCTTAACAAATCGAAGAAGACTGAAATCCTACCAATTATATTTTCCAATCACAATGGAAGAAAACTATTGGAAAACACACAAACATGTGAAAACTAAACACAATTTGAACAACCAATGAGTCAAATAAGTAATCAAAATAGAAAATGGAAAATATCTTGAGATAAATGAAAGTAAGAACACAACATACAAAACTTATGGGATGCAGCAAAGGCTGTGTGTACTAAGGAAAGTTTATAGTGATAAAACACTAACATTCAAAAAGAAGAAAAATCACAAATAAACAAATTAAATTTAAACCTCAAATGATTGGGGAAAAAAACAACCTAAGCCCAAATTTAGCATAAAAAGGAAATAATAAAGATCAGAGCAAAATATATAAAATAAAGAATAGAAAAATGATGGGAAAAAATCAACAAAACTGTTTTTTTTTTTAAATGAAGTATTTATCTTTTCAAAGCTAAAAAAAACTTTTAGCTAGACTAAGGAAAAGAGAGAAGATTTGAATAAATAATCAGAAATGAAAAAGGAGACATTGCAATGGATGCCATGAGAATAAAAAGGATAATGAGAGAATATTATAATTGTATGCTTTCTGAATAACCTAGAAAAAAATGAATCAAACCCTAGAAAGATATAGCTTACCAAGATTAAGTCAAGAAGAAACAGGTAACTTAACCGATGAAATACAACTAGATTTAAAGAAAAATTAATGCTGGGTCTTCCCAAACTCTTCCAAAATATTGAAGAGGAAGGAACACTCCCAAACTCATTTTATGAGGCCAGTGTTACCCTGATAACACAGCAAGACAATGACACAACAAGAAAACTGTAGGTTAGTATCTCTGATGGATATGGAATTTAAAATCCATAACAAAATACTAGCAAACTGCATCCAACAGCACATTAAAATGTTCATACACCATGACAATGTAGGTGTTATATCTAGGATACAAAGATGACTCAACATAAAAACATCAATATAATATACCACATTAAAAGAATGAAGAATATAAATTACATGATCATCTTAATAGATGCACAGAAAGCATTTGAAAAATTCAACAGACTTTCACAATAAAATATCAGCAAATTAGGAATAGAAAGAAATTACTTTAATATAATAAAGAATATACATGAAAAGTCCATGGCTAACATCACATTCTATGGTGAAAAACTGAAAACTTTCCCTCTAAATTCAGTGAACCAAATACGCCTATTCTTATCACTTCTGCCATAATAATAAATGTCCTAGCAAGAGCAATTAGACAAGAGAAGGAAATAAAGGTTCTCAGAGAAAAAAGAAGTAAAATTGTCCCTGTTCGTGGATGACCTGATCTCACATATTGAAAATCCCAAAGACTCCACCAAAAACCAAAAATGAAAAAATCTTTTAGAATGAACAAATAAAGCAATAAAATTGAAGGATACAAAATCAAGATACAAAAATAAGTTTTTTATAGTAAGTTTTTGTGTTTCTGTGCATTAGCGATGAAATATCTGAAAAGGAGATTACCAAAACAAATCCCATCTAAAAAAGCATTTAAAAAATACTTAGGAATAACCTTAACTAAGGAGGTGAACAATCCTGTGTAATGAAAAGCACAAAACATCAATAAAACAAAGATGCAAGTTGAAATACATCCTGCACTTATCAATTACCAAGCATAATGTTTTTAAAATATCCATAGTTAACCAAAATAATCCACAGATACAAAGCAATCCTCATAAAAATTGCAATTGTTGTCTTCAGAGAAGTAGAAAAATAGCTTAAAATTTATATGGAAACCCCGAAGACCCCAAATAGCCAAAAAAAATCTTGAGAGAGAATAAAGCTGGAGGCATCACACTTCTGATTCCAAAATATAGTACAAGGTTACACTAATTGAAAGAGTATGATATTAACATAAAGATAGACATATAGATCAACAGAGCAGAATACAGAACCCAGAAATATATCCACACATTTATGGTCAACTGATCTTTGACAAGGGTGACAAAACTATAAAATGGGAAATGATACTTTCTTCAACAAATAGTATTGGGAAAACAACATCCAAATGTAAAAACAATTAATTTGAAACTTTATCTTACATCATACACACACACAAAAAACCTCAAAATAAATTAAGGTCTTAAATTTAAGACCTGAAACTGTAATAGTAACAGAAGAAGAGATGGAGAATAAATTTCATGACATTGGTCTTGGCAGTGATTTCATAAATCTGACACCAAAGTCACAGACAGCAAAAACAAAAATTAACAAGTGGGATTACATCTAACTAAAAGCTTGTGCGCAGGAAAGAAAATAAGCAACAAAATGAAAAGGCAACCTATCAAATGGGAGAAAATATTTGCAAACTAGATATCCAATGAGATTAATTTACGAAATAAAAAAGGGATTTCTACAACTCAAAGTGAAATCATATCAACAAAAACAAACCTAATCCTATTTTAAAAATTGGCTAAGGATTTGAATAGACGTTTCTCCAAAGAAGTCATACGAATGTCCAGCAGGCCTATGAAAAGATGCTTAACATCTCTAATCTTCAGGGAAATGCAAATAAAAACCACAATACAAGTTATCACTCCACATGTTGATATGGTTAATATTAAATAATAATAATAATAATAATAACAAATCTTGGCAGTTAAGGAATTGAACTCCCGTGAACTATTGGTGGAAATGTAAAATGGTGCATCTCTTATGGAAAACCATATGGGTTTTTTTCAAAAAATAAAAATAAAAAATACCATATGATCTAGCAATTCTACTTCTAGGTATTTGTCCAAAATAACTTAAGTTAGGATCTCAACAAGATAATACATTCTCATGTTCATTGTACCATTATTCACAAATGTCAGGGTGTGGAAACAACCTTAAGGTCTATCAGCAGGATAGGTGGATAAAGCAAATGTGATATATAAATACAATGGAATATTTTCAGCCTTAAGAAAGAATTTTTGCTATATACAACAATGTGGATGAACCTTGAGTACATTATGCTAAGTAAAATAAGCCAGACACAGAGAGGCACATATTTCATGATTCCACTAATATGCACTATCTGAAATAGTCAAATTATTAGTAACAGAAAATGGCATAATTGTTGCCAGTGTCTGGGGTGATAGAGTGACATGGGAAGTTGCTAATCCATTGGCATAAGTTTCAGGAATGCAAATATGTTAGTTTTTTAGAGATCTGTTGCAAAATACTGTGCCTGTACTTGACAATACTGTTATTGGACACTTAAAAATTTCTTATGAGGGTAGATCTCATGTTAAGTGTTCTCACCGCTATAAAAACTATAAATAAATAAATAAAAGTAAGATAACTATTTTCTAATGGTCTTACAATGTGCAAGGATCCTCTCTCTGGGACAATACTTCATTTTGTCAGTCAGGTCAGAGAGTGCCAGTTCCATTCCTTTATCAATGAGTTCAGAGTAAACACTTACAGTTTGTCTGGAATATGAAAGTAGTTGAAAATGTAGAGATTCATTGTCCACTCTCTGTGAAAAGAATGGAGTCACAGAATTTTGGGATTACTATTAATACAGGTTACACTGTAATCATGGCTCAAAGCTCTCACCTTCCTCAATATGCGGGAAATCGGGAGGAGTATTCCTTTGGTTACATTAGAGTAGAGCACTAGTTCAAAGACCTGTTATATAACTAGAGAGCTTAGACAAGTATGTGTTGTATGCATGATAGTTGATTTCTAGTTTTACATGCACCAAATAATTGTCAAAGTGTTCTACATTCTACTGCATATAAATTTCCTCATACAGTCTATTGATTTATTTTTTATTTTTTTGGAGAGTAATGATTGAATGTACTATGTTCCAGAAATACATTAGAGTCTGAGGTTACAAAAACATGTTAGATGTAGTGCTTGCCCACAAGGAATATTTGAATAAGGGATATAGGCATGTAATTCATAATTATAGTGTTATAAGTGCCTATGATTAGAGTATGGAATGGGTAGTATTGAATTACGTAGAAGGGATATCTAAATAAGGTGAAGAATTAAAAAATTTTTGAAGAGATAAACTATTTCAGTTATACATAAAAAAACAAGAGAGTAATGGGAAAGATATAATATAAAATTTCATAAAGCTATTAAGTAGGGGAATTAACCATTGAGGGAGAAAATACTGTGCTTAATATATCACTAAGTCTAAGTCATAAAGTAATTATATTTTATATGAATTTTGTTAATTTTGATCATTAAAAAATGATCTATTTAGTTTTTGTGTCAGGGCTGCTCATTGTTCCCATAAAAACATTATCTTTCTTATCAGTAAGGGAACTTCAGTATTTGGTTAGGTACAGGGCCTAATATAAAGCTTGCAGCTAAGATAGGTCTATAATTAATGATTAAGTTCTGGTCCATAGGATATAAACAGGAGTAATGTCCTTAAAAAACAGTAACATATCCTTCTCTATCCCTTCCTCCTTACAGGTGGTGAGAATACAGATGTGCTGACTGGAGGCGGAACAGTTTTTTTGGACAATGCTGTAATAATTGCAAGTTGAAGATGACAGAGAAAAACATAGAGGAGCCTAAGTCCCTGCTGACCCCATGGACCAGCATCCCATCTCCACCCATGGATTAGCTATCCTGGGCTTTTTTTTTTTTTAATTGGAGAGAGACACAAATATGCATATCGGAGTTTTCAATTACTCAGAGCCAAGCGGTCATAATGAATATAGTTTTATTCTTACAACACTCATTTAAAAAATACTTTGTAAATGAATGACAACATTAATTAGAATAACAGTTATCATTTTTAGATCACCTCTGGTGGTCTAACACTTTACCTAGGTATATGTATCTCATCTAAGTCTCTCAGCATCCCATGAAGTAGGCCTTATTATTAGCTGCTCCAATTCACAGGGGTGAAGGCTCAAGGTCAAAGAAAGCGATCAGTCAGGATTTGAACCAGGCCATTGAAATCTAGTGTCTGACTCTTCCTGTTTTGCATATCCTGCCTTCCCTAACTAGATACAAATTAAGAAAAACAAAACAATTTATTTTTTTTCTGAAATCATGAAGACAAAATTAATAAATTCATTGAGTTTTTGAAATGTATTTTCTGTCTTTTTCAGTAAGCATGCAAACTGCAATACGTTTCAAAAAACAAAGCTATCTGAAAATAATACATTTTAGATATATGCGTTCTAGGAATAATGTTCGTGAACTTAAGATAGAAAAAGATGAAATATCAACAGCATATAGAAACATAAACTTCTGAAAATATAAATTAAATAACAACTTTTTAAATTACTTTTAAATAGACAGTCATCCAATTCATATGACTCTACCGTTCCTGTATGTTTTCAACTGACGTGTGACTTCTCCTATTATTCAGTCAGCAATGAGAGTAGGAACTTTTTCCTGTACAATATAGGGGGTCATATAATTTATAGCCTGGATTGGACTTAGAGAAATCCTAATTCAATCTATTTAATTTATCAATAAAAAACTATTAGACAATAGTTTCTCTATTAGAACGACATGTTATAGCAACTTAATTACAGTTTGAATTGTATTTAGATCTAGTTCTAATTGTAAATCTAGTAACAGTTTCACTACATCTCATATATGAAAAGAATCTTCTGCCTCCATTTGATGGAAAAGTAGGCAAACTGCTTAAGATATTTGCAGGCGAAATATCCTTGAACAGATTGAGGGTTTCATGGTGTCTATTATTTGATTGATTGATTGATTGATTTTTATTTATAGAGATGTGATCTTGCTATGTTGCCTAGATTGGGCTCAAACTCCTGGCCCCAGTGATCCTCTTTCCACAGCTTCCCAAAACACTGGGATTATAGACATGAGCCACCATGCTCAGCCAAGGTGTCTATTATTTGATAGTAGATATAATATTATTTGAAAGTAGTAGTAGTTTATTGTACTCAATGTATCAGCCAGGCGAAAGTTTCTAGTCTGGAGATGGTTATTTGTAGGTTTGTAAGCCACTGAAATTGCATAGTAAAATATTTACAAGTAATCATACATTGTTCTGAGGAGTGAGTACATAGTTTTGTTAGATAGTCAAAGTATTGAATAATTGAAAAACATTGAGAGAAGTGCCTACTTCAAATGTCCTGATTATCTGCTGAAGCATTATTATGCACCACTTCATTCACAATTATTTGCTCTTGTTTTTTTTTTTTTTTTTCTGCCATAATTTGGAAAGTGAGACATAATCCAGATAAAGGGATAAAAAGGATGTCCATAATTGCTTTGGGACAATTGCCCCATTAAGTAAAACAGTAAAATAAACAAAAACAAAACACAAAATGTGAATGGCTTGGATGAAATAATTGCAATGAGAAGGCAGCAGTGTATTTGTTGCCATCATAGAACACACAGGTAATCCTGAGAATGAGGCGGAAGAGAAATGTTCCTTGAATAAGCTCCCTTCTTATCTTTTAGAAAAAAAAAAAAAAGAAAGAAAAAAGAAAAAAAAAATAATGAGCTGGTTTTTAAATATCACACCCTTTATGAAAATGGATCATGAAACACATTTGACTTCACAGGTATTTCACATTAACTTATTCTTTAGGAATGGTGATGGCTGAAAGACACAAAAGAAACAATTGTTCATGAGACTGTAAAAAACACCAATCATGCAGCACACCTCACACTCTTAACTAAGAACATTCGGCTCAGTTAGGAGTCTCCATCTAAAAAGATTTTCAATATAAAGTAAACATGGCAAATGAATTCTCCTCCTTCCTTTGGAGAGGTCACATTTGAGGTTCACCGGTAATGCAAATGGGAAGGCCTGGCTTGTGCTCACCTGCTAAGAGTTCAACAGAGAGCTTGTGCAATCAATGCCTGGTGTTTCATGGGCAGCACTGAATTTATCACCTGAAACTCTAACAAGCTAATAGGCCATTTATTAATTTGTGTTAGTTTGGGTACCATAGAATTGCCCTAACTTGAAAACAGCCACCCTCTCAAGATACGTGAAAATTCTCAGGCAAAATAGTTGCATTCATTGCTTTGGAAAACCAAGTTTACCAGGCAGGTTTTGTTGTGCTCTTCTCAGCATGGTTCTTAGTATCTAAAGTGCCACCACATGTTGTAACAATAAAGCTATTGCTTATCAATCAGACCAAGTTGACAACCAACAAATGCTGCTATGAGTTGTTGTAGGCTGCGTTACAATCCTCTCCTTGGTTACCCATCAGTGTGTGTCTAATAAGCAGTGTTCAGTAATGTTCAGGGTACTA
The DNA here is from genome assembly GCF_003255815.1 of Theropithecus gelada. Lineage (NCBI taxonomy): Eukaryota > Metazoa > Chordata > Mammalia > Primates > Cercopithecidae > Theropithecus > Theropithecus gelada. The sequence continues at coordinate 119,524,347 of NC_037670.1, read as the reverse complement.
AACTCATGTAGAAACACTTAGAAATTAAAACAAAAACAACAACAAAACAAAACAAGAAACAAAGGCTATGTGTGGAGAAACTTTTCCAGAAACAACTAATTGTGAAAGTACACAGTTTCCACAAGGGGAAAAATACACTATTTTTTAAAGACGAAAAATTCTAGACAACACCATGTTTTTTATTAAAATCTAACCTTACAAGTAACACTGAACTATTCTTAAAGATGGATGGGCATTCATCACCCTCCTCTTTGATGGAAGGTGTTGATACATTTTTGGTGGTAGCTTAGCTACATTGTTCTTTAACTCTTTCAGAAGTTTTAGATGAAGACCATTTTAACATGGTGATTTATGGCCACTTAATTTCTCATATTTTTTCAATCAGGTCTTTGTTTTGATTTCTCTGACAGTTCTCCACCTTCTTTCTTTGTACAAAGTAATTCCAGAGTAGATACTTCTTCATCATCCTGGAAAGCAAGCTAGGCACAAAGCATCCATTCAGTCTCTTTGTATTTTTTTACTATCTCTTTGGAATGTTTCATTCCCAACATGGTCTAATAGGTCAATATAATCTTCAGTGGATTTTGCATTTCTGATATACTTGTCACCTGTCTGAAGGGAATTCTTTTATTATGCACTTGGGAATGACTTTTGATTTTTTTTTTTTTTTTGTAACATTATCCCTAAAGATCAGTATTGTGGTCTCCAATCACATCTCCTCCATCTTTTCCAAACTCATATATTTAGCCTCATATTTACTTTTGTCGGTGTTCACAAGTCTCTGATAATGTATCCTTAGTCAGGGTATATGCTATTTCTATGTATTTAAGTTTCCTACATTTTTGCTTTTGGACCTTTCTAACTAATCTCTTCGTTGTTGTTTTTCTTAAACTTATCAAAATTTGAGTATCCACACATGTCCCTTTGATGTAAAGATTTCTACAAAAATGTCAAATGTGATTGTGTCATCACTACTGCTAATTTTTAAAATTTATCATCTTTCACCTTCAGACCAATGTGTCAAAAGTCACAGAAGCTATAACAACTCTCTAATTTCCTAAATGGTGCACTTTTAAAAAACGTATTCATCCCACAGTGATACAAGTTTCATGACTAAAACTAACAATGTAAGCGCGAGCGACACAGAAGACCGGTGATTTCTGCATTTTCAACTGAGGTACTGGGTTCATCTCACTGGGGAGTGCCGGACGATCGGTGCTGGTCAGCTGCTGCAGCCCGACCAGCGAGAGCTGAAGCAGGGCGAGGCATCGCCTCACCTGGGAAGCGCAAGGGGGAAGGGAATCCCTTTTCCTAGCCAGGGGAACTGAGACACACAACACCTGGAAAATCGGGTAACTCCCACCCCAATATTGCGCTTTAAGCAAACAGCCACACCAGGAGATCATATCCCACACCTGGCCGGGAGGGTCCCACGCCCACGGAGCCTCCCTCATTGCTAGCACAGCAGTCTGTGATCTACCGGCAAGGCAGCAGCGAGGCTGGGGGAGGGGCGCCCGCCATTGCTGAGGCTTAAGTAGGTAAACAAAGCTGCTGGGAAGCTCGAACTGGGTGGAGCTCACAGCAGCTCAAGGAAACCTGCCTGTCTCTGTAGACTCCACCTCTGGGGACAGCGCACAGCTACACAACAACAACATCAACAAAAAAAAAAAAAAAAAAAAGCAGCAGAAACCTCTGCAGACGCAAA